>NW_015505233.1:3175710-3214972 GCF_001515645.1 Sinocyclocheilus grahami | reverse complement strand
ATATATATATATATATATATATATATATATATATATATATATATACACTGTATATATATATATATAGCAACGAATTCAGAAAAAAAAGTATCATGTTTTCCAAATTAAGATGTTTTCAGCATTGATAATAATAAATGTTTCTTAAGAACCAAATCAGCATATTAGAATGAATTCTGAAGGATCATGTGACTCTGAAGACTTGAGTAATGGCTGCTGAAAATTCAAATAAATGCAGCCATGTGAGTGTAAAAGACTTTTTCTAAGGTCATTCTAATTTTTCTGTAATTGTCTAGGATGTTAATGAAAACAACTAACGAATCCGTCAGGCTGTCGCTGTGGTCGTTCTTTGAAGGCGCGGCAGAAGACCTCGAGCTAACGGTAGATAATGTGACCTGGGATGAGTATGGACTTAACCGAGCCCAAGGCAGGGGAGACAGTGAGGTCATAACGTACACCACCACCGCCCTGATCCCAGTGCTTACCACTCTATTCCTGCACGACGCCCAGAGGCAGCACGGAGGGGGACTGATCGGTAAGAGAGAACGAAAGTGGGCGGAATGGATGGAAGAAACAGCAGCAGCTAATTGGGTGAATAATGAATAGATTAGTGTGTCCTATGATGAATGAACAGATGGAGGGAAAATAAATGGAGGTTGTGGAAAGGCAGTGGAAAAATATTCACAAAGGTTTTGGGTTGAGCAGATCCCTTCCCTTTCCAGTTGCCAATTAGAGCGGCACTTGATTTCCTGTCTGCACAGGATTCAGCCCTGTGTTTGACCCCTCTTATGTTTGATCATGGGCATGTGTGTCTGGGTTTATATTTTAGTAGGCAATGTAAAGTTAAGGCATAAAGAATTGCAAAACACTTTAAACCGGCTTCTCTTCTGAATGGACTATTCTCAAAAAGGCCTCTATGCAATGACAAATCTCTTTAGGTTCAACTCAAATGTGCATTCAGTAATGTTTTATACTGTTTTGCACCAGATCCAAAGGAGTTGATTGTGAGAAAACATTCACTGTTTCGTCCAATGGCATTTGGTATTCGTTCACATTCTCTGTGACCAGAGAATTTTCCTCTTGATCATGACCTTATATTACTTCTATAAACAATCATCTTCACAAGTGTACTGGCAAGAGAAAACACTGTTTGCTCCACACTGCAGGACTGCAGCAGGCTTCTCTGCGATAAGAGCACTTTTGTAGAACAGCAGCATCATGTGTTGAATCATTCATACTGTACATTTTTGCTCTGTATGAACTCATTACCATTTCATTAGAAAAAATGTCACCCCTTTTACTCCTCTTTTGCAATTCAACTGTATTATGAATAAATCTCACACGCAGTTAGGATGAATCGTAGTAGAATCATTTTTTTATTTGCTCTGAACTTCAAAGATGCAAGAGTTCTTGCAAAAACGCTAGAAGAAAAAATATATGTATATTTTAAATATATGATTTTTTTTTTCTTTCAGTGGATGAAGTGCACTCCTGTTGCTACAGGATCCTCAGCTGTCTATACATTCTTGGCACCTGCAGTGGTACATTCATTGAGAGGTAACACTCTATCACAAGGATTATTTTACTCAAAAATGAAAATCCTGTCAGTATTTGCTATCGTGTTGTTTCAAACCCATGCTTTTATTTTTGTTGTTGGGAACATAAGGAATGGAGCTTTTTTTGTCTTATTCCATGCCTGTCAATTCCAAAAAATCATCATAAATGCACCTTTAAAGGGTCTATACTACTCTTGCACTATATTGCAAGTCTTCTAAGGTCATATGATGGGACAGACTGGAATTTGCTCTACTGATCAAAATGTTTTTCAAGAATTCTTTTATGATTACCATGCCAGGCATTATTTAATTAAAATACAGAAAACAGTAAAATTGAGAACTAAAATTACAATTTAAAATATCAATTTAAATTTAAACAATTTACAATTTAGAATTTTCTATTTAGACACATTGTGTATTTGATATATAATTAATTTTAACATGTAATTTATTCCTGCAATGGCAAAGCTGAATTTTCAGCATCATTACTCCAGTCTTCAGTGTCACGTGATCCTTCAGAAATCATCCTAAAATGATGATTTGGTGCTTGAGAATCATTTCCTATTATCGATCTTGAAAACAGTTGTGGTACTTGATATATATATATTTTTTCAGAAGAGGAACATTTTTCTGTGAAATCATCTTATCAGGTTATGTACAGTATATAGTAACAAGACATTGTGTCAAAATTGAAATGGAACAAAAATTTGAGGCTGCATCTAACACAAAAATATTGTATGACTTCACAAAACATGAAATATAATACAAGAGTTGTATGGACCAATTTATGGTACTTTAGTGGTATTTTTTGTCCTTTTTTGAAGATTTTCTGACATGGGCACTTTGAACTATATTCAAAATAACTGTGTAAATAATCTACTAAAAACCTATTGTGTTCTAGGCACAGACAAAAGCATGGTTTGGACATGATGTATCATCAGACATGATGACAAGGACATTTATTTTAGGGTGAACCAACCCTTTAACAAATGTTTTGTTCTTAGCAAATTGTGTTAATTAGGGTGTTTAGCTCTTATTATTTTATTGTGATTATATATTATTGTTATTACTTATTGTTCAGTTTGTCCTTATGAGACTTGTATGCTCCATAGTTATTAGCTCATGTCTAGGTTTATAGTTCATCTGCCGATCAGCCTTTATCTTTGTTTTGATAGGCAGAGGTCGGTCTTGGGGGAGTGTCTGGCTGCTTTATCTGCAGCCTTTCCTGTGTGTTTCTTGGAGCTGACTGACCTTCATTCCCTCTCCGACACTATGAGTAATGAAGAGAGTGAAGGTAAAGGCAAGAAAAGTTCAATAAAACACAAAAAGTTGAACACACTCACGTTGCCTCATGCTATTTTTCCTCATGGATTTTGGTGTGGTCTTTCTAGCTGGCAGAGCCTGTAGGCTCCTCCCCACTTTGCAGGAGGCTTTCTCAGAGGTTGAAGAGCTCGCAGAGGCAGGACCAGCGGCCCGTCATGCCCTTTTGACAAAGGTTACTGAGGTGACGCTTCCTCTGCTGTGTAGTTATGTCTCTTGCTGGGGGGAAGCTGATAACCAAGCATCCCAGGAGGGCCACTTTTCTTGTGTCACACCCCAGCATGCTAATGCCCTACTGGGTCACATCCTCTCCATCATCCACGCCCATCTGGGGACCGCAGACAGTGCTTTGATGAAACGTCTCGCAGGTAAGCTGGTCCCTCTAGAGAAGTGAATTATTATATTATGGGGATTTTAATGTGTTGTTGAAGCACTTATTTTAGAAAACCAACAGAAGTGCAGTACAAATTTTGTGATTGTAATGAATTCCAATTTGCAGTGGAAGGTACAAATATAACCATGAATGCCATAAAGAGCAGAGCATTTCTTTTAGTTTTTGGCCAGCCTCTCATCAGCAAGGCAGAGCCACACCTCCTGAAGAGCCACTTCCTGCCTTTGATGGAAAAGTTGAGGAAGAGGGCGGAGTCAGTTCTCCTGGAGGAGGAGCATTTGAAGACAGCGGGGCGTGGCGATGTCTCAGAGCAGGAGTTAGACATCCAGGAAAGGTTTACTGTGTTGGTCCAAGATATCTACTCATTTTACCCTTTACTCATTCCATTTATAGACCTCCACAGGTGAGAAACTGTGCCGTATTCAACCTGTTTTCAGTTTAAAATTCACTATTGGTTAATCTATTTGTGTTTGGTATCATTAGAATGAGTTGGCTGCGAGAGGTGGACGCAGATGCTGAGAAGCTTTTCTCCCTCGTAGCTGAAGTCTTCATTTTTTGGGCTAAATCTCATGTGAGCAACTCCCAGTCATATTTATGAAGATTTAATATCTAATATTTACTCTACTCCTTTTAAAGGGGTCATATAATGCAAAATTTAATTTTCATTTATATAAGTCAAAGAAAATCTGAAAATGTCCTGAAAAATTAGCTTCTTTTGAAGCTAAAATGGATGGAGCCTCACATATGACACATGAAAGAAAAAATATATATTGTGGTCACGGATTAGGAATTACGATTTATTAAATGATAGCCACGTTTTAGTAATTAATTGTCTTCATTTAGTGCAGTTGTGGCCACATTGTAGTCATTTGTGAACTAAATGAACTAAATTGAAACAAATTAGTACAACATGGCTGTAATTTAACTAAAACGAGGGAAAAATGTATCGAAGTTGGCCATGAATTAATAAATAGTTTGAATATATTTGTGGTCACAATATCTTTTTTTTCTTGCCATGTGCAGGGCTCCAAAAACATTTAAAATATATTCATTCCAAAATATTTTATTTTCTGCCATTAGCCCCTTGTTTTTGATTAACTGTGGCCACAAATGAACTAAATTGAAACAAATTAGTACAACATGGCTGTAATTTAACTAAAACGAGGGAAAAATGTATCGAAGTTGGCCATGAATTAATAAATAGTTTGAATATATTTGTGGTCACAATATCTTTTTTTTCTTGCCATGTGCAGGGCTCCAAAAACATTTAAAATATATTCATTCCAAAATATTTAATTTTCTGCCATTAGAAATCCAGCGCACAGATGCCTGTTTGAACACTAAATTCAAATAACGTAATAAGAAAGAATGATATTATAATTCTTTGTCTGACTAATGTTATAAAATGATGTCAGGGAAAAAATCAAATGATAAAACACACAAATTGTGAATTTCCCCTTTGTATCATCTATCTCTAAAAATGTACTTTATTATTTTTATGGTAAATGTTTATTTTTCGGGTAACATTTTTTTAATTTATTGATTTGTACCCTTTGTGCATTCATTAAACATTTTTTTAACATTTTGTCTTTTACACACTTGTTTTTGTTTAGAATTTCAAATGGGAAGAACAGAACTTTGTTGTTCAAAATGAAATCAACAACATGGCATTCCTGGTGAACAGCAGCAAAAGCAGGATGTATAAGGTCTCTTCATTTCACTAATACTGTATTACTTGTTTTGAACACATTCAGTTTTTCCCTTCATTAACTCTCTAAATGACCATGTAATACATTTTGCTTTCTAGTTCCTCTCAATCCTGTCCAAGTTTGCTTTGTCCTAATTTTTTACACTCTTCTTTGAAAATAAATTAATCTTTGACCTGTAATCTTAGAGGCCTGCAGGGACTTTAATAAACGCCCAAGTCATTACTCAACCCAAATATGCTGTTCAATAATATTGAATGAATCTAAATTGTATGATTTTCCATTAGGGAGGGGTGTGCAACCAGGAGAGGAGAAAGGTGAAGAGGAAGGGTGATTGTTACTCCACACACACCTCTCTCATTTTGGCGGCACCAAAAAAACTCCTCTCGGTTGCCATGAATGGATGTTGCCATGGCTATCAGGGCCTGGTCACTCATGCCAAAAGCCGTTTCTCTCAGGTACATCTGTAATGACAATGTTTGCTAAATCAATCCATTCCTCATCTTGAAAATATTGTAATTCTTTTTCCTGACACTTCAAACATTCATCTGCTTCTAGAGGGACACAGAGGATGAGGTCAGAGCGTACATTCGCAGCAACCTGCAACAGGTGAGCCAGAAGACAACTTGTGAAAGAGCTGATAAAGTTCTGTGAAAATTCTATTTGAGCCTCCTCACCTGGCTTTTCTTTTTTCTTTTTGCCAGGATCTGTGTGAATACTCAGTAGATCCCCTCAGTGTTGAGAGGATCTTAAGCATCGCTCGTGTTCTTTTCCATCTGGATCAGGTTAGACTGGGAATGAATTACTACAAATGATTGCAAATGATAATTGATGGCACATATTGTATATAAATACATTCAAACATGAACCAGTGCAGTTCATTTTTTTGTTCAGTTCAGATTTTTGTATGGTTCTTTTCTAGTAAATGGTTTACATAAAGATGTGTTTCTGTCAGGTGGAGCGCCCTCAGAAGACGAAGAGGGCAGTGTGGCATAGGATGTTGTCTAAGCAGAGGAAACGGGCTGTAGTTGCTTGTTTGAGAATGGTTCCTTTGTACAATCTCCCCAGGTTTGCTGCAAAGAGAGTTATGACAAGTGCATTTACTCTTTATATTGCATTATGAATTACCCAAGTTATAAAAGCTGAAGGCAGCCGAAATACTTGTGAATTGCAACGTTGTTGAACTAACTCCGATAAAGAGGACATTCTGTCATATTCCTTATCTTTCATTGGGCTGAAACCAATATTAATTACTAGCTTTTAACATGAAATGTGTCTTTTTCTGCAGGCACAGAGCGGTGAACCTTTTCCTGCAGGGTTATGAGAGAGTCTGGCTGAAGGCAGAGCGTGACTCACCTGAGGACAGACTAATTGAGGATTTGGCTGTGAGTGTGTTTCTGATTGGCTGTGTTCCCCAGTTGAGCTGTTTAATCATAACGTATGTGTAGCCCAACCTGGGGTACGTTTCCCAAAAGCAACTAAGTTCTGTCATTACCAATAGAGTTACTTGGAACTTACCACCATAGTTAGCTAACGATGCTTTTGGGAAATGAACCCCTGGAAGACTAATTCACCGCAGGTTCCCTTGGGAGTTTTTGTAATGGGTTTTTTGAATAGCAGTTTTCAATTTATGAGTGCCATTAATATTACCACAATGATGTAAGTTTATGTACTCGACAGATCTACAATAAAAATGTTAAGCAGCACAATTGTTTTCAACATTGATAATAATAATCTGTTTCTTAAGCCTCAAATCAGCATATTAGAATGACTTCTGAAGGATCGTGTTACACTGGTAACTATATTATAATGGCTGCTGAAAATTCAGCTTTGCCATCACAGCAATATATTACATTTGAAAATATATTAAAATAGAAAATAGTTATATTAAATTGTAATAATATTTCACAAAATTACAGTTTTTTTTTACTGTATGTTTGATCAAATAAATGCAGCACTGGTGAGCTAAAGAGACTTAAAAAACCTTACCGATCCCAAACGTTTGAACAGTAGCGTAACTGTTTAATTTATGTTGTAGAACAAAATGGGACAGTCTCTTCTAGCTATGTGAAACACAAATAGTAAGAATACATAAAACATTCCAGATAGAACCCAAGGCTATATATGAGCTTTTTTTGATTTTATAGTAATAGGAATTCTTTTATACCCATCAGAAAGCAACTCATGTAGAGATCCTAAAGGAGGGAGCGGAGCAGAGAAACAACATCGATCCACTCCGTCAGCTTATCAATCTCTTCAGTCAAAGTGCCTTGACTGAGAGGAGGTTTGTATGTGTGTGTTTGAGTGTGATTGATTCATGCATTTGTTTTGCGTTTGCATGTAGATCAAGGCTAACCATTTTAAACATAATTTTAGCAAGTATTTCAGCTCTGTTTGAAAACCTAGGAAGATGTCTACAATGGAAGCAACCTAACCGACTTTTTTCATATAAGACCCACGAGATATTTGGCTAGCACTGTTGATTGCAGTTAGCATGTCATTAAGCTAACAAATCAGAAAAAATATTATGTATCACACGCAAATATTGGTTGAAACTGTGCATTTTAATGTAGAACTGTTTTCTATCAATATATTTACTAAAAAGTATATGTATATTCAATTGCCTTTTTATATGTGATGTGTAAAATCTTTAACGCTGCCTTAAATTTTGGTCTTTCCATTGGAGCCGTGCCTGAAAATGATAAAGTTGTGAAACACATCTTAACCCTCCTGGTTCACTCTTGTCACTTGTATCTACAGTAAGCTTGAGGATGATGACCAGTATATGTGCTATGCTGACATCATGGCCAAGGTAAGAAGCTCTGCTAGGACATTCTGAGCAAAATCTTTCCTTTTTGCCACAAAACACATGCAGCGTTCAAGCTAAACTGTAATTCTGCATTGCAGAGTTGCCAAAGTGAGGAAGACCAGGATGAAGATGGCCTGAAGTCATTTGAGGTGAGCAATGGAAATGAAGGGAATCTGAGTTGTTATTGATTTAATTGTAGGAGAAAAGTCTGAGGATGCTGACACAGTTATGTACTGTATTTGGGTTCATTAATTACGTAATCAATGATTGACTTCAGGAATAATATACTTGAGAAACAGTTGGTATGTTTTATTTCTTAGTGAATTGAATGAGTTACTAATTAATTGTCTTAGGAAAAAGAGCTGGAAAAGCAGAGGCTGCTATATCAGCAGGCCCGACTTCATGAACGCGGAGCTGCTGAGATGGTCTTACAGAACCTCAGCGCCAGCACAGGTATCAGTCAAAACAAGGGGGTCCATGGAGAAAAAGCAAGATTTTTATTTTTATTTATTTATTTATTTTGTTGCCAAAAATGTCCCAGTTAACATATTAGGATATTAACGGAATTTGTTTAACAGTAATTCTTACATCTATCGAAATTGATATTACTGTTTCATATTACTGTTACTGTTTCATCATGAGATTACTAAAATATTTTTATTCTTTTGACAACCCTATTTTTTAACAAAAAGTGTTTTAAATATGTACTGTATATATAAAATATTATCATAAATAATTATAAAGTAACACAAAAAAAATGTAAATCAGCTATTTCTCACACCATATAAATGTATCACTATACATGAAAATATACTATATATATACTATATAGACAGTATTTTTATAATATTTATGAAAGAAGTTTTATGCTCAACAAGGCTGCATTCATTTAATCAAAAATGCAGTTAAGACTATAATATTGCAAAATATTGTTACAATTGAAAATGACTGTTTTTTATTAGAATATTTTAAAATGTAGTTTATTCCTGTGATGGCAAAGCTGAATTTTCAGCAGCTATTACTCTACATGTGAGTGTCAAATGATCCTTCAGAAATCATGCTGATTTATGCTGATTTGGAGTTCAAGAAAAATTCTTATTTTTATCAATTTTGAAAATAGTTCTGCTTAATATTTTTGTGGAAACTGTAAACATTTTTTCAGGATTCTTTGATGAATAAAATGTTAAATGAACAGCATTTATTGGAAATAGAACCTTATAAATGTTTTTGCTGTCATTTTGATCAATTTAATGCAACTTTCCTTAATACAAGTATTCTTTTTTTTTTTTTTTAAAGAAGCTTTCATTACATTTTTGAAAAATGGTTCCTCATAGGGGGATCATCATATTTGGGGGTTGTTGGCATCAAAAAGATTGAAAACCCCTGGTATAAGACACAGGTCACCATTCATATCTTTATCCTGATATCTTGAGTCAGCTGCATATGACTTTTATTATTGTCAGTGCTCAAATGTTATTCTGTTAAGTTGGATGTGATATTTGAACCAGGTGATATGGGGCCTATGGTAGCAGCCACATTAAAGCTGGGCATTGCAATCCTGAATGGAGGAAACACGTCTGTCCAGCAGGTAGGTTTGAAAAGGTCAGGCTGGATTACAGATATGTTTGGGCGATAACGCAAAACCCCCAAAATGTTGACATTTACCACCAAAACCAACTTTTATATAACAACTTCATGTTCAATCTCTCTGTTGTTGAATTCTCCCTAGAAAATGCTGGATTACCTGCGACAGAAGAGAGACGTGGGCTTCTTTCACAGTCTGGTCGGCTTAATGCAGTCTTGCAGGTTCAGCTGTTATTTGCTAATGCATTGTGAGACATTTCCCTGACAGAAGCAGCTGCTCAAACCACCTAAAAGTGGAGAAATGCTTTGTTCACTCATTTATCGCCGTCACCCTGCTCCTGTGTTCAATTTCAAAGTTACTTGGTATAATCAAGAGAAACGAACATCGTTTTACATCACTTTTTTCCCTTTCAATCTGTTCCTTTGCTGTGATTGGAAGTGTCTGTTGAGTGTCTGTGTTAGTTTGTATTTTAAAAAGAAGAGGACTGTGGTCTTGATGTTGCTGTTGTAATTCTGTGTGTCACAGCGTGTTGGATTTGAACGCATTTGAGAGGCAGATCAAAGCAGAGAGTTTAGGAGTGGGTGCTGAGGACAATTCAGGTAAATCCCAGACATCAGAAGAGGCAGATATTTTCTTTTTATTGACATTGATTTGCCTGTACTGCATTTTGCTTTCTCCTTCTCTCTCTTTCTCAGGCGATAGAGTAATGGCAGATGAACAGCTGACCTGTGATCTTTTCCGATTCCTCCAGCTTCTTTGTGAAGGCCATAATACTGGTTAGAACAAACATAATGTTTTTAGTTTTTGTTTAATAGTGCAAGGTTCTTTTGTACTATGTCTATCAAAGCCAACAGGTGATGTGGAATATGCTTAAAATGCTTAAAATGCTTTCTCCTATCCAACTTTAACCATACTAAAAGTAAGCCATTAGTAGACTGATTTCCCTAAAGAGTGCATGCACTGTAGTCCTACAAAACCATGGTCCATCATATCAGCAGCTGGCTCAAGCAATGGCAGTATGGGAATTATTCTACCTTCAAAAGTTGGTGGTCGGTAAGATGTGTTTAAGATGTATGATGTTACAGAATATATCTATTTCAAATATTCACAAAAATATTAAGCAATACAGCTGTGTTAAACATTGATAATAATGTTTCTTGAGTGCCAAATCAGTATATTAGAATGATTTCTGAATGATGATGTGACACTGAAGATTGGAGTAATTAACAGCTGCTGAAAATTCAGTTATATTCAGTAATATTACATTCTAAAGAATTTTTAAATGGTAATGATGTTTTACAATATTACTGATTTACTGTATTTTTACTGTATTTATATATTAGTTTACATATCTGCACACTCTGAATCACAAAGTATTGTGAGTAAGCTGACAAGTATGTAAGTAAAAAAGTAAATAAATACATAAATAATTTTCAAATGATATTGTTTTTTAAAACCAAGTTCAAGCATTTAAGTCAGCTTTAAATCAGGTTTTTAAGATGAGAAATTCAGTCAAGTGTTTTAAAACTTTTGATTGGCAGTATAAATCAAATCCAGGTGAGACGTCTAACAGTATTTGATTGTATTTAGAAGTGGATTATATTGTATTCGGAACTTGACATGTTTGAAATATCACCAATAAGCAAAAACCACCGTTGGCAGTATTGGAAGCCCACTGGTGCACTGCAGCTGCAGGCTAGCAACCAAAACATGTTTGTTGTTTTGTTTTGTATCGTCAAAAAGAAAATGAATCCACAACATTGCAAAAGGAAAAACAGTCTGTACATTCTGAATGTAAGATTAATTAAATCATTGGATTATTTATTATTGAGCTCTATTTTGCACATATTAATCTTAAACAGCATCAATATTCTGGTCTATTTTTGTAAAAACTGGGGACTGAAATTTCCCCCACAGACTTCCAGAACTACCTGCGGACTCAAACTGGAAACAACACAACGGTCAACATCATCATCTCCACTGTGGACTATCTGCTCAGGGTTCAGGCAAGCCCAATGAACATTTTTAATGTAATATACATGAAAAGGAATGAAAAATGCATGGTTTCAGAACCAGATGGAGAAGGGCCCAAAACAGTGAGACAGAGCTTGTCGCCAAATAATATTTCCATAAACCATTCACTGCTGACAGGCCACCTCCATTTTGTTTGTCTGATACTGAGAATGATGGATGGCCTCATATCTACAGGAGTCCATCAGTGATTTCTACTGGTATTATTCAGGGAAGGATGTGATTGATGAGCGTGGTCAGCACAACTTCTCCAAAGCCATCAGCGTGGCCAAGCAGGTGTTCAACACACTCACTGAATACATTCAGGTAAATGCACATAAGCAAATGAAAATGTGCTTTGTCAAATTGTAGAGATACTGACTAATATTTGATAACTGTATGTCCTAAGATTCTGTTATTCTCTCCTTTTTAATGTTTTATTTCAAATAAATGCATCTCAGAGGCCAAATGCCACACCTGCTGTGTCTGTCTTTGTTCACACACCACAATGTGGTGTTTTTATGTTGTGAAGCAACTAGTTTCACTAATATCAATTACATTTTTAATTGCCTAATTTAGGGTCCGTGTACAGGAAACCAGCAGAGTTTGGCCCACAGTCGTCTGTGGGACGCTGTAGTTGGCTTCCTCCATGTGTTTGCCCATATGCAAATGAAGCTTTCTCAGGTTAGTCTATAGACATATTACTTTCAATCTTATGTGCTAATTTATTCATTGCAAAGAAAAATGTAGGAAACTCAAGAGAATAAAAGAAAGTAAAGAATGGTGTTTTGCGTCTGCAGGATTCTAGCCAAATAGAGCTGCTGAAGGCTTTGATGGACTTACAAAAAGACATGGTGGTAATGCTGCTTTCCATGCTTGAAGGTAGGAGAATCTTATTTTTAATGCTTTTCCATGCACTTCTTCTTTTGCTTCTTAGAAATGTGGCATTGTTGATTTTCCAATCAATGTTAATATACTAATATCAGTATACTGAGTCTGTTTTACATTTTGTTGGATACACAAACAGAATTGTGCTTGTTTTCATACCAACTGTGAAACTGTATTGGCATCCATATGACTGTAAGCCCACCTTTGCACCAACCAAATTCCGAAGTCCGCTCCAAAAGCTGTAGTGTGAACAAGTCTAAGTGTCCTGCAGTCATTTTGAGCATGTCAAGTCACCTTTATTTTTATAGTGCTTTGTTTCAAAGCAGCTTCACAATATTAAACAGGAAAGTAACAGAATAACTGATGCAAACTTTAAAAATGATGCAAATCCAAAATTCTGCAATAATAGAATAATAGTGTTATTATTCAGCTCCAGTCAGTTCAGTGTTGGTTCAGTTCAGTAACTGTAAAGTTAATCAATTATGAAACAAGTTCAATTCAGTGATAAGCAACTCCACTGAAGACATACATAAATATGTCTTTGTGTTTCTAGGAAATGTAGTGAATGGGACCATTGGCAAACAGATGGTAGATATGCTAGTAGAATCATCCAGCAATGTGGAGATGATCCTCAAGTTCTTTGATATGTTCCTCAAACTCAAAGACCTCACGTCATCCGAATCCTTTCGTGAATACGACCCAGACAGCAGAGGGCTCATTACCAAAAAGGACTTCCACCGAGCCATGGAAGGTTTCAAGCACTACTCTCAATCAGAGATCCAGTTCCTGTTATCCTGTGCAGAGATGGCGGAAAGCGAGCTTCTGGATTACCCAGACTTTGTGACACGATTTCATGAACCGGCCAAAGATATTGGCTTTAACGTGGCTGTTCTTCTGACCAATCTGTCTGAACACATGCCAAATGATGGCCGCTTGCAGAATTTCCTAGAGCTGGCGGACAGCGTGCTTAAGTATTTCCATCCTCACCTGGGAAGGATTGAAATCCTGGGCAGCGGGAAACGGATCGAAAGGGTCTACTTTGAGATCAGCGAATCCAGCCGGACACAGTGGGAGAAACCACAGGTATTAAGCAATCATTTGCTTATGTGCTTTTGTGGTCTACTAATGTGTGTCTTATACGAATGCGTGTTCTCAATGATTCAGGTGAAGGAGAGCAAACGGCAGTTCATCTTTGATGTTGTGAATAAGGGCGGAGAGAAGGAAAAGATGGAGCTATTTGTCAACTTCTGTGAAGACACCATCTTTGAAATGCAGCTTGCTGCACAAATATCTGGTTCAGAGAGTGGAGAGGAACTGAAAGCAAAGGATGACAAGGTGGAGAAGAATGAAAACCTTGCTGAAGACAACAGGATAACCAAAGACTTTAGATGGTTTTCCATAAGGAACATCGGAAAACACTTAAAAGGGATAACCATCAGGAGTATCATCTCAGTGATGTTCTCTTTCTTCCACAATGCTCTGTTGTTTATCACTCGTGCCTTTTTAGGTCTGGTTTGGTTCTTCCTTTATCTGCTCTACCACATCTTCTTGAGTGGATGGATTATTGACGTGGCTAAAGAAATGAAACTGGCTGACCTTTTAGGTGACCTTCGGGATCCTACCATGGTTGAGACCATAGGGTTTGGAGAAGGGGTGGTTAGAGAGAATAATACGTGTCATACACGTGCCTTTTCTTCTCGCGGTGATCTTAGAGGGATGAGTCTGGATCTGTCTGCAGTGTCTAGGGACCCACAGCTTCTCACAGATATTTTCGGCTTGTGTTTGAAGAAGGAAGGAGAAAAGTACACACTGTCGAGCAGAGACCAACATGGCAGTCTGGATGGATTTCTAAACACGTCCAAATATCAGGTCAATAGTCTTGAGTATACCATTGTCAGTTTACAAAAGTATAAAAGATTTCAAGTCTTTTAAATAGTTTATGAAGTTGACATCTATGTCTAATTGGACATTTATTTTAACATTTGTGGACATTTGTGTCCACTTTAAAAAAATTTGTCCAATAAATTGACATTTATGTATACATGTGTTCAATAAGCAAATGTGTCCACTTTGAGCATTTGTGCTTACAAAAGTATAAAAGATTTCAAGTCTTTTAAATAGTTTATGAAGTTGACATTTATGTCTAATTGGACATTTATTTTAACATTTGTGGACATTTGTGTCCACTTTAAAAAATTTGTCCAATAAATTGACATTTATGTATACATGTGTTCAATAAGCAAATGTGTCCACTTTGAGCATTTGTGTCCAACCAGCCAACATTTTTGTCTCTTTAGTCTCTGTCCATTTATGAAATTTACTGTATGTCTTTTTTGTTAACGTTACAAACAGGTGGACATCTGTGAGGAGAATTTTCACGAGGTGCAAGAGGAGGATTCAGAGACTAAGAAAGCTTTGTAAGTGCTCCAGACTGAGGAGAGATAAAACTCTGAAAACAGGAAATACTGCTGTTTTAACAGGGCATACCGCTGATTTTTAGCTTTCAAGTGTATCATTACTCTACCCCACGGGAAGCTCAAGGAACATACTGTATGAAGAGATCTTTTAATTTTCTCGATTGTACCCTTGAGTACAAAGGATGTTCAGGCCCTGCACAATTCAAAGGGTGTGAAAATAAAATATTATTGAAAGTTGGGAATTACTGTTACTCCCACAGAAGATTAACAAATACTTCACATTGAATAAAAATTCAATTACTTTTGACATGATGACTTGTTAGATGGTATGAATAAAAAACATACACCCTGACCAGTGTAGTCTGATTTCTGAGTCTCATGAGCTGGTTTGAATCAGTCTAAAACACTAACTCTGTTCAAAGGTTTGTCAGTAAATGATAAAAAAAAAAAAAATTATACTAATACTTTTATTCAGCAAGGATTCAATAAATTGATTAAATGACAGTAAATACATTTACAATGTTATTTAGAATAAATGCTGCTCTTTTGAACTTTATTTTCATCAAATAAAAAAGTATCATGGTTTCCACAAAAATATTAATCAGCACAAGCATTTTCAACATTGAAAACACAGAAAATTGAAAAAAATGTTTCTTGAGCACCAGATTAGCATATTAGAATAATTTCTGAAGGATTATGTGCCGTTTGTGAGTGCATTGCAAAAAATGCCTAAGATATTGCATTTAAATTTGGCAGTGATGAGGACAAACATAAAGGGGAAAAGAAGCCTAAACGGAGACTTAGAAAGCTCAGCTCTTCAAAACCAGATGAGACAGAGGTCCAGGAATCAGCTGTTTGGAAAACTATCTGCTCTCATAGCACCAAACTGCTGGTATGTTTCTCTCTCTGTCTGTTGTTTTCCAGCTGCACAATACAAGCTACTAACAGATGTTTAACCATATGGACTTAAACAACCATATGTGATCTGATGACCTACAAGTATGTCTTTTCTCTGCAGAACTGTTTTGCAAGAAATTTCTACAACATTAGATTGTTGGCTCTGTTCTTTACTTTTGCCATCAATTTTATTCTTCTGTTCTACAAGGTGAGTATTGATTTCCCTGCTAAAACATCAGATTGAATGTTGTTGGTCAGGCTGGTCTGTTTTTATGTTTTTAGGCCACTTGGATTGAGAAACCAGCTGAAAGAACTGAGTAGTTCTGGCTTGTCCAGATACTAGCCAAACCAGTTTAAACCATTTTAAACCAGCTAACACAGTAAACCACGCAAACCTAGATTTGACCAAAAACATCAATATCATTATTTTATTTAGGTTTCGTCAACCATTGATGAGGATGAAGATGTGGAGATCGCTCTTCGTGACGACAGCACCAAGGATTCACAGGAAGTTTATTTTGAACTAGAAGAGAAAAGTGGCTACATGAAAATGATTCTTCATAGTCTGGCTGTCCTGCATACACTCATCTCACTCTGTTGTATCATCGGCTACTACTGTCTGAAGGTTATACACACCTCACACACACACACCTCACGCAACACAACAGGCACCTAAGTTTTGTGCAAGTACCCACTATATTTCTTATGGTGAAACTAAAAACATGTCTTTGATAGACTAAATAATGCCTTCACCTTTCTGGCTTTTGTTAGACCTCTTAGAAATACAGTGGGTCTGAAACCAGTAATGAAATACTGTAGTAATTTCAACACATGAAAAACTTCATGTTTTTCAGCATGATTTGAGATTATTCAAAGAGCATCTGGAAAATCTGACCATCTGTACAAAGAGTCACTTGATCAGTGCCACAAATAAGTGACCTAGAAATGTGCGAAATCAGAAATATTTGTATTCATTTTAGGTCATAGGTCCTTAAATTTTCAGATTTCAAAATTCAAATCAATCGTTCATTTACAGGTTTAAAAATCATTTTAATATGGTCTAATCCAACTAACTTGATCATCATCTGACCCTTGACAGGTTCCTTTAGTCATTTTTAAGCGAGAAAAGGAGCTGGCTCGTAAACTGGAGTTCGACGGACTCTATATCACAGAGCAACCTTCTGAAGATGACATTAAAGGCCAGTGGGACAGAATGGTCATCAATACACCGTAAGAGCTGTTTGACTGTCTCATAAAGGCTCACATAAGCATTTTTAAGCATTGAAACAGTGGAAATCTTCTATATGAATTTCTGCATGAACAGTGATTGTCACTTTTTGCACCACTTCAGTATTATTTTCTGTTTTCTTTGCTGTTTTTCAGATCATACCCAAGTAATTATTGGGATAAATTTGTGAAAAGGAAGGTAAGATGAACAAATGAAATATTTACTCAAAAAATTTAGCTTCAAAACCATTTAAGAACATAATAGTATGACAGTATCTCACAACTCAAACATTCTGACTCTTGCAGTATTCATGTTAATTTTACTTTCAAAACAGTTGTTGATTGCCAGAGTGTTGCTATGCAGTTGCTAAGTTGTTCTGATTGGTTGCTGGTGGTTATTTACAGGCTCGCTCACAAGTGTCAATGACATTCAGTCTCAGGTCCCTCTTTCAGTGTCAGTCAGTGGGATGCTTCCTATTTGTCATCCGTCTGGTGGAAATCATAAACCCTGTGTCTATAAGTAACAGCAGACATATAATATATAAGACACAATAAGACACGTGCTTTGAGATATCGTTCATATCTGTAGCATGAACTGTGTGGGATGAATAATGTGCTGAATTTAATACTTGGGTTCAGCCCAACTAATAATGCTTTGCTCCCTGAATGTGTAACAGTAAGCTGTTTGATTTATTCTGTGATGGCTTTCCGTGCTGCAGGTGATGGCGAAATATGGAGAGCTGTATGGATCGGCACGCATCAGTGAGCTGCTGGGTTTGGATAAAGCTGCTCTGGACTTCAGCTCAAAGGCTCAGGAGAGCAAGAGACCCGTGCAAAAGGTTGCCCTGTGAGTAACGACCCTGTGACCCCGTCTTCCCTATTTACCATATTTATTTCACCAGCCAAACCAGCTTCTGTTCAGCAAAACAGCCCAATCAGTTCATCTGCAGAGATTGAAAAAAGGATTTCAGTGTGTGCCAGATGATGGCAGCAGCGTTCAATACGATAGGCTTAAAATAAATCAAATGAATCATTCTCATGTTTTCACAGCTTCAGATTAAACACCATTGATGTGAAGCATCAGATATGGAAGCTAGGAGTGGTTTTCACTGACAATGTAAGATCCCTGACTCTTTGAACACTCAACATATTAGACCTGAAGGAACTGGTCAAGTCTGAAATGAAATTGTGTTTTTCTTTCTCTCAGTCCTTCCTTTACCTGGCCTGGTATATGTTTGTGTCAGTTCTGGGTCATTATAACAATTTCTTCTTCGCTGCCCACCTGCTAGACATCGCCATGGGCTTCAAAACGCTGCGCACCATTCTGTCATCTGTTACACATAATGGCAAACAGGTAATACATTCAGTTTATGTTTGTGTGTCTATACAAAGGCCCCAAAATGTATTTAGACCCTCAAGTCACTTAAAAAATATGAATGTCATTGTAATAAATAAAACATATATACTAGACTTAACTGGTCAAATTAAATTTTTATTTATTAAAAAAAAAATCAAAATCTCACTGACGTCAAATGTTTGAACAGTAGTATATATTTCAGCTGGTTTTGACAGTGGGATTGTTGGCTGTGGTTGTGTATCTCTACACCGTGGTTGCCTTTAACTTCTTCCGCAAATTTTACAACAAAAGCGAAGACGGTGAACCAGTGGATATGAAATGTGATGATATGCTCTCAGTGAGTATCCCTCTTTTATCATTAACTTAAACTAATGTTCAAAGGTTTGAGGTTTATTTTTTTAATGAAGTCCTCATGCTCACCAACGCTGCATTTATTTGATCAAAAATACAGTAAAAACAGTAATATTGTAAAATATTACTACAATTTCAAAGGTAATTTATTCCTGTGATGGCAAAGCTGAATTTTCAGCAGCTGTTTCACATGATCCTTCAGAAATCATTCTAATACGCTGATTTGGTGCTCAAGAAACATTTCTTATTATTATCAATGTTTGAAAACAATTGTGCTGCTTAATATTTTTTTGTGGAAACTGTGGTACATTTTTTCATGATTCTTTGATGAACAGAAGGTTCAAAACCAACAGCATTTATTTGAAACAGAAATCTTTTGTAACATTATAAATGACTTTACTGTCACTTTTAATCAATTCAATGCATCCTTGCTGAATGAAAGCATTTATTTCTTTCTATTGTGACTGTGCAGGAATAAAGCAAAAACGAGTGACTAAATCTGTAAATATTAATGTTCATGTGTGCGTAGTGTTACATGTTTCACATGTACGTTGGCGTGCGAGCTGGAGGAGGGATTGGAGATGAAATCGAAGACCCGGCCGGTGACGAGTTTGAGTTCTACCGTATCATCTTCGACATCACTTTCTTCTTCTTCGTCATCGTCATCCTCCTTGCCATCATTCAGGGTAAGAGACCGAAATTGCGAATAACACTTGAAATAAATGATATGTGCACCAAATTTCAATAAGGACAATGAGCCGAAGTGTTCGGTTTGAATTGTTTAGTTTGTCCTCTAACACTAGTCATGCTGAGTAGCACTGGAGAGCTTCATTAAAAAGATCACGCTCTCACATGTTGAGAGGGGTTTATGGGAAGAGATCTGAGGACTGTATGATGCTAGAGGATTGTCTTATGCCTGGGGTGGAATGATACTCAGGATTCAAATGTTTGGCGTAAGCTTAATTGTGTTTGTGACTGGTCTGTTGTCATCATCTGAAAGGTCTGATCATTGATTCATTTGGCGAGTTGAGAGACCAGCAGGAGCAGGTTAAAGAGGACATGGAGGTGAGTTTTCACATTAACATCCTGAATCCATTCAGATTTATGACGTCTGTCATCTTTTGTTCCTATTAACACACTAAATTATTCATATTTTATTTCTCTGTGAGTAAATACGTCATTAATCTATGTCAGCCGCTCTTCGGTGTAGCTGTGGGTTTTATGCTAATTGATCATGAATAATTAAACAGTGAATGTGGCGTCTGATTTTTTCCTGCAGACTAAGTGTTTTATCTGTGGCATTGGGAGCGAGTATTTTGACACGGTGCCCCATGGCTTCGAGTCGCACACGTTGCAAGAGCACAACCTGGCCAACTATCTGTGAGTACAAGAGACGTTAAAAACAGGTCAGAGATCAGTAATGCCTCTTTTCCATCATCCTTTTTTTCAGTCACAATTTTAAAGGCAGTATTCTGGTGGAAAATGAGTCTGTTGAGCAGCTGGTCAGGACAGAGAGCTAGTCTCATGTAGCCAGACCTTCATACTGATGGCAGAAGGTCTGGTCTTCATCGCAGCTTTTATTGGCCAAGTTCCGCCCAAGAGGACGTCTGATTGACATGTAAAGCTACCGCTCACAGTTGTAAAGTCAATGTCCCTACAATACCAGGCCGGAGTGTAATTCAGGATCGTCATACAAGTTTACTGCAACAATGGTGCTGAGAACTTCACATACATTTGAAAATCCAGCATTTTGGTCCTGATAAGCGAGCATTGTCACAGTTGTAATCACGACAGCTTTGTTTCCAGGCGGACTTGCTAAAGAGCGTGACACATAATCTTCTGGAAATCCTGTAGAATTCAACCAATCAGATTTTGACTTTGAAATTCCAGAAGTTTCTCCCATTTTGTGTTGTTCAGCCAACAGTCTGTAGATGGGATGTCTAAGGCTGAGATTAACAGAAAGCATGTCATGTTACTAGAAAATACTGTGATGCGGGGTAAAATGGAATACTTGTTTCCTTTTTTGCTGAAAAAAATTACATTTGTTTTGTGTTTTGTTTGCCATTTAGGTTCTTTCTGATGTATCTCATCAATAAGGATGTCACAGAACATACCGGACAGGTACAGCTTGCCATGAACCTTTATTGAAAAGAGATATTTGGACAATTTCAGAGTGAAAGATGCGTGCTTAATAATACATTCAAATGTGAAACCACTGACAAATGAACCTTGAGATACACTATATATTATAAAATGAACTGTGACTGCTGCACTTTGTAACACAACAGGAATCATACGTGTGGAAGATGTTCCAGGAACGCTGCTGGGAGTTCTTTCCTGTTGGAGACTGTTTCCGGAAACAGTATGAGGGTCAACTCAGCTGAAGAATTCCATGTCTGTAATGTTTCCTCTGATAATTAGAAGCTGGTGTGTGACTCAGTACTGTTTTGAATGCTTATTTTTTCAACACCACATATTTATTTTAGTAATATATTGTATTGTTGAATTTAAGAAACCAAGTTGATGCTGCACTTTTTGGACATATAGAATGCAATTTTATGTAATCTGTCACTTTGGATTGAATGCAAGTAGTATAAATGAAAATGTGGTATTTCTTTAGCTTGAAACGTTACAGAACCCATGTAAATGTTCACAGTTAACCAACATTAAACTGAAAATATTAGTAAACTGCTAGATTTGTAAATCTTTGGTATTTGTATTGATATATCATTCATGACTGTAACACAAACAGTGCAGGGCGATTAGGTTAATAAAGTTTTTGCACTCATTTGCACTTCAGTTATTTTTTAATCAGTATTCTTGTTTTCCAGTCAAAATATCTAAACATTCTTAAAATATATACTGTAAGTGTATTCAATTGTTTGCCTCTTACATCCCTTTCTCTTTACTTGCTTATCTTTTCATCCACCGTCAGCCTTCTCCCGTTCCTCACCTTATTTTCAAAAAGCACTCCATCCTCTCCGCTTCTCATCTCTCTCACCTCCTGTCTGTGTGTCTGTCTCTCTCTCTGTCTTCTGTGTGAGAGGCAGCACTCAGCTCCTGAGCGTGAAATTAAACGCCAGCCCACATCACATGCAGCTGGTCGAGTTTTTGCCGCTGCAGGGCATGACGCATTGATCTCCAGCCATTCCAGAGGTGCTGGTAAAGCGTTAACCCCCCTCTACGAGAGCGTTGCGCATTCCTGCTGCTGTTAGCCATATTACAAAAACAAAGGACAAAACTGATTACCATTATCTGTAATAGAAGGAGAAAAAATGAAAGAAAAAGCATCAGCAGTACTGCAATAACCTTGGTATTGCAGTGCTGCTATTTCATTTTTTATATAAGATAATATATATTCCATAATAATTATATAGAAATGTTATAGTTTATTTAAATTTAAATGTATATATTATTAATTTGTAGGAATGACCTTTTTATGATTATGGAGTACTTTTTCTTAAATCATGAAGTATCAGATGAAACACACATTTGTGTGTCATTTTTGGAAAGGATGGCCTGTTTGTGGTTGACTGTGATGGCCACCCAGGAATGTGCAGGAGTGAACAGAGGTATCGATGATGGATGGTAGAGTCAGGGCTCTCGCAGCTCGCACAGCTCTGACTACACTGTAATCTAGAGCATGTTGGTGGTTTTAATTGAGAGTAATGGTGGAGAGAAGGTTGACTGAATAGGGTAGGTTGAGGAGAACAGACACAGAAGAGCTGGACCCTGGATGCCAGAGCCAGTGTCCAAATTGACCACATTTTGCATATTTCCACCAAAGAAAAAGCAGTTCTGTCCCCGAAAAATTGTCTATTTGGGAAATGTTCTTCTCAGATTCTACCGTCATGACCTTTGGGATAAAACAACCCTCCCATTTGAGAATGCTGAATCCTTTAGGTACTGAATGTCGGGCTGAAAGGTCAATCGATTTTTGTCTGAGATCGTGATGCTGCAAGGAAGTGTAATTTATTATACTGGGGTTTTAAATGATGAGACATTTAATAGATAACAAATTATTTTTATTATATATTTAATTTAAAGGTTTAATTTTGTCATTTTTTAATTTAATTTTATATATAAATAAAATTTTATTTTATATGTATTTTTATTTTATTATTGTTATATATGATTTTATACATTATAAATTTTTTCAGATATACAATATTTGTTTTTTTTAGATATACAGTGAGCCCAAAAAGTATCTGGACAACTTAATGTATGACAGCATAATATAACAAAACATCTAACAAAGTGGCAGAAATTCTATAAATATATACAACACAGATATACAGATACACGTTTCAAGTAAATTTGTGTTTTTAAAACATAAAAACATAACAAAAATGTATTTTATAACATCATAATATTTTCTAATATATTAAATATAGATTGTTAAAAATTCCCATACAGCAAAATGTTTTTGTATATATTTATGTAAATATCCATATGCAGTATTTTTTTAAGAAATGATTTCTTGCCTAACACGTGTAAACATATAACACGTTTGAAAAATGTTATTTAAAAAATGCAACATTAATGAATCCTCCTCAATCTAGTTTGGATCTCTAGGTGATTCCATCAACATTTAGACTAATTGTAGGCTCTCCTGTAAGATTGGAAATGTATTTTCTTGCCCCTGAAATACATTTTGAAAAATATATTTTGGTATAGGAATGTTGAAACTAAATGTAGGTTTATTTCATTTCATTTAACACCATTGTTTACAACATTTATTTAACATATATAGTAGGCGATTTTAGATATATTTTGGCCAGAAAATATGTATATTTTTCTGTATGGGTTATTAAAAAAAAAACGGAGCCACTGAATATACAAATGCAGAGTGGGCATGAACTTTTTGAGGAGACTCTCACCTTCATCATCCATTTCAGCACTGCAGCTCATTATATATTGAGCATGTGATTTATTTGCAAGCTCTTATGAGAGTTAGAAGGACTTTATAAAGAACAAACATTCAGCTGTGCTTCTTTCTGAAGCAGCTGCTCCAGTTCTCCAGCAGAATGAAGTGCTGGCTTCATTTATATCAGTGTCAAACTCAAGCACGTCATTACGGCTCCTGACAATCTAGCTGGTTTGTAAACACTTCATAAACCACTCGCTATTTCACAAATTATGTTTGTTCTATGACCTACCCTACTAAGAATTGTTTTGGCTCTTTGCTTTATCAAAGCAACAGCATGTGAGCTTGTAGGTTGAGAGGGACATGGCGTATTTGGGCTATCAGAGCTCATTATGAATTCTTCACATGGGTAAATTAATTACTGAGGGAATTATGAAGTCGAAGTAGTTTATCAACAGACCCTTCACATGAAATTAATTACTGTGTGTTTGTGTGTGTTTGCATATTTGCCTTCGGCACCGGAAATCAGAAGTAAATCCTGAAGGAGGCTCACTTCTTTCACATCTCGCTTCTCATTTTTCCTTTTTCTCTGTCTCTTTTGTGTCAGTCTCCTGAGTTTTCTTTATTCCTCTCAGGATCCATCATCTCAGTCTGCAGAGCTGACCAGAGAAAATACAGAAAGAATATACAAAAATGCACTGAATACAAACATATAGAACCAGTAACACATCACAGACTGGCAAAGCAGTTACGAGGACAAAATGTCAAGGACATGAACAGTCACAGAGAACAGCAGAGAGAGAAAAAGTTACTGCTTTCAAAGGAAAAAAAGCTTTGTGTTTGTGCATGTGATAGAGAAAGATGCATGTTTTTGCAAGCACTTAACTAATCCATGACCATAAACAAAATCACTTATTATGACCCCATTTATACAGTCCAAAAGTTTTCTTTCTGTTCCTGTGCATTTCACTTCTGCTGTATGTTTACTAATCTAGTTTGTACTAAACTTTGTTTGGCATTGTGCAATAGGAATATTGTTGGCTCTATGACAAACTGCTTGTGATGTTCCTCATTTGTAAGTCACTTGGGATAAAAGCATCTACTAAATGGATGAATGTAAATTTTGACAGAGAGGGAGAGTTAGTGGAAATATTCAACATTTCATCCCACAATCTAAACAATATATATATATTTATGTTATGAATTTGCTCAAAATCTCACTACTTAATTGCTTTGTATGAAAAAAGGTTAAAGCAACATTTATTATCGTCATGCATCATGATAGTATGTAGTGGATATTAGGGATTGTCATTTTTATTTTATATTTAATTTATTAAACCTTTATTTTATTTTACGACAAGTTTTATCACTCACAAGGGATTATCGGTGTTTTATTTCATATTTAATTTCTTAAATCTTTTTTACAAACTTTTATTTTATTAGTTTATTTTATTTGGAGACAGGTTTGATCACTCACTATTATTGGTTTCTTGTTTCATATTTAATTTCTTAAATTTTTTTTTTAAATATTTATTTTATTTTATTAATTTTATTTTAGGACAGATTTTACACTCACGATTATCAGTTTCTTATTTCATATTTATTTTTTTTAAACATTCAAAATATATTTTATTTTATTTTAGGACAGGTTTTTATAACTCACAAGGGATTATCAGTTTCTTGTTTCATATTTAATTTCTTAAAACCTTTTTTTTTTTTAATTTTTGGCAGGTTTTTTCACGCTAGAAATGTTCCTCTGTGCTGTTTTGTCAGCTGAAAAATGTATGCCTCAAATTTAAGACGACAGCATTACAAAAAGGCTCCTGCGATCCTTAATGACAAATGCACCCCAATTACACCCCTCTGGCTTCATGTATTTATTTCTTTATAACATCTGTTATGTTGTACCGAGTTTATGTATGACTCTAGCAGAACAGAATTTGTTCCTGAAGCTGCTTCTGAGGCTACATCCACTCTCATGTTTAATATGACATCGAATTGACTTTTCATGCTCCTTTGCTGCTTAATATGGCTCTCTGCACTCCGTTTGGCACTGAAGCGGGGGAATTTAACTGTCACTTTGAGCTTGACAGTTAAATGGCACCACAAGTTGAAAAATGTACGATTTCGATTGAGTCATTTCGCAGATATCCTTGCTGAAAGTAACATTTAAAAAGTTGATACTGGTAATGGGATGCCAGATGCATTACGGTTGAGCTATGTGGCATCCAAGGTCACATCCACCTGGCATATTATCACAAAATAAGCATTGAAAAATGGAGCGTTGAATATCTGATGACAAAAAACATTCATTCCAAAGAGAAGGACACTGCTTCAACCCTTTCATTTTTCAAAATAGGCAACAGAGAGGATTTAAAGTATGTCCAGTCAACCTTCCTGTTGAGACATGTCACCAGATTTCAACAAAGACTCATTTAAACATTCGCCCTATACATGGCCAAAAACACAAAGTGACATTTGGATTCATTGAAAGAGCCTCCAAGTTCAGTGCCATATGAGAAGATGAAGTGAATTGAATTGAATGGACGTGGACATTTAGACTTTTTCAAAATATTTTCATCTCTCTTCCACAGATAAAAGAAGGTCATGCAGGTTTGGAACGATGTAAGGGTGAGTAAATATTGACAAAATTTTTATTTTTGTGTGAATTGTATACTCAGCAATTTACTTTATTTTGTATTTGATAAAGAAGGGCATAAAAACAGTAATATTGTAACATATTATTATGATTTAAAATAACTGTTTTCTATATAGATTTTCCACAGTCTTTAGTGTCACATGATCCTTCAAAAACCGTTCTAATATGCTGATTTGATGCTCAAGAAACATTTCTAATTATTAATGCTGAAAAAAATTGGTTATGCTTAATATTTTTGTGAAAACCGTTCATTTTTTCCAGGATACTTTGTTGAAAAGAAAGGTCAAAAGAACAACGAACAACATTTCTTCTAATATTTTTATTTCATTGTTTTTATTTTATTTTACTTTATTTAAATTTTTTTTGGTGAATGTCCCTTTAAATCTGCAAAGTATTCTGTTTTGTTCTATTCCATTCTTTTATACAAAAAGGGCAGTGCATGCATCCATCAGCCTTTTCTTCTCACACTCACTAACCTGAATGCAGTTTCAATGGTTGTCTTGCCGACTTGAAGTTGTAAAGCACGCAGCCGACGGCCCTCCACACCTTCATGTCAAATAGAGAGTTCTCCATATTACCATTTAGATTACAAACCTTGATGCCAACAGCAGACCAATCAACCCAGTCAACACACACCTGTTAGGAACATGTTCTTACTTTATAGATCTGAATGCAGTTTGTTTACTCTCATAAAATGCTAATGAAGTAAAGGAATGCTGTTCTCCATAAATTAACCAAGGATAGTCTCTAAATGAGTGTTTTCAGCAGAGGATTCAGTTCAAACTTCCAGATCTCACCCCCAAGTGACTTTAAATGTGCTGAAATAAGCATTGATAGAAGAGATTAGTAACCAATCCTCATGGAATCTGGCTATTTGTAGCAGTTGGAATATGCCCATATTTAAAACAATTCCAAACGTTCTAATCTAGAGCTTTTAAATCCTTCCCAGATTTTCTGAAACCCTCTGTAAAAACCTGTGCGAATGAGGCTAATCTCCCTGCCTTAAAAAGCAAATGATAAGAGATTGTGTGATCACATGCGTCAAGCATCCACCTGATCGAACCGTCTCTGGTACTTCTGGTTGCCTGTGTGTATGAGTCCAGTATGGCAGGAATGCAGACACAACGCCAGCCTAATGTAGCGCATGAGGATTGTGCCAACACCCACATTCCCTCCTCTCTCTCTACTTTTTGTATTTACTTCCCCATGTCATCCTCATATACTGGCCTGCACCATTCCTATCTAGTTTCCCCCTTCCTTTCTACATTTCAAAAAATGTCTTGTTTTCTACAAATGATCACATTGACAGTTTGCACCCCAAAACAGTGGTCTGTTGTGGGTCACAGGTCTGTTTGGTTCACAGGTCATGGCAATGTGATTTCATTAGTAATCGTAGGTATTTGTATGTAAAGTGTTGTACATTATAACATATTCAGCATTTTATATATAGGCAACTTTAGAAGCTGTAGCGTCTGGAACACTCCAACACACAATATATATTTTGTTAGCTAGATTTCACAAATACTTTGTAACACCCCAGGACACAGGTTTACAAATCTTTGTTGGTTTAGAACACTGAATTCATGAAATGAATAGGATGATTTTATTGTTGTCACGAATCCGGTCCATGAACTTCCAATTTCATTGACTCTCGCACTACACACTGTTGCACATCACCCCGGACTACATTTCACATCATGCATTGCACTGATTGCACTCAGCACGGATTGCACACAGCTGTTAACACTGATTGCACCCAGCTGTTTCATATCACTCCCTCACTATACTATATTCACTCACTCTTATCCCTTCCCTCTGCCGAGTATTGTTTCAGCGTTTATCACTCCCCTAGTGATAGCTACACTACAGAGCCCTTAGCCTTAGCCTTAGCCTTAGCCTTAGCCTCAGCCTCGGTTTCTGATCTTCGCCTGGTTTCCTGGATTTCTCCCCTAGTCTTGCCCCTTCTGATTCTGTCTGCAGTTCATCGACCCACGCTAGCCCTAGGATTATTCTTGGGTTTTGCCCGCCATATACCTGTCTGCCTCAGTTTGACCCTGCCTGCTTTATGACCATGTCTCTGTCTTCTCCACAATAAAAGCTTTGCGAATGGATCCGCACGTCTCACGTCTCGTCAGCCCCGTAACAATTGTATTTAGCGAGTGAAATTAAATACGGTTCAAAACTTTGGGTTTGCTAAGATTTTACGTTTTTGAAAGAAGTGTCTCTTAGAAATTAAGTAACGGTAATATAGGGTAAATTACATTTTAAAATAAATCTATATATATTTTTTCAAAAGTAATGTCAAATGTGAAGGCAAAACTGTAGCCATTACTCAGTCTTCAGTGTCACATGATCCATAAGAAATCCTTCTAATACAGTGGGTACGGAAAGTATTCAGACCCCCTTAGATTTTTCACTCTTTGTTATATTGCAGCCATTTGCTAAAATCATTTAAGTTAATTTTTTTCCTCATTAATGTACACACAGCACCCCATATTGACAGAAAAACACAGAATTGTTGACATTTTTGCAGATTTATTAAAAAAGAAAAACTGAAATATCACATGGTCCTAAGTATTCAGACCCTTTGCTCAGTATTTAGTAGAAGCACCCTTGCTGCTCAAGTAACATTTCTTATCATCATCAATGTGAAAAACAGAGCTGCTTAATATTTTTGTTGATATATTAAGGAACAGTATTTATTTGAAATGCAGTCTTTTATTAACAACGTAAAAGTCTCACTTTTGATCAACTTAATGCATCCATGTTGAATAAAATTATTCATTTCTAGTAGTGGCATTACACTGATTTAATGCATTTACCTCATTTGATATTAGAATGTTTTACATTTGTTCTGTGTGTTTTCAGGTGCAGTATTCAGTTCAGTATTTATAAACACTCTGTTATCATTTAATCATTAATCATTTTGCTGTGAGACAATTGGCGCAAAAAAAAAATTACAAACACACCATACAGTAAAACATTTGCAGCTATAAGGAAATTCATGTTTGATTGCAAGCATCTGCATTAAACAATTGTGATATGCTACTGCGTTGGGTCACCAGTGGATAATATCCAAAGTAAAATCTTGATTCTGAAGCAAAGCTAGTTGAGAACCACTGATTTAAATCATGGTAACACTTCTAGAATTTCCAGCCATGTTGCACATTTGAAACAAAGATACTGCAGTTGTCTTGTGTATCGACTTGAAAAGAGCCGTGTCTGGATGTCACTCAAGCTCCAGCCCAGCATTAAGGAACTAAAGCCTAATCGATGAAGCAAGATGCGATCTTATATGTCAGCAGGATTAACTCAGAAGACACCGCGCAGGAGGAGACGTCGTGAGTCTATTACAAAACAGACAATGACGACGATCACAATCTTGACAATAATGCTAATGATGACGGGTATTTTCCTGTTTCCCGCTGCTCCTCCATCATTTCTAAGATGCTACCACATTAATCTCCCTGAGTCAGGTTTGCGTAAGTGTGTCAAGCGTTTGTTTAGATGGACTCAATCTTAACATTATTGCAGGAGATTAAGGAATGCTGATGAATGCTTTGTAACTTATGTGACACGACTCCCAGGAGCTCTGAGGTGGAGCTATATAAGAGGTAATAATAAATGACAGAAGCAAGTGCTTGTGTGTGCGTTCAAATGGCTAAGCTCTATAGTTAGCACTATGCCAAGCAGATAGAGGCCTGACAGAGGGAGATAAGCAGTCTGAGTGTGAATGCTCCGGTCAGGATGGGTCGACTGCGCTCCACCTTTTGTTGATTTTCACACTGCTCCAGTGACCTCAGAGGTGAGAATGTTTACTGCGGCCCAGTCTCAATCTCCCTCAAACAGACTCACCGCTGACCTTCAGCAACCCTGACGTGTGTATCTCCAAGTCCCATTTTTTCTTCTCCCCTGGCTTATCTGCTACTTTTTTTTTTTTTACTTTTTCTCTCATAGTTTTTCAACATGTTCAAAGTTACTTAAAAAAGGACAGAATAATCTACACTCTATCTAGTACGTAAACAAACTTGTGAACACTTGGCTAACACATTGAGTTCCTTCAAATTTCTGCTCAGAATTACAGTAAACTGGATGCTATCATTCAGGTAGCTAGCTAACTAACTTTAGCTAACTTGTTTAGCTAAATTCTTTTCAAATTGAAGAGTTCAGATGCAAAAGCCTCTAAGTGCTGTTTGAAATTTTCTTCTAAAATTAGCATTTTTTAAATCCATCCATCTAAAACCAAGCTCCTGTGTGTAGGTTTAGTAATTTCACATTAGTGGCAATGAATAGGTTATTTTCATTACTATTAAAGCGAAATAACTAAACATAAACAGGAGCCTGAGAAAATTTTTTAGAAGAAAATTTCAGACAGCACTTGGAGACTTTTGAATCTGAACTCTTCAGTTGTTGTTTTACCATGGCTGCATCCAAATATCCATACTCCAGCACTATAATATATAGCAGCTGAAGTGCGCATCCTGTGAACACTTTACTATCCAATGAGGCCACGGGAGAGGATTTGTGAATGACAGTGAAGAGAACTGATACTGTAGGTCACATGATAATGACAACATCATAGATAGAACATACTTTTTTAATGTCACAAAGTATTTAAAAGTAATACCTGCTGTAATACCTGATATCATGTGATTTCAAATGCAGCCATTCAAATTTCAGAATGCAACAACACAATAAACCAATTGTAACTCAAGCATTTGTTGTACATTGCATAAAGTAGCTTATGTTTTAGGCCTAAAACTTTGTCTACTGAAAGAATCATATCTTCTCATTAAAATAACAGTGATTAAAATGCAAAAGCTTATAACACTGCTAATTGTCATTCCATTTCTGAATTTCTAAATAAAGTGCAAATCCTTCCCTGTTAGATATACCCTGGCTACAGTATATTATTATGTATTCTTTTTTCTTTACAGGCAGTCCAAACCTATTGAACCTATTCTGCCTTGTCCTTTGTGTGCTCTGGTCAGAAGTCTACAAATATACTCTTTTCGAAGTATTTTACAATCAAAATGAACACTGTTGTACATCTGTAATCGAGAAGACTCTCTTTCTGTTGTATCTTTCATTCCCTGGACATCCTGAACTCCAGAGGAACCATTTTAGAGGTGAGTAGCCTAGGTGATTCATGAAAGAAAACAAAAATAACAGGTGATATACAGGTAGACTTTTATCTTTGTGAGTGTCTAACACTTCATCCAAGTGAATCAGCCACTTAAATCACTGTAAGCTGTAAAAACATGCACAGATGGGAACATTTGTGAAATTCAAGAGCAGTCAACAGATTCTTAGTTTCGTTATGTGACTGAAATAATAATGTCATATTGGGTAGCTTTCAAACACAGCCTAAATAAACTAATGCAAAAAAATGGCAGGCTACAAAATAGTGAATAATGATACAGTAGCTCTGGTTCCAACCATATATGAAGTTTATAAGATGGTACCTTGTTTTTGCCAAAACAAGTTTTCATCTACATAAAATAAACAGGACCTTCCATGAATACATAACAGTCAAGAGTCAGGACTGCTTAGGATGAACCGATTCACTAAAATGAATCAGTCTTTCCAGCCCTACATATGAGGACCATTTAACCGATTCACAAAAATGCCTCAGACTTTCCTGCATTACATATGAGAGAGAGAGGACCATTTAGGAGGCTTGTTGAGGAAGAACTGACTCACTGGAACGAATTGGGCAGTACAGTTCTACATTTGAGGGAGAAAGAGTGCACACCGAGAGAATTATCTCAGCTCGTTCATGTGCGCTACTCAACATGACATAAAAAAGCGACGCTTTGTTGCACTGCACTGTCTGCTGGTACTGTAATTGAAGTTGAACTATTAGCTGAACACTAAGCTGAAAATGTAGTTGAGTTAGCGTAATTATTTTAAAAGATTTTTATCTTTTTTTCTAAATAAAAAAACAGAACATTTATTCCTGTTTTTATTTTTTTTGTCTATTTAAATTCTGTTTACAAACTCACTACACAACATTAATGGTCAAAAACTGTACTTGTTTTCTGAAGAAAAAAAGACACCTTGCACTTGAAAACAGCACATTCTGTTAGAATTTTACAGTCAAATAAACAAAATATGTGAAAATGACCTATTTTACCCTTAGGTCGTAAGGGGTTAAGACATGGTTTCAAATATTGGGTACTTTAATCGTATAATTACATGTATGTTACGTCATTGCGTGAACAATAATCCGAGGTTATAGATTACAGGTAATAATGCTTCATAACACCTCAATATATCGCCACAGGTATAAATTTTGTGTTCCTTGATATGCTTTTCTCTCTGTCAAAGGTGGGCAGCCGCTGACTTGCATTTTATGAATTATCACAAGGACCATGGTTTCGAAAAATCTTCGTTACGTTCTACTGAAGAAAAAAAGTCACCTACATTTTTGATGGCCCGAAGGTGAGTAAATTAACAGCAACATTTTTGGCTGAACTCTTTTGATTCTATCCCGTTGATTTGCATGTGCAAAATATGTAATGTTATGAATAGTTATATACCATTATATATAAAAATTTACAGCACCTTCATAAGCCAAATATGAACAATAGCAAAAACAGCATAAACACATAATGCACATATTTTATTTTGTGTAGAAATGTGTGTCGCCATCTTGCTCTGGCCAAAGTGATTTGAACGCACCTTACATTGTAATTAAGACAATTCCCCAGGAGGGTTTGAACGCACCAGTACTCCCCGATATTCATTCAACTCGCCTACAAAACTAGCACAAAATGTGTTACAACAGTTCATGTCCTGCTCTGCATTCTTATCAACAATGTTCTACCAAATTCCAAATTCCAAAGTTGTACTCATTTCCCAAAACACCTCGTCTGTCTCATAGCTATTCTTTAAAGAGCCTTAAGCTCTCCCACGCTGTCTTTACACAATCCTCTCATGTTCTCACTGAGTCTCTGTAGGCTAAAAAGCCACTGGCCTGTTACTGATGTCTGTCTGCTGCATTAGTTGAACAGAGACAGGACACAGAGACCGCAAATCAGATAAGAGTCGGCCATACAACGGGGAATGATATAATGAATCTCGTGGAACCATAATGTTGTGTGTGCATGAATGTGTGTGTCTATTTCTGCCCAGTTGAAGCAGACTGCATTCATGGCTGAGAGGGAATCACACTTTGATGTTCACCCTGATGAGTCGATCCTAACAGGAAACCAGATTTATCACTTGATTAAACTCAGTAGAAGGGTGTTGTAAGGCTGATGCAAGGTAGATATAGATATTCAGAGCTGGTATGTGTGTGTGTATGAGTGCTCCAAGGTCTGCTTTTTCACAGTAAGTACTTTGGAAAGTGTGTCCCTGTAATTTCCTGTTTATGTATTCATGACATGATGAAAGAAAATTCATTTTACCACAGTAATTACAGTCTGATCTTCAAAAAGACAGAGCCGATCACTGTCACTCTCATTTCACCCATGCACTGTCCTCTCAGATTAGTTGTGTACTACTTCTCTTTGAGTAATTACCCTCCATTCCTAATTTTCCTGTAATTACTTCACAATTAAAGTTTTGAATTTAATTAAGTTTCATTTTGAACATGCCTGAACACGGTTGAAGATATGCCTCTTGAATGTTTTTGTTTATTTGATTAACTCTCAGTGGAGAAATAAATGGTTGGGTGGTTTTGATTTATTTGGACTTAAATTTCTTCAGTGCCCTTTGATTGCACAGTTTAATTCGCTGAAAGTAACATGTAATCATATTTATGTTCTCAGCGCAAAACTTTTACCCAGGCAACCTTTCACCGGTGGAAGAGTGAAAAATGCTTGTTAATTGGAGAACATTGGCTTAATGAAGCAAGCTGGCATTTGAGCTTGTGAATTTAGTGTCTGATGGAAACAAAAGCTAGGCTGAGGTAAGCCCTTCTTTCAAACCATAAAGAGTGCAAATTTTACGTTTGCATAACATTATTTTTTTCTGTGGTTCTACTCACAAAAAAGGATTTCTTGGATTTCTACATTTCAGAAAATAAAAAAATAATTATTGGAACGAACTTAATGAAATCTAATTTAGTTGGGAATCCCAGACGGAGAAAAGGGTTTTCAGATATATCTTTAAATAATTGTCAAAATCTACTCACAAATGACCAAAAACACAGTGGGGCAAATAAGTATTTGATACACTGCCGATTTTTCAAGTTTTCCCACTTACAAAGAATGGAGAGATCTGTAATTTTCATCGTAGGTACCCCTCAACTGTGAGAGACCGAATCAAAAAAAAAAAAAATCCAGAAAATAACATTGTATGATTTTTTAATAATTAATTTCCATTTTATTGCATGAAATAAGTATTTGATACAATAGAAAAATAGAACTTAATATTTGGTACAGAAACCTTTGTTTACAATTACAGAGGTCAGACGCTTCCTGTAGTTCTTGACCAGGTTTGCACACACTGCAGCAGGGATTTTGGCCCACTCCTCCATACAGGTGTTCTCCAGATCTTTCAGGTTTTGGGGCTGTCGCTGGGCAACATGGAGTTTCAGCTCCCTCCATAGATTTTCTATTGGGTTCAGGTCTGGAGACTGGCTAGGCCACTCCAGGACCTTGAAATGCTTCTTACGGAGCCGCTCCTTAGTTGCCCTGGCTGTGTGTTTGGGGTCATTGTCATGCTGGAAGACCCAGCCACGACCCATCTTGGGACTGTGGGAAGTCGTGGCCTAATGGTTAGAGAGTCGGACTCATAACCCAAAGGTTGTGGGTTCGAGTCTCGTACCGGCAGGGATTGTAGGTGGGGGGGAGTGAATGTACAGCACTCTCTCCCACCTTCAATACCACGACTGAGGGGCCCTTGAGCAAGGCACCGAACCCCAACTGCTCCCCGGGCGCCGCAGCATAAATGGCTGCCCACTGCTCCGGGTGTGTGTGTGTTCACTGCTGTGTGTGTGCACTTAGGATGGGTTAAATGCAGAGCACTAATTCCTAGTATGGGTAACCTTTTTTTTTTGATTCTGTCTCTCACAGTTGAGGTGTACCTACGATGAAAATTACAGATCTCTCCATTCTTTGTAAGTGGGAAAACTTGAAAAATAAGCAGTGTATCAAATACTTATTTGCCCCACTGTATATATATATTTAGTTGTTTAAAAAAGTTTAATTTTGAACTTCAAAACTACATTTATGTTGTCCAAAATATATTTAAAAAATTTTTGCATTTACTCATAATGTATATATTTTTAGGACTGGGAATGTATTTTCTTGCTTTTTGAAGTACATTTTGTAATATATGTTGGAATTTGAATGTTTAAACAATTTACTTTGCTATTTATTTTCTAAACATTTTAAATATATTTTTTATTTCTGCTATTTGGGAGTGAATTACATGTATGTGACCCACAAAACCAGTCATAAGTAGCACAGGTATATTTGTAGCAATAGCCAACAATACATTGTATGGGTCAAAATGATAGATTTTTCTTGTATGCCAAAAATCATTAGGACATTAACTAAAGATCATGTTCCATGAAGATAGTTTGTAAATTTCCTACCATAAATATATCAAAACTTAATTTTTGATTAGTAATATGCATTGCTGAGAACTTCATTTGGACAATTTTAAAGGTGAATTTCTCAATATTTAGATTTTTTTGCACCCTCAGATTCCAGATTTTCAAATTAGCTGTATCTCAGCGAAATATTGTCCTTTCCTAACAAACCGTATTTATTCAGCTTTCAGATGACGTATAAATCTCAATTAAAAAAAGAAAGGTTTTGTGGCCCAGGGTCACATATATTCAGGTGGTAATTAAATTGACATGGCTTTGAAGCTATAAAAAGTTTAATCATTTGAATTCAGTCAGATTTACAGTATAGGGTTCATAAAAGCCTAGAGTGCAAAAGGTTATACTGATAAACATTTTTATAGCATTCTCAATTTTAAACCTTACACAAGAAGTGTGAATGCTGTTAATAAGGTTAATATTGTTGGTGTAGTGTTGGTACTGGGAAACCTTAGAGTATGTCTACATAGCAACTTGAAAGAGCAAGGAAATTGCTTCCTCTGTGGTATGTCCTCTTTACAATTCTAGTTCAGGAAGAGTTTTATCAAGGACAAGCCTTTAGATCAGTGGTTCTCAAACTTTTAAGCCAGCGACCCCTAATGTAAGATCGAGAAGAACTCGTGACCCCCACTACCAAAGCATACACAAACAATAAACATAACAACTTCTTTTAAGCCGTTCACAATATTTGAACTATATTTACTATACATCAAAATAATTTTGGCTTACTTTTCAATAGGATGGGAGTACTTGTTTTTGGCAGCACAAAAGCTTCATCCTTGGCCTGATGGTGGATACAGCTACTCGCAGGTCATCTTCAACACCAAGAGGTGATTGGTATTCATTTTTTATTTATGTAACAGCGGAAAAAGACTGCTCGCACAAATATGTAGATCCAAATGGAAGCAGTACATCCATTGCCGCACTGGATAACAAATGTGTATTTGTCTGCTACTGCGATCCAAAATTCACTAATTCAGGCAGTGTGGAATTGGAAAATAAAGTTTTAATGTTCGATCACTGGACAGCTCCAGCAAAGCATCTTCCAGATTTGTGGGGAGATGAGTCCTAGATTCAGAAAATGGTTGCCGTATCCAGTCATACAGTTCTGGTTGCGTCTCTTTTGTGAAATATTTCTTGAATTGCTCCAAAAGGCTGCGGAGATGACCAGTGATGTGTTCTTTCAGGCTTCTGAGACTCAGTCCACTCTCCTCCAGATGCTCCTCAAGCTCAGGAAACATCTGCATATTTCCTTGTTCAACTCGCTCAGCCCATCTTTCCAGCTTTTTCCATAATTGCATCAACTTTGTCATTCATTGTCAGGATATTTGTGTTTGGCCCTTGTAATGACAGATTAAACATGTTAACTTAGGTGAAAAAGACATAGTATTAAATGTATTAAAAATATACTTGAAATTCAAGTAATATGTTTATAATACATTTGCATTCCCAACATGCTTATTTGAAGTACAATAAAAATATATGGAATTGCATTTTAATATATTTCTAAAAAGTATAGTAGAAATACTTTGGTAATAAATACATGCTTGGTTACACTTTTAAGGAATATGCTAAACACAAGCACACTATTAGTGACTTTTTAGTGTAGTTACAGAAAACATATGTTACCTTTACTTAAAGTATATTTTATGTCTACTTTGTGTAAGAACATAACAAAATGATTACACTTTTAGTGGGTTTTTAAATGTACTTTATATTGCAGTAGGCCTACGCATGGTTATATTTTAAATATATATGTATTTATAATTGTAATATTCAGAAAAGAACAATATTTTGAAAAACATTGTTAACATTTACAATGTACAAACGTTTGTAAACTATTATTAAGCATTGCGATATTTAAAATATGTTGTTTAATATGTTGTTCAGTTTTACTTAAAAGGTTATGCTACTTTGGTTGATCAGGCTGTTGTTCATTACATGATACATTAATTGTAATAAGCTAGGTGTTTATAAATTTGTTCAAGCTTGACGCCTTTATTTTCTAATATATATTTCTGAAATTCCCACAAGGATTTCAACATCATATACGAAGAAAAAAAAAGTGCGTTTACTTGTTTAATTTCAAACAACAGACTGACTAAACCTGACTAAACTGACTAAACCATTGAACGGCTCTGATTGGTTCGTATGATAATGAGCTCACCCCAGAGAGCTTCGCATATAAAATATGATGTGCGTGCAAATGTCTCTTGAATGTGAATATAAGTCTAAATTTAAACAGTATTATATAGAGCGGTCGCCGATCGTGTCTCTTTAGGGCACTTAGAGGAAACCACGCAATTCATATGGATTTTTTTGCGATTTCAACTTTTTGAAACGTGAACATCTTTGGTGAATCTTCTTTCATCGGAGGGACATAACGTTAAATCTCTCAGATTTTTATTAAAATATCTCAGCTTTTCTTTTGAAGATGAACGAAAGTCTTAGATGGTTTGGAGCATCTTAAAGGTGAGTGATGACAGAATTCAAATAGTTTTGGGGGAACTATGAAATGAATGAGAAAATATAGCAGTATGTTCTTATTTTTAGCAGCTTCTGCAAGTGTGTATGGCGTCTGGCTTTTGGAACCTCACGTGACTTGATTTAATTAACGTTATTTGTCTGTGCCATGCATTGGCAGAAAAAAATTAATAAAATAAAATTAGTCATTATAACATGTACAACATTAACATTCTTTTATTTGCAAAATGAAGTTGTTTATTTATTTATTTCTGATTTCCTGAACAATTTGGCTTCATTGTAATGAGGTTAATGATCTTTGAAAAACCATGATTATGAACATACAATTACTTTGTCTTGAGCTGATTAGCCAACTGTGGTAGTGTTCGTTGATTGGTGTTTATATTTGTTCAAGCTTGACAACCTTATCGCATTTATTTTCTAATATATATTTCTCATTACAGATAAGAACAAAGATTAAATTGTAAGAAGGGTTGCTAATATGAGAGCATACAGTACATCTGAAACTGCTGGGAAGGTTTTTGACTATATTACCGATCAGGTACATTGTTCTCAGAAAGAATTCATCATTCTTAAAAAGAAAACAAATCATCAATCATCATTTGCTTTTGTGTGTGTGTGTGTGTGTGTGAAATATTAACATTAGTTGATTTTCAGATCAGCTGCTATAGAAGACAAACTGAAATCTGAGTACAGAGATGAGCAAAGGAATAGTAAGTATATTTTCATGTTGTATCACCTCTGTCATGTGTGAAATATTAACATTTGTTGTTTTTCAGATCAGCTGCTATAGAAGACAAACTGAAATCTGAGTGCAGAGACAAGCAAAGGAATAGTAAGTATATTTTCATGTTTTATCACCTCTGTTATAGAGATTTTTGAATCAGGCCTAATGGAGGGTGATTTGGTCAATCTTGGAAGAAAAACGTTTGCAATGTGTCCATTTCAGCTGGCAAATTTGTGCTTGCTTTCAGTCATTCATGTAAAAATCTGTTATTTAATTTTGTTTCTGTTTAGTTTTTTTCTAAAGCTGCAAGGCTCTGGTGCAAAATATTGTATGCCAGGAGTCAGGACGACTAGGCTGTGCCCAGGTCTCCGGAACCTGCAACGACACTCAGCTCCATCAGCCCTCCATCTGCGCCTTCGGATCCACCAGCTCTGTCTCCATCGGTCGGCCCCCAG
>NW_015505233.1:3154592-3175639 GCF_001515645.1 Sinocyclocheilus grahami | reverse complement strand
CCCGCACTTTTGCCTCTCACCATCCCTACGCCATCTCCTTGTCCACCTCCAAAACCCCCTCCATCCCTCCCTATTCTGTTGCTTGAACATTATCATCTTCAGTCTTTGAAAAACAAAGTGCATAAGTGAATAGCTTGTGTGTGTGCAGTCTTTTTTATGTATTTTTTTTCTTCACAAAATTGCATTGTAATTTTTATTTATTCACTGATATAAAATTCTGTACTTTTTTAGTAAGGCCGGTATAACTGAAATGTTCTACAAATGGAAAAGATAGCTCTGCCATAGCTTTTCAGTCTTTTTTTATTCATGTTTTTTTATAATGTATTAAAATGTACTTGAGTATGTTTGTAGTAATACAAATATACTATAAACATATTTGTATTTCAAGTGCATTTTTAATACATTTAATAGTATGTTTTCTTTTGTTTTTCACCAAAGTATATATGCTGCTGTCCTTTTTTAGTGTACTTTATGAATATTTGTAATGTACACAACAATATATAATACATTAAAGTTTTCTAGATATCAAAGTGTGTACGTGTGTGTATATACTGAAAAAAGCAGCTTTATAATATACTAGTAGTGTAATGCTAATGCATTTCCAATGAGCTGAAACACAATTAAAATGTACTTGAAGTACATTAAAACGATGCTTCAAATATACTCTAACTGTAGTTCATGAAGTATTAAAAGGACATTTTAAATGTATTTTAAGAAATACACTTAAATTGTACTAAATATACTTAAAGCTGTTCCATTTTAACACAATTTCGATATATTAAATATATTACAAATAGATTAAAATCCAACTTAAACATATCTTGAAATACACTTAATATACTTAAAGTTGTTTCAAAATAATACATTTAATTCGCACTTAGTATAGTATAATTTAAATATAGTAAGTATGTCTGAAAAAGCACAATTTAAATACATTTCTTTTTCACCTGGGAAGCCTTTCGAATATACATGCCAAATAAGCAAGTTTTGACAACCAAGCTGGATCTGTCAGGCAGTGGGTGAATTCCAAATTTAAGTCTTTCAACAATGAGTGCACTTCTTCGCGCAGTTCATAAAGACGTCCAAGTGCCTTCCCTCGTGATAACCACTGGACTTCGGTGTGAAACAGCTGTGAGCCCATCTCGTTGCAAAGTGTGGCTAGTAGACTGGATGATATTTTATGCGATTTATGATTTTGATTGCACATTTCAGAACACTGTTAAGTTCAGAATCAAATGTTTTGCTAGCAAGAGACTCGCGGTGTATGATGCAGTGTGTAAACTTCACGTGAGGAGCCACTTCTAAAACCTTTGCCTTGAGTCCCTTGTTTTTACTTACCATTGCACCAGCACCATCAGTACATACACCAACACAATTATCCCATGAAAGTCCCATCTCTTTTATTTTGGTGTCCAGTTTGGTGAAATGTCACTGCCTGTACAAGTTCCCTCAAGTGCTGAGCAGAAGAGCATATCCTCATGCAGTTTTCCGTCAAATGTGTATTTGATGAACGATAGCAGCAGAATTAGACACATCAGCAGATTCGTCGACCTGCAGTGCATATTTTTTTCCATTTATCCTATCAATCAGTTGACTCTTAATGTCTTTTGCGATATCATGTACACGGCGAGCGATTGTGTCATTCGACAACGGGACAGTCATAAGCTCATTTGCTATTTTCTCACCATGCATGGCCCGACACATAGCCAAAGCAAGCAACGTGCTCAGGGGTGTCCCCCTTGGTCCATTCGGGATTGCGTTCCGGGGGGGTGACCCCCTCGGTCCGTTTGCCGCGGGGGTCACCAGTTGCACCCCCCTAAGGACGGCCCTGACTGTCACCATACTAAAAATGTTTCATAGTGTGGTATTCTCAGATTTTCATTCCTGCACGGATGCTTTATGAGGTGAACTTGGGCTTTTAATCGGTCGAGAGCGAGATAGAGCTTCTATATAAGGCCGGTCGCAAGTTTTTCTTGAGAAAGAGAAAGGTTGGAGGAGAATATATATGGAGGCCTGAGATAGGTGAAGGCTTTGCTGTTGAGAGTTAGAGTAATCCTGCAGGCTCTGAAAGAATGGAAGCCGAGGAAGAAAACTGATGAGATTCTGTCCTTTTTGTCTCACTATCTCAACAATACCATTCCTTCAGATTCCATCTTCAGTTTCTCTCTTCTTTATGACTGCTCAATTAATTTAAGTACATAAATGGATGCAAATGATTTGTTCATGGCTTTTTAATGTCCTCTTATACCTGCTAAAACTAGTGAGCTGGTTTGTTGTTGGTCTGAGATTGTCTACCAACCCAGCCAGGTGTATTGTGACCAACTAGTTGTCTACTTTTCCAAGTTATCCAAAATAAATGAACATGCAAGCTCTACTTTCGACCATCTAGAAACCAGCCATCACATTCCAAAAACCAGCTATCACTCTAAGCTGGGTTTAGATGGAGTTTCAGCAGGGTGAATTTAGATTCAAGCCATTAGATTCCATGAGAAGTGTCTGAACACCGCAAACCTATTAAGCCAACATCAATGTTGGCGGGCCAATCTGCCAATGATTACCTTTATCCCTGCAGCCTAAGGGATACGGTCTGTACTGAAACGTCACTGAACCTGCTGATTTTTTCCACACGTGAGACCCAATGCATATAATGTACATAATGTATCAAATTTAAAAATATGAAAACACATTACTATTGCTCTTAATATTGTAGTAATGTTTATTAATGCTGATTAATAGGATACATAAAATTAATCTTTTATCTACATTGCATCTGCACTTTGTTGTTTATGATGAGAGAATTGTACAGTGCAGAATTCAGTCACAACAAAAACTCATTTTGAGTGGTGACTAATCCAAACACCTCTGATTGGCCATTGCATTCATAAGCTCAACAGAAAAGTGTGTGATTGGTTATGATGCTCAACGCTGCAAAAACTACACACACTGCCCTTGACTGAATCACTTGTGTAACTTTAATAAACATAAATGTACATTTAATTTATACAGTGAAAACGGTTTTATACATTTAATCACTTTATTCATTTTATGTAGTATTTCTTATTTCTGGTATACATAAATAGTGCTGTTTTCAAAGTTTTCAGTTAGGTCTATTTATTTTGTTTTGTTGTTCTATTCCTATTGCTCGTTATTTCTTTGTTCTTATTTTCTCACTGCCTGTTTACTTGTCTTCAGTAAGCTTAAGAGTTTTTAAATATGTTGGGCTAGATTTAGTTTTTTTGTTGGTGATAAGAATTATAACATTTCAAAGGTATAAAAACTGTTGATATCATAACCTTATTTAAAGCAAAAGTAATATTGTGACATGTATCATTATTGTGAAATAAAATTACTCATATCGTGATATAAGACTTTTGTAATATCCCACACCCCCAATGCAGCAGTTGATCATTTTAATTGATTTTGGAGTCATTTATGTTCATTTTAATGGCCTTTTAAAAGTTGTGTTTTGCCAACAGAGGATGAATTCCCTGTGCTGAATTCTAGTTCATCTTTAGTTTTTTTCCCTCTTCCCCCAAACATCCTAAGGATGATTATAAAGTGGTCCAGACATGCTGCTGGTCAAAAGTCTGGCTACGCTTGACAAATGGATTCTTGATCTACAGGTTTAGAACCTTGAGACTGTATGTTTGCCATAAAGAGATTTAACAACAGTCAAACACTGCGATAGATAGATAGATAGATAGATAGATAGATAGATAGATAGATAGATAGATAGATAGATAGATAGATAGATAGATAGATAGATAGATAGATAGATAGATAGATATTTTGTTATGACTGCAATGTCATATAGATGGGAATATTCACATGTCAGACAGCGCTGTGGCTGGTGTGAATTGGTGAGAGGAGAGAGGCGGGTTGACAGCTTTAATTGTGACTCTAAATTTGATATGATTAACCAGGCTCGATCAAATTAACCTGATTGGCAGATGGAGAGGGGGTGGATGGGGACGTGGAGAGGGTGAAAGGAGATTGATGTACCATGCCCTCAAAGTGCATTACCCATGTTTATTTACACACTAAAGCATATCTAAAGCAAGTTTTACAGAAAACTATTATAAGCTTTGATTTTTCTCCCTCTTTATGAAAGCAGTGTAATTGTTGCCAAAATCCCTGCCTTGTGTAATATGATATTTTTGGTGTTGGAAACGGAATATTACTTGTTTTTTTACTTCTGCTTTCCTGTTCAGTTTTTTCTATAAATGCAATATTTTTAGTCTTGTCCTCTGTTTGAATGTAGGAAACAGCGAACGTCCCCTCATTAAAACGTGGAGAGGGTGAAAGGAGATTGATGTACCATGCCCTCAAAGTGCGTTACCCATGTTTATTTACACACTAAAGCATATCTAAAGCAAGTTTTACAGAAAACTATTATAAGCTTTGATTTTTCTCCCTCTTTATGAAAGCAGTGTAATTGTTGCCAAAATCCCTGCCTTGTGTAATATGACATTTTTGGTGTTGGAAACGGAATATTACTTGTTTTTTTACTTCTGCTTTCCTGTTCAGTTTTTTCTATAAATGCAATATTTTTTGTCTTGTCCTCTGTTTGAATGTAGGAAACAGCGAACGTCCCCTCATTAAATACCCCCAGTAAGCCCACATGCCTTATTCTTGCTCATTATAATATGACAACAACAAAACTCTGAATGTATCTGCAAAACAATGACAATTAAAAGGGCACCAGCTATCCCCTATACTTCACGCAACGAAAACGACAGTTCAAGAACGAGCCAGCGTGATGGTCGGACAGGAGTGGTGACGTGAAAGCTGAGAGGAAGCGGTGAGATTAATGAGCACAGATGTGTTTGCTTTCACCTTTTTGTGGGGCATGAATAATGGATACCACGTTTTTCTTTGCCGGTTTTACACTTGCCGTTTCCTCTTTTATTTATTTGTCTCTTTGTCATTGGTGAGTGTGCATGTGTGAGACTGTTTGTGTCACAATTGAAAATGAGAGTCCTCAACCAATGCTGTGAAAATCATCTCACGCTAATGAGCAGTCAGGCTCTGCTCTCACTCCAGTTACCCGTCATCCCTTCCTTCTTCTTGTTCTTTTCTTTATTTTATTTTCAGCAATGCTCTGGAGAACCAGAAGAATCACTGACCCTCCCCTGACAATTGCTAAGTTTCGGTTTAAACAAATGTTTTTGTACAAAACATTTAATTAGCATTTCAACCAGCATTTGCATGAACGATCACACAGGAGTTAGTAGGCCTCAAAAAATATACAGTGGGGTCTGAGACCATAATGAAAAAGATTCTGTTTGATTTTTTCAAATTAATATACATAAATGTTTCCTTTTTAAATTATATTATTGGTATTAAAATGTTTTAGTAATCAACATTTATTTTGCTACTGACCTAATAATGTGGAAACTTTAATTTGTAGGTTTAAATGAATTTCTGAAGGATCATGTGAAGAAATAAATAAAAATTGTAAATATATTAAAGCAGAAAACAGCTATTTAACAGCTATATAACATTTCATAATATTACTCTTTTAAAAACTAAAAATAAAGCATTTTGGAGCATAAAATAATTTTTATTGGCACAAAACTTTTGAATGGAAGTGTGCATAGTATTAATATATACATTAATCTTTTGTTTGTGGTTTTAGACTTGTATATGGACTGCAAATACTTATATCAAAACATATATCCTCAGAGCTGTAATATTTAGTTTTTACTATGCGATCCCGGTCTCATGAAAATGGAAAAAAAAAAAATCCGTAATTTACATGCTATTTATACGCAGGAATTGATTTTGCAGTGCAAACGATATGCACATGTTTGACATGCATATAATATGCAGTTTTTACATGCATATGATATGAACTTTGTTGGTGTGCATATAATACGCATTTTGGCGTACATATGATATGCACCTAACCCACACCCCTAAACCTACCAATTGCATATCATATGCATGCCAAAGTCCAGATCGGATTATATTTAACATATCTCAATTCCTAAAATAAGTTAATATAACATAATAACCTTTTAATAAATTAAAAGGTATGTCTGTGTCAACTTGTTATTTTTCTGTCAAAAGCAAGGAAGAAAGAAAAAAGAGATGTGGACAATGTAGGATGGCGAAGAGAGATGTTGAAAGAGGCTGGCTGAAAGAACAGAAAATAGAATGCGAGTGAAAATGACCTTCGAAGATAGAGAGTGAGCGGATGGAGAGGAGAAAAAGCCAGACAGAATAAATGACCTCAGCTATAAAAGTATTAGTTAAGGTGAGGGTGTGAAAAAGGTTGGCCAATGAGCTTTTATTTATAGCAACAGGAATATAACTCTATCTCCTACCTTAGTGCAACATGTGCACTTGTGTGTGTGTGTGTGTGTGTGTGTTGTCTTTGTATCCCATCCTATCTGCTTTAGCTGTGTTCACAGACCACCATTATGTTTCACCAGTCACTTTATGTGTGTGTGTGTTTTCACTCATATCTCTGCTCAAGGATATTGATGACACCCTCATTTCTCAATATCTGCCCACAAACTCCCCCCCTCTCCAGCAATGTGTAAAATAAAACCTGTCCTCTGGCCTCAGCCAGTATACGTAATGATCAGAAAACAAACACCAGTCAGCGAGCCAATTCGCCTCTATTAGGAATTTATATTTAGCACATCATGATAGCGGCTTCCCTCCCGCAACCAGATATCATAGTTTACCACTAAACGCTGTTTGTCACGGTCAACCACAGTCGAAACGATAAACTGCAATTAGGGATATATTTAGATGGTTTATGAGATCAGATTTTAAATGTGTAGACAATTTTAGGAAGTTGATGTGTGTTTGGTTTGGTTTTGGCAAACGTGATGCTTAATGACTGTAAATCAAGAAGCAAATATAATTGTCAGAGTAGTAAATCTCTCTCATATATCTCAAATATTTATGCCCATTCGCTGCCATGCAAACAGCTGTTTATTTCTCAGCTCTGCAAAACATGTTGATTAGATAAACTAATTATGTGGGTAAATGTTTCCTTTGGGCTGAAACAAGTGATTCTTGATGCCAGGACACACAATGGGAGTGTGTGATGGTGTGTGTGATATTTGCAAGTCTTTGATTGCTTGTATGCATTTCAGTATCATTGATTGCTTTGAAAGTGCCCTTGACCAGTTGGTGTCCACCACTGACCTTTTCTATCTTCCCATCTAGTGAGGTATTAATTGAAATGGTTATTTATGCATAAAGGTTTGCTGTGGGTAAGTGGTTGTACAAAAGGTCGCACAAGGAAGTAAGCACTTCAAAGGAATATTTCACCTAAAAATGAAAATGTACTGAAAATTTACTCTCAGGTCATCCAAGATGTAGATGAGTTTGTTTCTTCATCTGAAAAGATTTGGAGAAATTTAGCAATACATCACTTGCTCACCAATGGATACTCTGCAGTGAATGTGTGCCGTCAGAATGACGCAGAACCAAACAGCTGATAAAAATATCACAATAATCCGCAAGTAATCCACACAATTCCAGTCCATCAAGTAATGTCTTGTGAAACTCCATGTTTGTAATAAATCCATCATTAAGATGTTTTTCAAACCATTGCTTCTGGCTAAAATATGAGTCCTGCACTCATTTCTTTCTCTGATGAAAAAGTTGTCTCGTCTGAATCAGGAGAGAAATATGCACAAATCAAGCACCATTTACAAGTGCAAACAGTTCTAAACAAATAGTGGATTTTGATGTAAAAAGGCAACAGGGCATGGACTTTTCACTATGAGTGTTTATGTGACGTTTGTCGTTACGTCAACATATATTTACCTGCTTTTGACCCTTATATAGTTTTACATGTATTTTTTTAGCAGATATTACATTTTGAGATATTACACAAGCTTTCAAACTGAAGAGGGAAGACCAGCTGTTGACCAGTCTGGACTGGAATAAAATTCATGGTGGTCTAAGCTGGTATTTTAGAAAGGTTTGTCTGTGTGCATGCAAACCAAATGCCCTGATTATGTTTTTTCTAACAGCTGTGAGACAAACAAAAGTCCTGCATCATCTCAACCTCCATTTGAGACCACTGTGTGTCCCAGTTTGTGTGCATGGAGGCACTGGCACCTAAAGTGATGCTCTGAACGTTCCATCTGTCAAAAACCTGTCTTGGCACTTACAGTAAGAGTAAAACCCAGATCTGTCCACAGTTATCACACCACTGAAAGTGATTGTAATTTTGGAGTTTGCAGGTGGATCCACAGGACATTTATGGTCATTTTACATCCAAAGACATCATTTCCAATATGGATTCTCCCATTTTACATTCAATTAACTTAATTACATTTCTGGCTTGATTTTGTTTTAAGCTTGGCCTGTTCTAATCTCTATTGCCTCCACAGTTCAAACAGCACCAAGCATTTCCAGCCAATCCAATTATTTTCTTGTTTTGGTTTGCAGCTGATGTGTCCGTGTTGAAGGTATGTCTTCCTGACTATTCCCATATAAATAGAGATCTTCGGTACCAGAGTCACCGTCCTTTTGTAGGTTTGTGCTACAGGAATTATGTCTTTATTATAAAAAATAAAGCCTGTGAAGAGCCTGTGACTGCTTCTGATCTCATTCAGTGTGTATCAGATGGTGACGGGATAAAAGCAAGATATTTTTGTGCATTTGCAGTTTTTGGAGCATCTTTGTTCTTTTATAAAATACTTCATATGCTAGCTGTTATAGAAATCTATATATAAAAGGTTCAAAAATGTCACTAAGCATTGCTGACCTGCTTTGATTGCTTGCGTTCCTTCATTATTAGCTCACAGAGTGGCGCTTTACCATTTGCAGTATGTTTATTTATAATCGGTAGTGTGATATGCTAAAATATACAGTGACACAATCTCTCGGTCTCTCTCATGCGACACACACTTCAGTAGCAGTGTTCAGCTCTGGGCGAAACAGAGTGGAACAAAGGTTTTAGTTTCTGACTCCCTACCCTGCAAAACAGACCCTGATTGCAATTAAATCTTGCCTGGGTGGAAACCACACAGAAAGACAACTGCAGCGTGTTCAGTGTAATCAAATAGGATTGTGCTAACCACAAATCTGGGGACCAGGTTTCATTTGCAAAGATGAGAGTGCCAAAACAATGTAAAACTAATTGTTCTGTCTGATGCTTTGGTCCGGTGTTTGGGCAACTGACGTCAAAGTCTTTCTTTCTTTCTTTCATGTTTATATATTTGGAAATTCTACTTGTAATAATCAGGATAATATATGGTCAACTTTGGTCAACATCGAATGAAAGAAGTGGATGTGTTATTCAGGTTGCTTCAATCCATCCGTCCACATACACTCGATGTGTCTATATTTTATGTTTGACCAAATACCAAATCTAATAATAACGCTTTCTGTTGTCACGGTAATTGAAGAGAATGTTCTACCTGTGACTGACCTACTGTTCTTCACCGATCTTCCTTTCTATTATACTTCTTTCAAGGTGCAGTCTCATCTATTACTACTGTTTATGAAGACTCTGACCATACGAAAACAGCATCATTACGATAGCACAAGGGGCTCTTTGAGACGTTAATCAGATCAGAGGCCTCTCCCACTCCATCAGCTATGCCTTATTCTCCATTACAAAGAGAATTAGCCTGCTCCTGCAGTACGCCAATGCCTTTACAGAATACTAATATGAGTTCAACACACAAACCCAGATGTGTGCTGGAAAGGTGAGACAGGACAAGGCGTACACGCACACACACCAGCATTCATGCAAGCACACAAATATCCACCTGCTCACAGCTTGCCCTCCGCTTTAATGTCTTCTGTCCAAACAAGACTTTCAGCTTCCTTCTGCATGATCCTGCCTGGATGTCTTTCCCAGAATTCATTGAGGCAGATGAACGGCACACTGCAGAGATACTTTTGAAGTTCATGCGAATTCAGTTTTTTTTCTCTCTTTCAAGATGTGGAGCAAAATTTAGATTAAAAACGCAAATATTTTCCCATTACGACCATTCATCCATTATCATTTTAATTGAATTTCAGGAATGCACAAGTGAGAGAAATTGAACTGACGGCAAAAGGTGAATGTGATCCGGGAGTTTAATTCCTCAGAGTCTCAAAATGCCACTACATGAGAAAAAGGATGAACCATTACCCATAGACCACTGCAGTAAGTCTGTGTAGATGTAGCTGGATCTCCTTGATATTCTAGAGAGACTCTGAGATGGAGCAGGTTATTATAGGGACTTGAGTTTATCTCTGATTATGCATGTGTTTGCGGGTCTGCATATATATGCATGAGCATGCAAGTCTTCACATTTGTGCATCCATGTGCTTGTGCTTGTTCATGTAGGTGACAATGGAAAATGGAGATGACTCTATCAAACATCTGTTAAGCAGATGCAACGCATATGCAATAACCCCTGAGAATTTCCTTACAAGAAAATTACAAAACCATCCATCTCTTCAGAATTAACTATTTCATATACAAGTGGTCTTGATGGGCTGCTGCATTAAAAAAGGTTTAATGGTCTCCAATTCAGACAGTATTAAAGCACACTATGCGTTTGAAGGTGAAGTATGCAATTTACTGTGAATATTTGAGTTCAATATATAAGTCATCAATAATTTCAGTTTCACTAAAATATCTTGCACTGATCTGAATCATCTAATTGGCCCAGATCTCTGCACACAATGTCTAAAAAGTCACAGACAGAGAATCTAATTTAATTCTATCCATGGTTTTTTCTTAGATGTTTCCTACAGATTCAAGTGATAATGCACACCTTAATTCAATAGTTCATGATGAAAACAGTCTATGATCAAATTATTGTTGATTAAACTATTGACAACAAGGCCAGAAGCAGCTTGTGGGCAGCATGAGGGAGACAGGCTCATTCTAATAATAGCATTTCTGTCATTTCAGTGTGTGAGTGATTCTGGTCAATAATCATTCTGACTATTTCCTCAGTGAGTGAGAGCACTTCATCAAACAACTTTTCTGCTGTACTCTGACGCAACCCGAGTTCAAGGAGCAACTCTTCTTTTCTTAAGGTAATAAAAACGAACAATTCTTCATGCTAAGCGAGAGAGGGAGTGAAAAGAGAAAATGATTGCAAGTAAAATAACTGCAGATCAAAGCAGAGCACTTTCATTGTTCATTTTGAAGAATTTCTATTCAGTGGCATATACACAATGCATATGACTTAACTGTCTGAAGATTTACCAGTGCAAGTCAGTGGCTTTTACCCTTCTGTGAGCACAATCATTTTCAATACAGTGACAATAATTTAGAATGCATTGACATTCAGATTTTAAGGACATTGTATATCATATCACATGTTTGACTTTTAATTATTTGTGATCATTGACAATGTAAATAGTAATATACCCACATTTTTACTGGAGATATGACATTATGAATATGCATGATGATGCACTTAATCTTTTTTTTGGTTTTATCATTATTATTATTTACATTGTATTATTGTGATAATTATAAATGGTATTTTTTAAATAAAAAAATACACATGTGCATGTATTTGTACCTTTGCTTAGAGGACACTTTTTTTCACTTATTTCAAATGTTAAAATGTTTACAATTTCTTGCTGCATTACCGGCTTAATTTTTTTGTGGTCTGTTTATGCTGTAGGTCTGTCAGTTTAATTGTATCTCTTGTATTTTGCATTTCCATCAGTGGTTTTGTGAGGAAAGCATTTTACATGTAAATTGCATGTATGCATTTGACAGACTATTTTATCCAAAGTGGCAGGATTCAAAGTTACACACTTTATTATATTTTGTCCTCCAAGCAAATCAAATGCATGACCTTCACGTTACTAGTTCCATGATCCACTGGTTGAGCTACAGGAATACTAAAAAGCAAAAGATAACCTGAAACACCTACTATATTTCGAGACTAAATGGAAGGGCTGCTGGAATAGGGCATGAATTGCAGCCAATGAGGACACTCCTTTTGTGTGTGAGTAAAACAGGAGCCAATCAAGTAGTAGTAGCACTGGTAGGAAGTTTGTATAGTATAGTTTCTACTAAGCCCTCCTTCCATTTCAAGGGCTACTCCTGATATATTGAGCCAGACACAATGATCTACAGCCTAATTAATTGAAAACTATCTTTATGGTGCATCTGTGCATCTGTGTTTTACTAGCCTTGATGACAGCGTGGGCACAGGTGGTGATCTGTTTTATATGTAGATCAGCCTTTCACTGTGGAGACGGTCTGGTAGTTAAGTTGTCAGAGAAACGAGTTTGTTGATATGGACTTGCAATGACACTGTAAGTCATTTATGACAACAGTGTTTGCCAAGCTAATACTCTGTAGGTGAAAAGACATTCAATTTCACGGAAAGACACCGGTTTCTGACATAATTAGTCCCAAAGAGCTGGATAGGGAAAGAGAGAGGACATTGATATACAGTTATCACAGTCTGACTTTTGAGTTTGATTTTCTTCCTTTCTACTTCTTTTCACATCAATAATCCCAAAGTCTGACTCTGTTCCTACTTTTTCTTCACATTGTTGCTCTGCTCACACCCCTCTTCCTCCATCTTTTCCTTTGACTTTCTCCCTGAGGTGAATAATCATTAGAATTGTAGACAGTGGAATTGACTTTGAATCTTTGTCTAAGCAGTAGAGCGTCCACTCTTTCTAGACCTTCACTTTCTGAAATGAACAAAAACATTGTGCCTTGGACAGGTTTGTTCAGTATCACCGACTCACAAATAACAAATAGAAAATGCATAAAATAGTATATTCAAAGAAATATAATTACAGCTCCTGGTTTTATTTGGGAGTTCAGTCCACTTTTTTATGGTGTATGGAAAGGATCACTTCAAACAGTATAATACCCCATAGTAAAGTAATCACAGTAAGTCATTACTTTCTCTATAAGCTCTTTTTACATTCAATTTCCTTCTTGGCATATTTATTCACATTAAATCAGGGATAAGCCAGCCGCACATTCGTGTAAACATTACATTGTACACTACTTAAACTGTAGGGATCCATATGTTTATAATCTCCAACATGCTCTGAACACAAAAGACGGACAGTGGAATCATGGAATATTAATTTAATTGGGCATCATTAAAACAACTCTTTTACAGCTGCTCTTTGAGTATGCAGGGTAATTAGTTCTTATTTGTCATAATGCAAATTTAAAATCTCTTTTTAAAAAAGCTGGTCTTAGCCTGAGAGGAAAATAAATAAATAAATAAATAAATAGCCTACAGCATAATTATTGGAATGCACTGGTTTGACAAATCAGTTAAAGCAAAAGAAAATAAAAAAAAATAAAAATATGTATAGTAAAATATATTGCCACATATGTTTTTAATGCTATCTTTGATTTAAATGTTATCTAAATGTTATCTTGGCCAAAACAATATTTTGTATGTTCCCTAATTTTGCAGTTTGATTAATTGTGTGTGTGTGTGCAAAATGTTAAAGCAAGTGCTGGTAAGAAATATACTTTTTACATAAAAGGGAAAGGTTATATATATATTATATATTATATATATATCCAAGATATCATTGCTGTTGCTAAAGCTAAAATTGTCTTTTTGCAGACAGTTATCTTCAACAGGTCTGTGCAGTTTGTGAATGTGTTGGTGCGGTCTTATATATGAACGCTCTGCCACCTGCTGGTGCGTCACTGACACTCTAGCCAATCACGCTCACGCGCCGAGAGAAGCCTTCCTCTCGTGAGCTCCGGGAGATTCCAGTGGCCTGGCAATTAGTGCCCAGGACGATACGGGGAACCGACTAGCAAATATCCGGACGGCAACGGACGATCGAGGACAAGCCGTGCATTTCTGGGGAGGAACAACGCGCTTTTAGTGGATCTACCTAAATGCAGAGGGGTGGCAAGAACAAGTTATTTCCTTTGAGCATCTTTACCTTTCAGTGAACTCTAGCTAGTAAGGTAAGCAGTGTTAATAACGTTAAGAATGACATTAAATTAATAGCGTACATAATTAATAAATTAAACTCTGCATGCACAGTAAAGCTGTTGTATTTTACAGTTTCAAAATTGTTTCTGTGAACTTACATTTGTGCGATTTAGTTAATCACAGTTAGAATATGTTTCTGGAATTGACTGAATTAATTTGATTATATAATCAATCCGAATATAATTTTCCTTATTATTTACAAAAATAGCGTAGGGCAGTGTAGCGTCACTATTGCAAGCTATTTAACATTTCTTAGTAATGAGATGGTATTTTTTTTTAATAAACGAGGCTTTTCAGTAGATAAAACCATTTTGCTGATAAAGTAGCTGACTGCTTTCTAAAATGTTTGGCTGGAAGTATTACACAAATCAAATCTTGCCCAGTCTTTGCTGTCCGCTGTTTGGACTCGGAGCTAGCGATGCTTAATCGCGAATGAATCTTTTGAGTCGGTTCTTTTAATGAACCTGTCAAACGGGTTCGCAAAACGGTCCGAATCATTTGGACGACTCACTGGCGCACTGAATCGTTTGTCAAATGACAGTACTTTACTGAACACGGAGAGCAACATGACCGCTGAATAAAGTGGATATTTGCATACAATAAATTGAAATCTAACCTTCAAACGACCTATAGATTAAGCGACGAAGAAGGTGTTTATTAGGTTATACAGCTTGTGAACGACTGCAGGTAAATTCGTTTTCCAAACGAAAACATATCAAAACAGTTTCAGTACACGAAAGCATTTAAAGTAGCAAAGAGAGCCATCGCATAACCATTATTTTTATATAAAGTACCTTGCTACTTTATCATGGTAAACGAATATAGTAGCCTAGCTATATGTCAAAGTATGACAGCAAATGATGTAAACAACTGTACCATGTTATCCTGTGTGCTTTATATATTTAATAGCCTATGTATACAAATATGAAGAAGCATATAGGCCTCTCTTACTTTTTTCACATTGCACCTTTTTCCGTGGAGTATTTAGTAACTTTGCTAGCAACATTTTTTGTTTTGCGCAGCACTGTGCAAAACCTTAAGCCTATACATCATGATTGACGCACGACGATTGTCTCAGTGTTTTAAGGCGTTTAAAGTATGTAGATGTTTAATTAATTGCGAGATAATTTTTAACCTTTTTGCGAGCTTTATTGTCATTTGCCTTAATGGTGAGCAGAGCACGCGCAACTGTGCTGATGAACCATCTCGCGGGGGAGAAGCGATGAGTGATGTGTTATAATAACCCGGGTGCCAGACGTGCTCATCCGCAGATATTTTGTTTGTTTCGGGAAATCCGAAAGCGTGAAAGGGTGAACTAAAATAGATCTGAAACATCCCTTAAATGCTGTGACAGTTCGCACGCGCCTTTGCGCACAGGGTCGGAAGCTTTTAGAAGATGAAACTGATGGAAACGGAGGGCGGGGGTGTAGTGAAGGAATGTTCTGACAGTAATGAGATGTCAATCAATGTATTCTCCCTTTAGAGTAGAGAATAGTCAGTCTGCACTATCAACAAGTAATGTGTCATTATGCATAGTAGATAAGTTTTATATATTGAACATACATATATATATATAAACATGCTGTCACACTATATGGGTGTAAATAGCCTAACACAGGTCTAATGTAAGGCTAAACACAGGCTAAAAGTAAAAATTATAGCATATTTTGTAGCACAACACTATGCAAAATGTAAAATAAATTTTTTTTTTTGCATGCATAGTTTGTAATTAGTTAACTGTGTGAAGTTACACCATAAAACACATATGACAATTTACCCTAATAAAAAATTTGACATTTATGAAAAATTCCCAGCGTGACAAGCCCTGGTCTCCCCTACATATATAATAGAAGCCTGATATTATTTATAAGGTAATCACTTTTGACATTGTTTTACAGAAGAGCCTTTCATTCAATAATGCAAGGGCCAATAACCAAAGTGCACAAAATGTTTAAAGGGGTCATATGATGCAATTTAAATTTTTCCTTTCTCTTTGGAGTGTTACAAGCTCTTGGTGCATCAAGAAGATCTGTAAAGTTGCAAAGACTAAAGTCGCAAATCCAAAGAGATATTCTTTATAAAAGTTAAGAGTCAGCCACGCCTACCTAAAACGGCTCGTTCTAACACGCCCCCCACATATCTACGTCACAATGTGGGAAGATTTGCATAACGCTGCCCAAATGTTCACGCAAAGAAAGAAGGCGTAACTTTTATTCTCGCTGTAATATTGTTGCCGCCGCCGGCATGTCGTGAAGACGCTGTGTGATTCGTTGTGAAAGCGAAACTACTTTGTTTGGCCTTCCAAAAGTGGACGATATCGCTTCGTCATGCCTGGAGCTGATCCGTGCTGGTTGCTGAGGAAATACAACAACTTTGCGCTGTGGATCGCCGGATCGGCTTTCACCGTGGACAAAGCGGAGTCCAGCCCGGGGTCGTCACATGTGGTTGCCGCAAGCCCTCCGGATGCTCCTTCGTCGAATCCGCCGGCCACGCCGTTCTCAAGCCCACCGGCCTCCGCTCACTCTAGCCCTCCGGCCGTTCCTCACTCTAGCCCCCGGCCTCTGCTCACTCAAGGGCACCGTGTGAGACGCTGTGTTTCGTTATGAAAGCGAAACTACTTTGTTTGGCCTTCCAAAAATGGACACGACTAGAAATCAGTGGTTAAGTTGTATTTACAACACTGTTCCAGAACACAACTTGGGCCGTCGCTTTATGGGTAGTGCGTCAGGCAGCAACGTTGTTTACTTCCAGTTTTGGCTACACATGGTGTAGCGTTGTTATTTGCATGCATATTTAATGTTAATTCAGTGGTTTGTCGAGACCGTGTGATGTTTTTACGATTGTTATTTGAATTTTTTGGAGAGTTGTCAGTAACATTTTCCCATCTGCTTCTCTTTTAAAGGTGTTATTCCTTTTGTAAATACTGTTATTTGTATATACTGTAAATGATGACTTCAGTGGGCGGAAGCCGGGCCCGGGGCAACTGGGAGCAGACGCAGGGTCAGACACAGAGCCAGTCACAGCACAAGCAGAGGCCTCAGGTAAGTTCACAAGCATTAGGTTATATTGATTAATTATAGTGATTGGCTAAGTTTTGCCACACCTCCAAAGCCCCCTTTAACCCACCTCAAAAAAACTGGCTACACCACCTAAAACATGGTAATCTTGGGCCAGAAACTGCAACCGGCGTAAGTGAATGTTAAAAAAAATTAGGTACTTGGTTTGACTTTTTCCGTCTACCCAAAAACATTTATGGATGTTACTTGACTGAGTTATGACCGTTGTAACTTTTGATGGGTGTGTCAAAACTGCGTCGATCCTGAATTAAATAGCACTGGATGTTAAAATGTGTTTAAATAAGACAAAATCTTTGCATGTTCTCGAGTTGTTTGCAGTTTTGCTGGCTATGAGAACCAGCACAATTTCGGTGGAAAACGGGCATCAGTGACATCCATCAGTCTGAGACTTTTTCTCTGAGTCACTGCAGTCTATCACTCGTTCTTCTAAATTAAATTAAGGGCTTTAGAAATAAATCATAAATTTATGCTCAAGCAAATGCTAAGCCTGACCTATTTTTCCTCGGTTGTATTCTGGCCTGCTCGGGTGGAGGGACAGACACAGAATTTTATCTAAAAACATCTTTAATGCGCAGATTCATAGACAAGGCTTAAGCCTGGTGCAAGACTGTCTTAACTGAAATTAACTTGCACTGACATATCTTAAAATGTTATTGCCATTGATTTGTATCGTGATGCACGCCAGCAATGTTTTCTCTATGGCACATTTAAAAAAAAATTTTTTTTTAAACTGCTTGAATGTTCTAATTAGTGCTGGGCGGTATGACCGAAAATTTATATCACAGTATTTTTCAAAATTATACCGGTTTCACGGTACATGACGGTATTTTTTTTTAGGGATGCACCGATATGAAAATTTTGGCCGATAACCGATTATTCTTTATTTTTGAAAGCCGATAACCGATATGTTGGCCGATAAATCTATATCCAAATTGTTATATACTTTTTGAGAGCCTGATTACAAAAAAGGTCTCATCATTAAAAGCCACATCCCAAACACTTCAACATAAGCAGCCTAGTTTGAACGGTGTACGTTTTAAAAATATTTTTACTCTCCCATTACCAAATTTAGTCATAAAAAAGTCTTACAAATAAATAAAATTATGCATAAATAATGCAAACAAGTCACTGGACATCATTACACGTGTAAAGAATCAAAATGAATGCGCCATAGATCAATAAAACGGAATAGCCTCTGCACGGACAATAATTAAATGATTTTAATTACTAAACCATATTGTTGATGAAAATAATAAGAGAACAATACAAGTGGTTGTTGTTATTAATAATGTATCGATGATTTTGAAAAAGTAACAAATTAATACCACTGTTTTAAATAGCAGCCGTTGAGCTGCGCGTGCTGAAGCTGAAGAGCTGAATGAACATGGTAAACTGAAGCGTTTTGCTGGCAGCTTATTTAACTCAAGGAAATGCATCCTGAGATTAATATTAATACAACATAAACATAATATTACAACTTATATATGTACAAAATGATGCAGTTATTGCGTGCTATAGTCAGAATGTGTGATCCTGTTGTGGATGCGCTCTTCCCATATCAACGCGCTGAAACACGGCAACTAAACCCAAAGAATTCACAACGTTTTATTATAATAATGTTCTCATTAGAATTTTATATACACGACATTCCCAATCATAGTTATTAATGTTGTGCACTGCTGTTTGGGCTGCGTGTGCTGAGCTAAAGATGATCACCGGTAAACTGAAGCGCTCTTTTAACTTAACCAAACGCATTCTATATGAGATAAATCAGATATACATCAAATAAACACAATATTACAATGTACAATTGCACAAAAGGCTGCAAACGAACAGCGTGCATCTGAAGTGTCTCTGAAGGAAATAATGCATTATTTATCGGCTTTAAGATATCGGCCAAATTTTCTTATCAGGCCGATACCGATAACAGAAAAAATTAGCATTTATCGGCCGATACCGATATGGTGGCCGATATATCGTGCATCCCTAGGCGTAACATTTCCGTCACACGCTTGAGGTATTCGGCCAATCACAACGCACTGGATAGCTGGCCAATCACAGCACACCTCGCTTTTCAGACCGATGAGCTTGGTAAAAATCGACGCGTTTCAGAAAGGCGGGGCATAGAGGAGAAGCAATAATGCACAGTATGTGGAAAATAATGTGTTTTTTGAACCTTAAACTGCATAAACACATTTCATTACACCAAATAATGTTCTTTTTAGCAACATCATATGACCCCTTTAATGCATTTTGATTCGGCCAGTGCTTTTAACTCACAGGTGTCCACAGACAGACGGCATGCTCGTGTCAAATAGTGATAAGAGCAGCTCATGTTTAATGTATTAGGTCTTATCTGTACTGTTCGGCCCTTAATAGTGTGGAAACTGCAGCAAAGAACACAGTGTCCATTCCTGTCTTTGGAAAAAGAGTTTCAGATTGTGTGTGTCTATGTCTGCATGAGAGAATTGGCCGGAGGATCAGATTAAAGGAAGGAGGGAAGAAAGATGCAGTGGAGTGCGCTATGCCCTTATATGAAAGGATTTAAAACACCTTCTAAAAAGTGAAGTGATCCCTAAAAATTAAGGCAGACCTGTCTTTCTTACAAAGTCCAAAGTCCATTTTCCTTTCATTGTACCTTCCCTGTCTCTCCTCAGTCTCATACATCCACACACACGCACACGCACACGCACACACACACACACACACATTGGGCCCTATATCTTACACCCGGTGCAATACGGCGCAACGCAAGTGTTTTTTGCTAGTTTCAGCCTGACGCAGTTGTCATTTTCACATCCTGCGCCACGTTGTTTAAATAGCAAATGCATTTGCACCCATTTGTGCGCCCATGGGCGTGCTGGTCTGAAAACGGGATGTGTTCAGGCGCATTGCTGGAGCGTTGCTATTTTGAGGCAACTGAAATAGATTGCACCATTGACCAACAAAAACCTGGTCTAAAGTCTGGCACAATATATATATTTTTTTGTTATTGCGAAAGTAGAGTGCGTTAGTAATATGCGCCTATAGGCGGGTGCACAAAGCTCGTACACTTTTGTTATTACACACACAGGGACGCGCAGCAGCACACAAACATTTAAAAAAATGAAAAATTAAAGGATTAAAATGTAAAAGATTATTATTGTGTACATAAATATAAAAATGCCTACATGTCATAATGGATAGTCTTTGCATGTATCAGAATTACGCGCACGAGCAGACCCGTTCCCTCACTAGAGAAGCGTTCCGTTTTCCACTTGTAAATTCCGCCATGTAAATAGCGAATCCGCCATGGCGTGAGCGCAACTGGCTTTTAAAAGTATTGGGAGATGAGACTCTGATTGGTTTATTGCACGTTACGCCCAAAACACACCCATTACTCATTAAGAGAATAGGGACAACCCTTTTAGACCATGCGCCGGGCACGCCGACCATTTTTCCCATCCTTAAACTAGCAAAAGTGGATTTGGACATGCCCTAAGCGCAATTGCGCCGTGTGCTTTACACCATGCACTTAGATCGTTAAAATAGGGCCCATTATCTTCCCTGTCTGTCACTTTCTTTCTCACACACAGCCTCACGAGGTACAGTGGGGAAAATATTTATTTGATCCCATGCTGATTTTGTAAGTTTGTCCACTTACAAAGAAATGAAGGGTCTGTAATTTTTATGGTAGGTTTATTTTAACGTATAGAGACAGAATACCAACCAAAAAATCCAGAAAAAACACATTATATAAAGGTTAGAAATTGATTTGCATTTCAGTGAGTGAAATAAGTATTTGATCCCCAAGCAAAACATGACTTAGTACTTAGTACTTAGTACAAGCAGAAACCCTTGTTGGCAAGCACAGAGGTAAGTTTTTTTTGTAGTTGGTCACCAGGTTTGCAGTCCTTAAGGTTTCTTGGCTGTCATTTGGCAACTCGAAGTTTCAGCTCCCTCCACAGATTTTCTATAGGATTGAGGTCTGGAGACTTGCTAGGCCACTCCATGACCTTAATGTGCTTCTTCTTGAGCCACTCCTTTGTTGCCTTGG
>NW_015505233.1:3140213-3153435 GCF_001515645.1 Sinocyclocheilus grahami | reverse complement strand
GCTAGGCCACTCCATGACCTTAATGTGCTTCTTCTTGAGCCACTCCTTTGTTGCCTTGGCGGAATGTTTCAGGTCATTGTCATGCTGGAAGACCCATCCATGACCCATCTTCAGTGTTCTGGCTGAGGGAAGAAGGTTCTCGTCCAAGATTTTAGAGGACATGGCCCCGTCCATTTGCCCCTCAATGCGGTGAAGTCGTCCTGTACCCTTAGCAGAAAAACAGCCCAAAGCATAATGTTTCCACCTCCGTGATTGACTGTAGGGATGGTGTTCTTGGGGTCATAGTCAGTATGTCTCTCCCTCCAAACACGGCGAGTCGAGTTAATGCCAAAGAGCTAAATTTTAGTCTCATCTGACCACAGCACTTTCTCCCAAGCCTTCTCTGAATCATTTAGATGTTCATTGGCAAACTTTAAATGGGCCTTTACATGTGCCTTCTTGAGCAGGGGGACCTTGCAGGCGCTGCAGAATTTCAGTCCATTGCGGTGTAGTGTGTTACCAATGTTTTGCTTGGTGACTGTGGTCCCAACTGCCTTAAGATCATTAACAAGCTTCTTCCGTGTAGTTCTGGGCTGATCCCTCACCTTTCTCATGGTCCTCCTTACCCAATGAGGCAAGATCTTACACGGAGCTCCAGACCAAGGCCGATTGATGGTTGTTTTGTATTATTTCCGAATAATCACACCAACAGTTGTCTCCTTCTCACTAAGCTTCTTGCTGATGGACCTGTAGCCCATTCAAGCCTTGTGCAGATCTATAATCTTGTCTCTGACATCCTTTGTCAGCTCTTTGGTCTTGCCCATGGTGGTGGGAGAGGTTGGAATGGAAGATACAGATTGTGTGGACAGGTGTTTTATACACCTAACGAGCTGACATTAGGAGTAACTTCTTCTGAAAATGGCAGGACTAATCTGTGTTCCACAGGGGCACGTAACCTGTGGGAGCCAGAATTCTTGCTGGTTGGTAGGGGATCAAATACTTATTTCACTCACTGAAACTCTAACCTTAATATAATGTGTTTTTTTCTGGATTTTTTGGTTGGTATTCTATCTCTCTCTGTTAAAATAAACCTACCGTAAAAATTACAGACCCTTCATTTCTTTGTAAGTGGGCAAACTTACAAAATCTGCAGGGGATCAAAATATGTTCAAAATAACATGGTCGGTCGGTCGGTCGGTCGGTCGGTCGGTCGGTCGGTCGGTCGGTCAGTCAGTCAGACTCCTACCTACTTGTCTTTAAAAACTTCTGAAACACAGTTAGATGTAACACAGGAAGAACAAACATCCACAAAGTACCCACCTGTCTGTCCTCCTGTCAGTCATGCCTCATTAACTTGTTATCATTAGGCAAACATAATTTTAAAATGATTTTGCAATGTGTGTATGCTTCACTAGTCTGCTCAGGCTAATAAAATATACACCTCTAAAGAACATCACACAAGGACAACAATGTCAGTGCTAGGCATCCCGTTTTTTTTTTTTTATTTGTCTAGAGGGAAGTCAAAATTGTCAACTCCAAAGTGCTAAAAGTATTTTAAATAGATCAAAATATTGTTGATTAGCTTAATGCGTTAATTGAGTGGTTATGTTAGTTGAATGCCATTATCCTTTGTGAAAGTCTGCAGGCGGAATGAAGTAAATAAATGGATTAAACCAATCAAGGTGTGACAAGGCCAGTCAGGGTCACATTGATGTGCAATAAATCAAAAGTGAAAACATTTCATTGGTATTCCATTGTACCAGTGCTTGTTTGGCCTATCTTGGCTTCTGTAGTCTTCTCAGACCTCCCCAATGTCAAATGGCTGAATGTGGTGCCTGAAGCAAACACTGACGTGCTGGACTGCATGTCCTCACCTTGGAATGTGATTAGATGTCTGTCATGCTTTAAAGACATTTCCAAGAATACGGGGATAATTATGTTTACAAAACCCTATCCAGTGCTGTGTTTGGGTGGTTGGAAGAATTAAAGAAATAAATGCACTCAATCTATCTATATGTTGCCTTTGTGACTGTTAATATCTGTACTGCTATCTAGCCTGAAGAAGGCTATATGAAAACTTAGGTCAGTTTGTAGTCTATCCCTCACTGCAGCACCTGGTGTGCTTTCATGGTCAGATCCCTCTAATAAATATCCAAAGCATCTGGACTAGGGGTGGCACGATACCATTTTTTCAGAACCGATCCCGATCCGATACCAAAAGTTCTGAGTATCGGACAATACCGATACCGATCCTATACCAGCACAGTTTTTTTTTTATTTCTATACCTCAGTGTGTGTTGACCTGATCATCACTCTTTTGTGTATTACACACAATCTACTTAATAGGGCCTTTCGCACCGCAGGAACCTTTTCATAGTACCAGAACTAATTGTGGAACTACCCACTTTTCAGCGTGTTCGCACCGCCGGAACTGGGAGCAATTTTAGTACCGGACTGCCTTTTTCGAGAACCAAATTAGCTCCCACTCCGGAGCAGGGTCTAACAGGCACAACTGGTACTAATCGTGACGCAAGTAGACATTGATTGGCCAAACGCATACGAAAACGCCCTCACGTGCCATGATTTAAAACTCGGTGTAAACATACTGTAAGCATGTCAACTTATTTCGTAAGTATGGAGAACAGCGATAGATGGACGGACGCTGAAGTGCAGGCACTTGTAGCAAATGTAGCACTGCCAGTTGTCGTTGGAGATTCTTAGTCCTCCTTTCCGTTCTTTCAATCGCTTTATGTATACGTCAACATTCCATGTCCATTATTGTGAAACCCGCGAGACACAACAAAAACACAGTTCCGATCACAGCGTCCTCCATCCTCCTGTTGTTAACGTAGTTCTTTGTTTCCATTGTTGAATGCTGTGCACAAATGACATCGCTGTAGACCGGCTTACGTCCCTTCCTAGTACACATTGTCGGTGCGAATGCAACCCTTTAAATGGTACTGGGAAATAGTTTGCGCAAAATCGTACAGTACTTTAGTACCGTACATTTAGTTCTGGAACTAAAGCGGTGCGAAAGGGCCTAATATAGACAACTTCATTATAAAGTTGTTAAAGTTTATTATATTTAAAAAATATATAATCATAATCTATGAGAAAAATACTATTATAAATTAGATTAGTGGATAATTCAGCAGCAAAAGTTACTCTACAAAAATGATGAGTTCACAATAATTTTATAAAATCTAAACAAGAGAAAAAACATTATTTAGTGGGGGAAAAATAAAAGTAAATAGGTGCAATCTGGTAAAATGTTATACATTGCTCTGTGTATTGTAATATACATTCATGAAAAACAAATAAATATAATTATATATAAATATATGCAATAAATTAAATACATTTCTTTTACATTTATAGCACAGTAATGAGGCAGCAACATATGATAGATAAGACAGAACAAGAAAGGCTATTAACATCTTTCATTGCGCAAAAGTATTATAACATGAAAGGCTCCAATACAGAGCGGCACAAAGCACTTATGCGCATCCCGTGTGCAGAATGACGTGCTTGAAGCAACACGGAGTCACAGCGCACAGCGCTCCGCATAGAAAAGTTCAAAGCACAAAGGGAAGAGATAATGTAATGTATTATAGAGCATATTTGTATTATATCTGTGTGATTAGTTTATTGAGCCTTTTCTTTTAACAGTTTTAAATTTCAGTTACTGTGCGTGTGAAGAACAATTCTTAGTGCTCTGTAGTCCAGTATAGTGATCTCTTAACAGACACCCGGTAGAAAGTAACATGATTTAACTGTTAGCTCTAAACTCCAGCAAGATAAAGTCATTTTATGCAAAACCGCTTATGTTTATCTACAGATCAAGTATAATAATAGGAACATTTAATCATCTTGGAGAGAGTTTTGTCGTCTTGACTGTCGTAACCGAACGCGACACAAAGTTTGAATGCTGAATGAAGGATGACTGACAGCTGCAGCGGAGAGAAGAGTTTACTGGAACTTGAATTTAACGACTTAAATATTAATCTGTACCTCACATTAAACTATGGAACGGTCCCAGAACACTTGAAATATAGTGCAAGGAAACTTTATGGTGCTTTATAATGTTTTTGTGCCTTTCATGGGGCTTAACAATAACACAGAATAGTATACGCAGAATATCAGATTTGGATCGGTCTCATCTGACCGATACCCCGATCCAGCAGAAAATGCCAGTATCGGAGTGATACCGATCCTGAATATTTCAATTCAATTCAAGTTTATTTGTATAGCGCTTTTTACGATACAAATCGTTGCAAAGCAACTTTACAGAAAATTAAGTTTTTAAATACAATATTTAGTAGTAGCTTATCAGTGGTGACTGTCAGTTTATGTACATATGGCAGAAATGTACGGAAAAATCAATTAAAGACGTAATCAAACAGACGATGAACACTATTAACAGCAATTATTATATAATGCAATCAAACTTATAGCAAAATTTGGTAGTTCTGTATGTTGTTTCAGGGTTGGCATATCCGCATCGGCGCACCCCTAATCTGGACCAACGGTTTTGGACAGACTTACCTTTGATTTGGATTTAGTTAGTACCCTGCAGTGCTAACTTGGTTGGAGACATTTGCTGTTACATAACTTCTTAGTACCATTTAATATTGGTGTTTCACTTTATCATTCTTTAGTAGTGGATCGTTGCATATGAAAACGAACACATTAATTAGAAGCCTAACTGTTTCCTTTTCAACTTCCTCATGTAAACGATTCCTCAGAATATGCTGGATTGCACTGCTTTAAAAGCCTTTAAGGCTGCTTATTGACAAGAGACCAGTTTTCTTTGATGCATTGGTTTAATTTAGTCATCTGAGATCAAGTCGTCTCTGTTTTTCATTAACCAAGAGAACTTGGTTGGACTTCACTAAACAGTGATGCAATGCGCAATGCAAGTTATTATTATGCTTAGGAGGTTATCTTCCACCTGTGTCACCAAATATTATTGATTTGACTTTTGTCAAAAATTGAGTTCACACCCCAAGGAAGTTAAGTTCACGTGTTTTCATTGTCATTCTCCTGTGTAATGAGTTTGGATTTACGCATTGAATGGGTGAACTCGGTTATACTAATGTGTAGCTTATAGCAGTGCTGAGGCAGTTACTCTGACACTATCCCCATTAGCACTCTAGATTGCTGGTTTATAATCCCTCTTATTAAGTGTTCTTCTGACAAATGTAATCCAGACATGATCCAGGAGCATTGTGGCTCCCGCCCAACGGTAGCTCTTCATTTTCCACCTAAGCTGATTTACTTATAAAAGAAGTGGATGTGGACTCTGAATTTATAGTTAGCACAGTAAATAAAGGCTGTGATTTAATTTAAAGTCTGTTTACAGTAAATTCAGCATTGAATGACAGCAGAAAAGTAGAGTTGCTTCAGAATTCATCTGCAGTGTTTTTAAAGGTTTTCTAACACAAGTGGTCACACAACACAAAAACAATCAATCAGGACTGTCAATCAAGCTGATTCTGTAGACACAATGATTGACCACCCTGAGGGCTTGTTGTTAGTAGGGGGCTTTCTTTAGTCTGTGACTTAAGTTTATGCAATGTCTGTAATTTGTCTTACATAAACATCCTAGTTTTTAAAATAGGTTGTATTTTGTTCATGTTAGTAGCTACTGTTCATGTTTTTTAATGCAGACCAACTAATTTGCAGCAGGGAATGTTGCACCTTCTGACTCTTGTTACTAAATTCTTTCTATTTCCTAAGACATGACTCCACTTGAATGCTTTAGGTTACGCCGGATACATTTGAAAATGGCGTTTTCGTTTCAAAACACTCTCCATCCACACTAGCGTTTTTATGCACTTTCTAAAACTCTCATCCACACTGAAATGTAGAAAAACACTAAATTCACTTTCCTGCGGATGCGTAAAATCTCATAAAAGGTCACTGAGATGATACAGACATAAGTTTTTACACAATTCTTCAGGCAGGATAATTTTATTTAGGAAAATATCTCACCATTCACTGATGCATCCAGGTTGCATTCACTAACGATTAGGCCTATATGTTTTGATCTAAAACACAACTGGTCTCATGTTTTGAGGCACACTCTTAAAAATAAAGGTGCTTCACGATGCCATAGAAGAACCTTTTTGTCTAAATGGTTCCATAAAGAACCTTTAACATCTGAAGAACCTTTCTGTTTCACAAAAGGTTCTTTGTGGTGAAAGAAGGTTCTTCAGATTACAAAAAGGTAAGAAAGAGATGGTTCTTTGTGGAACCAAAAATGGTTCCTATGGCATCGCTGTGAAGAACCTTTTGAAGCAGCTTTATTTTTAAGAGTGCAGGACAGCAATTGCAAGTACATTTTCTGTCATCTTTGCATGACTATGACATGAAACGTGTACAAAGTAACAGATTTTTAACAAAGGTGAATAGCACAAAACAGCCACAGTAATACTAATTAATAATTGTTATTAATAATTAAATAAGGTTGTCACTCCCAAAACCTTGAATTTTGTACTTAGCAGCATGGAAAAAGTAAGAATTTTATTCTTATTTTGAATGTGTCAAAAACAGATAGCGATCAAAGAGAGCTCCCATTTTATAATCACTTAAGCTGTCAGTCACTTCAGTTCAGCACAAACTCACCCTTGCAAAAACTCCAGTTGCAATCAATTTCTTATTTATATACTGTTAACACTTTGTTGGTTATAATGAAAGGATTCAAAGAAGTGAGCAGAACATTGTTTTGAGTGGTATTAAGTGGACTTAAATGTCTCTGATTGACCATTGCATTCACACGTTTATGCCTGTGATTGGCCTCAATGCTATAAACACATTGTAAATAGAAACTCTTGACACTCTTCATTACTCAGTGCTGCAGAAAAGCTAGTATCATTACTTTTTACAACAGGTAATTTGTTGTTGTCGTTGTGCGCTAGTTGTAATGTCTTCGATGATCTTGAATGCATACTAATACCTAGTGGCATTGATGCAGCATCATGCAAAAAAAAGGTTTCATTTACCAATACCACTATAGAAATGCTTCTATTCATAATCATCCATGACTCATTTAGTCCACAAAAGTAGGGTCACATGATGTCAGCAAGAAAGCTCCCATTCGTCAACCAACTTCACATAAGATATTGTTAGTCTATTGATATGACTGCAGACTGAAGTCATTTCTTCTTGTGTAAAACATTTTATTAAGCAAACATTACTGATAGCAGCTTTATCCACACCTTAAACAAGCACCATGGACAAATTGGTATCTTGCTGCATCTTTGAATTTGCGTGGTTTGGTAGTTCTTTAGTGTGAATTAGAAGGAGCTCATTGGAGGTCATTGTTCACTGCCAAAGCCACAAGAGCCAACCGCAGAAAAAGTCCAACCTGGTCATTGTTCTCCCACAAAGAGAGTAGCTGGAGCCATTAAAATTGGGAACAGGACTTGCGTTGACAGAGCTTTCAGAACTCATCCATTGTATAACCAACAATCGATGGAAAATTTGGTTAGTAAGCTGCTCGCCTTATAGGACTAGAGCCCCCAAGTCTAAGTTGACATTCAGACATTCCAAAAACGCAAACAAAGCAAAGTGAGACGAGGTCCAGGCGTGTATTGTCCATTATAAATATGCTGTAATTACTTCAGACATCTCAACTCAGACGCCATTCTGCAGCAGGAGAATTATTTACAACTTCCCTTCAAATAAGACTGCAACAAAGTGCACTCGCTCTAAATAGAAGCCCACAGCACCAGGCTACAATATACTTTCGATACGTGTCATATTATACAAGTAACTCGTGTCTAGGCTGAATCTTGCATGGTAGAGGCGGACCAGCCAACATTGGAATTAAGACGAAATTGACACATTTTGCTTCTAATATATTATTTACTGTTCAGACTGTAGTGCTATATCCCTGAGGGCTCCCAGAAGTGAATCAAGCTTTGTAAGCAACCCGACAGAAAAAGTGACCCCCGCCCCCTCACTGCGCAAGGCTGTGAGGTGCAGGAACACTCTAGAAAACATGAAAGCCTTCACCAAGATGGCCTCCACAGGGTACCCTTGGGGAAAAATGCCTAGTGAATAAAGGAATGAACATTGACAAGGTGTCGTTTCTGTGAACTGGACCGTTTTTGTAGAGGTCTTACCTTTCTCAATGGATGTCACCTCAGAGCAAGTATTATTAGGTTGCTCCCTTCTTCGGAAAATGTTACATTGACATCTTTTTCCTCTACTTTTTCCTGTCTATTCTTTAAATCTCAAAGAAACATTTTTGTCTAGCTATATTGCTAATAGATCAAGTTAAGCACAAAAACAAAGCTATTCTTTTGTCAGCAACTACTCAGTGTTGTATGTTCTTTCAGATTACTGGCTTGTGAGAATTTGTAGCATGCTGAGCGGTTTCCTTCTGTACGGGTATAGTCGTTTTGTGTGCCCTTAAACTACACTGTGTTGCCACCAGCTGTGGAAGGTCTGGTTTGCTTTCTCTTGTTGTGTTCAATTTTAACAGCTCAGTCACAGAGCTGTAAACAAATTTTCTGGCTCTCCAAATCCTGTTGATTGTTGGTGGAGCCTGTTTAGACATGTAAAAAAAATCTTCACCAATGCAATGTTCTGCATCAAACTTGGCGTTAATAGATATTTATCTTGTCAGGGTAAAACCTCAAAAAAAGATGGTCCAACTGTTTAGTCAGGTTAAAGGGATCGTTCACCCAAAAATTTAAATTTTTGTCATCATTTACTCACCCTTATATCGTTCCAAACCTGTATGAGTTTCTTATGTTGAACATAAAAGATGATATTTTGAAAAATGCTGGTAATCAAACAGTTGATGGTGCCCATTGATTTCCATAGTATTTCTTTGCTTACTATGGGTGTCAATGGGGACCAACAACTGTTGATTCTCCAAAATATATTTTTTTGTGTTCAACATAAGAAACAATATGATGGTGAGTAAATGACAAAATTGTAATTTTTTGGTGAACTATTCCTTTAAAGGGGTCATCGGATGCCCATTTTCCACAAGTTGATATGATTCTTTAGGGTCTTAATGAAAAGTCTATGTCACGACAGGGACTTGAACCCAGAGTGTGCTGTTGGAAGATCAGAGTGCTAACCACTACACTATGGAGCAATGTGGACCCAAATTGGCAGAGATTTACAAGAGGCAAGATTTGAGGAAATCAAACAGTCTTTACTTACAGTCCTTCTTGAATAAGCACAACAAATCAAGCATCAAAGGCTGGGCTGAGAAAGGTACAGATCCACAGTGACTTACAGGCAAAATGTCCGAAAACAAAGAATAGTTCCTAAATATGCAGGTCAAAAAGATCTGGGTAAAAGTCCTTCTAAATAATTCAAGCATGGGTCTCGAGAGAACATGCATTCACCAAAATTTGCCTAGACAGAAGAACTTCAAGACTGTCCAAAGTTACAAACAAATGCAGGTCTTATATACAGTGGGTACGGAAAGTATTCAGACCCCCTTAAATTTTTCACTCTTTGTTATATTGCAGCCATTTGATAAAATCATTTAAGTTAATTTTTTTCCCTCATTAATGTACACACAGCACCCCATATTGACAGAAAAACACAGAATTGTTGGCATTTTTGCAGATTTATGGTGGATAAACATCTAATGTGTATAGTAAAGACAAACTCACCGTATCTATCTAGTCATGATGAAGATGTATATACATTTCAATTTTAGCAGGCCACTATTTTTACAGCTACATTATTGTTCCAGTCACAATTAATCACAACAATGTATATGCAATTACAAATGATTATATATAAATCATCAGTTTGTTGTTTTACACACATCCACACAGACATTATTTCATACACGACATAGTCGTGAGATGCAAGAAACATAGACATATGGCAAGAAATCTGTAGATGCGCCCATAACAACAAAAGACAATACTTTATTGAACCTTTTCTGATAAGAAGTGTGCGCTGCAAACGCGAGCATTTTTGACGATGGTTTCTGTCCAGTCTGCTCGTTTTATCGCATTTAACCACAGCTGTCGTGTTTTTTTTGTCTGGCAGTAGCAGCAGATATGCAATCAAATTTCTAATTTGAGGCTGTATTATGTCGATTCTGGCACTCAACATCACAATAAGATGATATTTAAGCTCCTTATGTAGCCGAACCTGCGCTGGTTTGAATGGGCCGCCTCCCTTTTCCCCTTTGTTTTGCTGCCTCCAGCTAGCGCTGTGACATCGGCTGACCCTAGTTATCAGAAAACAACAGACCAATCAGAAGAGAGGCTCATGAATATTAATTAGACAGGCCAAAATCGACCTGTTCTCAGCAGAGCTCCTGAGAAAGGAGCTGTAAAAATATATTGTGATGGTTTTTGGTACTTATACCACAAATATATATTCTTAAGGACATCAAAACCTAAAATAAAACTCCAGAAAGGTGTACCAAATGTGACCTTTAAAATTTCTCAATGGTAGTGTAAAAAATACCCTTTTTACCCTGTCAAAATCAGCTCTGTTTTCAGCAAGCTGTTTTAGTCCATGTCTCTTTAAATGTTAATGAGCTGTGCTGACCCCACCCCTCTCTTCCATAGGGTGATGAGCCGTTCTCATGATACTGTTTTCTTTAGTCGCGGAACTTGCTAACTAGCACGTTATTAGGATAGGCGATTTGCAAAGATTCATAAAAGAGCCTTATACTCACTTCTTCTGTAGGTGAGGCTGGATCACGAATGATTCGCGAGAACATAGACGCATTTAGGTAGATTGGGGGCTCATTCCCTTCAGAAACAAACGTAAACCACTGCTAACAACAGAACACCTCAATCGCTTAGGAGCTATTCTTGTCTACATCTGCTCCAGTGTCGAAACAATGGTGGACTGATGACAGCTCACTCAGGGCGGGTCTAAGGTAAAACGCTAGTGTCAATCAGCAATCGTGGGAGGGGCCTGTCTGTGTGACGTCACATTTTATTTATTATTATAGGGGGGTTGTGTACACACACTGCCAACACACATTTCAGTTCAAACAACTTGTAAAAGTGCATGTTGCATCCGATGACCCCTTTAAAAGCTTTATGGGTAGAGCCTGCATAGGAGGTTACAGATACTGTAATATTTTGTAAGGCTACATTAATGTTTTACTCTTGCTATACTCTTGCAGTTTTATGTGTACATTTGCTGTTGTGTGTTAGATTTGAAACAGAGTTAAGGTCCTTGCACACTGAGTCCGAAATTTTCACATGCGTTTTTCCGTTGTGTTCGTATTCGTCATCCTTTCCTATCAAAATGCATGCTACGGATGCGAAAATGCAGAAAATCGAACCTGATCCGAATTTTTTTATGACGGATGATAGTTTCTGAGGCAGTGTGTAAACGTGATTGCACAATGTGAGGTCGTATTTATTTTTTAACGTGCGAAAATTTCGGACTCAGTCTGCAATAATCTTTAGTGTTGTAAAAAGGAGTTAGCATTATTGTGGTATTAGCCAAGAAGAGAGGAACCTCCTCTGCTTCTGGAATTCATTTTCCTGCAATGAATAAATTGTTTATTTCTTTGCAGTGTAGAATGTGTGTAGTCTTTATCTATTCTCACTTTCTCTCTTCACACACACACACACACTTGTCTTTTTGTCCTCTCATCATTCAGTGGCTAGTCTGTGGCTGCTGATAAGTAGAATTTTGAAACCAGAGGTCACCTGAGAATCATCTGTGATTGGAGGACACGTGCCTTCTAGTCTGTTCTTATCATCGGGAGGATGTATGTTTGGAATACCATATTGACATACTCTTGATATTTTTGCAGTAATATGTATACTGTGCAGTAATATGTATACTGTGTCCAGAAGTTGTGCAATAGATCATACTAAGCGGGAAACGGTATTTCACAATGCAGTGCACCTATTTGCATGCAATAAATTAATGAAAAGTAATGATTTTTAACCAATGGGTCAAGGATGGTTGGATGGATGGATGGATGGATTGATGGTTCTAAAAAGCATTTTTCTCCAGTGATAGCTATTGAAAATTAGGTGTGTATTCTGATGAAAAAAATGTTTGCAAGAAAAAAATCTAATATTTCATGATAGTATGGAAAATTACCCATGGCAGAATTATTTTAATAATTTATTTATTTATACATATTAATTTATATAGAGGGAGAAAAAAGTGTAAAATTTATTGATTTTCTTTTTCTTTCAACTGCCTTTCATGTCACTTCTCAGGATAGTTGCTAATAAAAGGGATAAGTGGACACTTGATCTTGCAATTAAAGAGGTTATGTGATGACAGTGTATACTAACTGTTTGAACTGTTTATTGTTGCAAAATGCATTTATGTTTCATTAAAAAAAAGTAGGCAGTATTTAGCACAGTATGCAGTAAACAGTAGGCTGATTTTGTTTTCTGAACTTAGCCTTATACTCATCTCTCTGTCCATTATTTTAATTTGTTATGCGTTTGCTGTTTATGTGATGATTTATTTAGTTATTTCCTTCCTTTCATCCCCTTCTGTTATCATAATTATACTTCTGGGATTCAAATATAGCAGCCAGAAGACAGTAATATTAAACTCTGTTCATTAACGTTTAATGATTTGTCATTATTTATTTGTTTGTATATTGATGGCATTTTTCAGTATGGTAATATTAAGGAGAGCAATTAACCTTTTTTCTGATGTCACTTTTCTTCTTGTAGCTTTGCTTGGATGAAAAAAGCAGCTCATGAAGGATGATGACCTTGAGTCTTCCATGGCTTATTGTTAACTTAATTAATGCACCATAAATTATGTTTAGGGATTTTCAAGAAATAGATAAAGTATGAGTCATATCCTTAAATTTGGAAATATTCCAAATTCCTGCCTTTGTCATTTCCAAGGAAACACTGTGAATGCTCACTGTTACATCATAATAAAAGGATGTCTGGATCGCTTGGATTCTATTTACAATAGAGGCAAATCAGCATCAGAATATTCCCTGGCAAGGTGAATTTCAGGGTTCAAGAAGTTCTGGTTGCCTAGACACAGATTAATATTTGCCCTGGATTATTCTGTCAAATAAGATTTTGAGAATTGTGAACTTTTTAATCTAAGGCAAGACTTAATCTGTGTCCTGGGCACTGACCCTGTGTCACAGCTGAAATAATGGGTCTTTTAAGTGCATGCTTTCCATTGGCCTAAATATTGTGCTTTTGATTTTTTCTTTTTGCTTATATATATATATATATATATATATATATATATATATATATATATATATATATATATATGTGTGTGTGTG
>NW_015505233.1:3136543-3139945 GCF_001515645.1 Sinocyclocheilus grahami | reverse complement strand
GATGCAAGAAACATAGACATATGGCAAGAAATCTGTAGATGCGCCCATAACAACAAAAGACAATACTTTATTGAACCTTTTCTGATAAGAAGTGTGCGCTGCAAACGCGAGCATTTTTGACGATGGTTTCTGTCCAGTCTGCTCGTTTTATCGCATTTAACCACAGCTGTCGTGTTTTTTTTGTCTGGCAGTAGCAGCAGATATGCAATCAAATTTCTAATTTGAGGCTGTATTATGTCGATTCTGGCACTCAACATCACAATAAGATGATATTTAAGCTCCTTATGTAGCCGAACCTGCGCTGGTTTGAATGGGCCGCCTCCCTTTTCCCCTTTGTTTTGCTGCCTCCAGCTAGCGCTGTGACATCGGCTGACCCTAGTTATCAGAAAACAACAGACCAATCAGAAGAGAGGCTCATGAATATTAATTAGACAGGCCAAAATCGACCTGTTCTCAGCAGAGCTCCTGAGAAAGGAGCTGTAAAAATATATTGTGATGGTTTTTGGTACTTATACCACAAATATATATTCTTAAGGACATCAAAACCTAAAATAAAACTCCAGAAAGGTGTACCAAATGTGACCTTTAAAATTTCTCAATGGTAGTGTAAAAAATACCCTTTTTACCCTGTCAAAATCAGCTCTGTTTTCAGCAAGCTGTTTTAGTCCATGTCTCTTTAAATGTTAATGAGCTGTGCTGACCCCACCCCTCTCTTCCATAGGGTGATGAGCCGTTCTCATGATACTGTTTTCTTTAGTCGCGGAACTTGCTAACTAGCACGTTATTAGGATAGGCGATTTGCAAAGATTCATAAAAGAGCCTTATACTCACTTCTTCTGTAGGTGAGGCTGGATCACGAATGATTCGCGAGAACATAGACGCATTTAGGTAGATTGGGGGCTCATTCCCTTCAGAAACAAACGTAAACCACTGCTAACAACAGAACACCTCAATCGCTTAGGAGCTATTCTTGTCTACATCTGCTCCAGTGTCGAAACAATGGTGGACTGATGACAGCTCACTCAGGGCGGGTCTAAGGTAAAACGCTAGTGTCAATCAGCAATCGTGGGAGGGGCCTGTCTGTGTGACGTCACATTTTATTTATTATTATAGGGGGGTTGTGTACACACACTGCCAACACACATTTCAGTTCAAACAACTTGTAAAAGTGCATGTTGCATCCGATGACCCCTTTAAAAGCTTTATGGGTAGAGCCTGCATAGGAGGTTACAGATACTGTAATATTTTGTAAGGCTACATTAATGTTTTACTCTTGCTATACTCTTGCAGTTTTATGTGTACATTTGCTGTTGTGTGTTAGATTTGAAACAGAGTTAAGGTCCTTGCACACTGAGTCCGAAATTTTCACATGCGTTTTTCCGTTTTTTTCGTATTCGTCATCCTTTCCTATCAAAATGCATGCTACGGATGCGAAAATGCAGAAAATCGAACCTGATCCGAATTTTTTTATGACGGATGATAGTTTCTGAGGCAGTGTGTAAACGTGATTGCACAATGTGAGGTCGTATTTATTTTTTAACGTGCGAAAATTTCGGACTCAGTCTGCAATAATCTTTAGTGTTGTAAAAAGGAGTTAGCATTATTGTGGTATTAGCCAAGAAGAGAGGAACCTCCTCTGCTTCTGGAATTCATTTTCCTGCAATGAATAAATTGTTTATTTCTTTGCAGTGTAGAATGTGTGTAGTCTTTATCTATTCTCACTTTCTCTCTTCACACACACACACACACTTGTCTTTTTGTCCTCTCATCATTCAGTGGCTAGTCTGTGGCTGCTGATAAGTAGAATTTTGAAACCAGAGGTCACCTGAGAATCATCTGTGATTGGAGGACACGTGCCTTCTAGTCTGTTCTTATCATCGGGAGGATGTATGTTTGGAATACCATATTGACATACTCTTGATATTTTTGCAGTAATATGTATACTGTGCAGTAATATGTATACTGTGTCCAGAAGTTGTGCAATAGATCATACTAAGCGGGAAACGGTATTTCACAATGCAGTGCACCTATTTGCATGCAATAAATTAATGAAAAGTAATGATTTTTAACCAATGGGTCAAGGATGGTTGGATGGATGGATGGATGGATTGATGGTTCTAAAAAGCATTTTTCTCCAGTGATAGCTATTGAAAATTAGGTGTGTATTCTGATGAAAAAAATGTTTGCAAGAAAAAAATCTAATATTTCATGATAGTATGGAAAATTACCCATGGCAGAATTATTTTAATAATTTATTTATTTATACATATTAATTTATATAGAGGGAGAAAAAAGTGTAAAATTTATTGATTTTCTTTTTCTTTCAACTGCCTTTCATGTCACTTCTCAGGATAGTTGCTAATAAAAGGGATAAGTGGACACTTGATCTTGCAATTAAAGAGGTTATGTGATGACAGTGTATACTAACTGTTTGAACTGTTTATTGTTGCAAAATGCATTTATGTTTCATTAAAAAAAAGTAGGCAGTATTTAGCACAGTATGCAGTAAACAGTAGGCTGATTTTGTTTTCTGAACTTAGCCTTATACTCATCTCTCTGTCCATTATTTTAATTTGTTATGCGTTTGCTGTTTATGTGATGATTTATTTAGTTATTTCCTTCCTTTCATCCCCTTCTGTTATCATAATTATACTTCTGGGATTCAAATATAGCAGCCAGAAGACAGTAATATTAAACTCTGTTCATTAACGTTTAATGATTTGTCATTATTTATTTGTTTGTATATTGATGGCATTTTTCAGTATGGTAATATTAAGGAGAGCAATTAACCTTTTTTCTGATGTCACTTTTCTTCTTGTAGCTTTGCTTGGATGAAAAAAGCAGCTCATGAAGGATGATGACCTTGAGTCTTCCATGGCTTATTGTTAACTTAATTAATGCACCATAAATTATGTTTAGGGATTTTCAAGAAATAGATAAAGTATGAGTCATATCCTTAAATTTGGAAATATTCCAAATTCCTGCCTTTGTCATTTCCAAGGAAACACTGTGAATGCTCACTGTTACATCATAATAAAAGGATGTCTGGATCGCTTGGATTCTATTTACAATAGAGGCAAATCAGCATCAGAATATTCCCTGGCAAGGTGAATTTCAGGGTTCAAGAAGTTCTGGTTGCCTAGACACAGATTAATATTTGCCCTGGATTATTCTGTCAAATAAGATTTTGAGAATTGTGAACTTTTTAATCTAAGGCAAGACTTAATCTGTGTCCTGGGCACTGACCCTGTGTCACAGCTGAAATAATGGGTCTTTTAAGTGCATGCTTTCCATTGGCCTAAATATTGTGCTTTTGATTTTTTCTTTTTGCTTATATATATATATATATATATATATATATATATATATATATATATATATATATATATATGTGTGTGTGTG
>NW_015505233.1:3096160-3136444 GCF_001515645.1 Sinocyclocheilus grahami | reverse complement strand
TGTGTGTGTGTGTGTGTATATATATATATATATATATATATATATACACATAGTGGATATATATGTTGTATATACCCTTATATAGCGTATTGGATATTTAATTGCATGCTCAATTCCCCTATTTTTACATTTAGATTAAAGTTGTGTCATGTAAAACTCACAAAAAACTAATGGTTTAATAACACTCTTAATTATAATCTAAAACACTAGAAGGCATATAGTGTTTTATTTTAAATTTACTTAAAATAGACAAAATAGTGAAGAATTTTAGATGGAACACAGTGCATCATGTAATTAATTCCTGACTTAAGAGTCAGTTTCTTATTTTGTTTGAACTTGAATTGGATACGCTCAAAACCAAGTCTTTTTTTTTCATGTGCTAGTGGAAAAGGGGTAAATGATATCAAAAGAAAATGATAATTTCTTTTATCTTTTATATTGGCTGAGATTTCCAGAGTAGAGTTCATTCTTGGTTTGTTCATACTGGATGCGGTTCACGTACAGGCATTTCCTCTGGACTGTCTCCCTGCTGCATCATTAGTAAAATATCTATTAAGGTCATTAAAACAAAATTTTACTTTCCAGTTAATCAGTCAGAGCTGGACTGCTCTCTCTCTCGCCATAATCTTAGCCTTGATCTGCAATCTTAATCTTCATCTTAACGTGTACTGTACCATCATTCGCCATCTCTTCATCCCTCCCCAACTCACTGAGATGCACAAACATGGAGTGATTGAAGTATTCAGACATCATAACCCCAAATCAACACAGATAATGTTGGAACAGTGGGAGTCTTCCCCATTTCAACACCATTCATTTCACAGACCTTTGCCTGCCTTTAGAGACAAATCATATACCTTCTGTCCATTTTATTTACCCTGCTGAACTTTTGCGTTCTGTTGTAGGGTTTGTTACAGCATTGCATTGCTTGAGGTTAATTCAAATTTTTTTGGGAAAATTCAGTTGCGGTTTCCGTCTGCATTGCAAGCAGTCGATACAGTGCAACTTGCAATGCAGACGGATGCAAAATGGTAAACTTAAAAACAGCCTAAAGTAATGAATTAATTCACAAAAAATTTCACAATTCATTAAGCATCCAAATTGCCCGCAAGGGATCTTAATAAAGTTTGACCTTGACCTTTATTTTTAATAGTGAAGCAAAGCATCAAGATATGCAAATACAGTCAAAACTGATTGCGAATTTGTTTTCTTTAATATAAATTGTACGATATTTGCATGCCATCACAGTTGAGAAATTCAAGTACTGGAAGATTGAATTTTATTATTTAAATTTGTAAATAAGGTTTACGTCTTTACATTAACATTGACTGTATGACATCAACATATAGCGCAACTGAGCTCACAGTGACCCGAGTTCGAATCCCGCCTCGAGGTCCTTTGCTGATCCCACTCCCCTCTCTCCTCCTGTCATCTCTCCACTGTATTCTCAAAATAAAAGTCACAAAAAAGCCCATGAATATAACTTAAAATTTTTTTTTACTATATTATTCTTGATAACGCAATGCATGTTTCAGAGTTTTGATGAATAAAAATATGAGGCCTTAGTATTAAGTATTACTTTTATTGGGTTATTCAAGTTACAAGTCTTTGTATAGCAGTATCAAACTAGTATTCAAAAAAGATTATTTCTTCAACCGTTGTCTTTAGTTAATTCAGCAATGAATGAATAAATAGTGTGAAGGATAAAAACTGATTCTGTAATTGGAATCGTCATTATTATTATATCATTCTGGCACTGTGAACGTAATTGATAATTAATTACTTTAAGTATGTCTAATATTAAATAAAAATTATAAACCAATTTTGGCACTTTTTTGTTGACAATGAGGCACTGTTTCAGCTTGTTTTTTAAAAATGAATTATACATAATTCCAAAGTAACTATTCCATAAACTATGACTAAATGTTATTTGCCAGGTAATTAACCTCAAATCCAATGTTCGAAATGCATCGCTCAGCTCCAGAGCGCTGCTAACTAAGCTAAAAACTTGCTTTAGTGGCCAGACACATACACTGCCTCAGCTAATGTGCTGTAAAGTTCATTCTGGTTACATCAACTCCCTCGTGACCCCACACACCTCTCACGGGGGGAACCACAGGCCGGTTCATCTGTCCGAAAGAAGAATGAGCGGCCAGTTTTTGCTGTTGATGCTGGACAGCGTGACCAGGGGATCTGTGACTTACATTTCAGCGAGTTTTAAGAATGTCACTTATTTGAGGCAAGATGCCTAGGTCAGACTTTCCACTTACAGTCTCTTTCCCTCTCTTTTACTTTCCAGCTTCCTTCTTCCCTCCCTTTTCCCCCCTTATGATTTTCCCCAGTTTGCTATGAGTTTGATGTTATGTCTGGCAGAAGATTGCATAAATTCATTTTCCACCATCACAAGCTCGCTGAGTGCTTATGCAGGAGTTAATGAGCCATTCATTCAGTGCTGTCTCCAACAGACCACAACCATCTCCAGCAAATTAGACTTTCGTTCTGCCTCAAGACGACGCAAGGAAAACACAACACTGAGATTTAGTCTAGGCCTCGGTGGAGGGTTTAAGCAAGCAGGGTTAGCTTTAAAAATATGCGGCAGAACCCCAAACATTTAAGCTTTTTTTGGAAATGCAGCTGTGATGCAATTTAATGCAATTATTACGCTACCGTGACTTTGAAGGCTTGTTTCAAGGGAGTTATTCTGACAGTATTTGCTGTAATTTTTAGCTGTAAACAAATGTTTGCTTATTAATAACATCAAAGCATTTTACAAGGTTGCATTTTGTTATGTTGCATGTTCTTAACATTCACATCTCTAATGAGAAATATAATAAACAAAATTTAGATGTAAGCTGAGATCTTTGAGAACATATGAACATCAAAACTGGAAAAAAAAAATATTTCCTTAATCAGAATTTTTCTTGTTTTCCAGTAAATTTTTTCTTTGCAGCCAATAAATGCACCGAGCAGGTCTGTCATCAGGAATCACCCTTAACAGATGAAAGGATAGCACGAGCCTATCGGACATTCAAACTAATGTTTTCTTGAGAATATGAGATTGGTCTGAAGAATGAATGCTGGATCAGATGCATTTAATCACACTCACTCAGTCAGTCTCTCATAATACTCTACTACACATAATACACTGCTTTTAATAAAGTAATACAATAAGCTTTTAATGAAGCAACTCATTGTGTGTGTGTGTGTGTGTGTGTATATACAGTGGGTACGGAAAGTATTCAGACCCCCTTAAATTTTTCACGACCACACACAACATGCCTCTGTAGAAGTACAGACATGTATTTTGGAAAAGGCCACTCTAGACAGGCTTATATGTTTCCTTGCATTCCTGTCGGATATAAGAAGGAATCTGCTTTAATAGTTGTCAATCAAAGTCAAAACTGTCTGCACCAGATGACTGATGCTCATTCTCTCTCTCTCTCTCTCTCTCTCGCTCTCCGTGTCTTTTGTTTTCTGTATATCCAGCTTTTATTCTCTGCCTGACACACTTTTCTTATCTGTGTATCTCATCTCTTTTGTTTTGTCTCTTTGTTTTAATTTAACTCATTTTTCCACCGTCCCCTCTGTGATCAGATGCTCGGTTAATTAGTTTGAGGGTCCTGCTGTCTAAACTCGATCCAGTCAACACAACTTTTTTTTTCTCAGAGACCACACAGAGCAGCATGTTCTCAAGAGTGTAAGGGGGGAACATGTTGCCTCACAATGACTATACACCAGGAGAGGCGAACGTCAGTCCTGGAGAGCCGCAGCCCTGCAGAGTTTTACTTCTACCCTAATCAAACACACCTGAACAAGCTAATCGAGGTTTGAAGGGTTACTAGAAAGCTACAGGCAGGTGAGTTTTAATTAGGGTTGGAGCTGAACTCTGCAGGGCTGCGGCTCTCCAGGACCGGAGTTCGCCACTGCTGCTATACATTATAAAATTAATACCGAAACGAATCACTCCATACAAAGGATTTTGCAATATAAAGGAGTGGACTTGATATTTTGAGGTACAGACATACTGCTAGTTTCAAGCTCAAAACTTGTGCAACTTTGTGAGTTCACACAGATGAATGCATCAGCTGAAGGCCATCTACATTTATACCTCAATAATGACTGTCGTCTGATAAAAAATTAGAGGAAGCGGTAATACGAAGAAAGTAGGATGCACTATTATTCCTGTGTTGCACATGAGCATTTCAGTTCGATCTTAACCATTTATTTGGTGTGTTTCAGCGCAGATTGTGTTGTGAACCTGTCACAATTTAATGCAAATTTTGTAAAATGGATGCTATAAAAGGATGGGGGAGTTAAAAACTATGTTTAACACAACAGCAAACCCACAAGCCAATGCGTGTACCTGAGCACAATGCTTTTGCCCATTATACATGTGAAGGGGTGTTTCTTAAAGTGACAGCAGTTGAAAAAGGACTCGAAGAGCCAGAGAGGGTGAAAAATGGTAATGCCTCTTTGTAAAAGTTGTGGTTTAAACCAGTAGTTCTTTATTCTGAACCATTGCTCTAGAAACGTAATTTTTATCTCTCATACCAGAAGTATCTAGCGACATGTTTTTATTTTTTTTTAATCTATGACCTTGAAACCGTAATGCAGGTACATCGTCATCAACATCAAATGATGAAATGACATTTATATGGGAAGAAAACAGCCTTCAAAGTCATCATTCATTTAGCTCTACATCAAAGTTTTCACTTGTCACCATGTAATTACTTTGTACATACAGTACACACACACACACACACACACAGTTATGAATCATTACATAAGAAACACAGAAGGATGTTGTGAGAAAATACTATGTCTGGTTGCTTGAGTGAATTATTTGTTTAAAAGATGAGCTTAAACAGACAGCACTAAATAATATTTTTTTCCCATTATCTTTATATCCTCTTTTAAACATCTAAATATTCAGATTAAAGGCGTTTTTCATCAAATGTTTGCTAGTTTTGGGATATTGGCATGATTTGATATACAAAGTAGAGTTACTGTATCTTTGTAAAAGTGGGACACTGTTAAGTTCTGGGACTGAACTTTGTGAAATTTGTTGTGCGTCTGTAGTTTGTGGCATTTGTTTTTGTTTACATACTTGTGTATTTTTGTAATATGGCCGAATAAGCTTGAAATTACATACTTAAAGGGACAGCTGACTCAAAACAGTAAATGTTGTCATCATTTACTCATCTTTATGTTGTTGAAAACATCTATGACTTTCCATTAAACACAAAATGAGACATTCTCAGTTTTGAAGATTTCAGGCTTCAAAAAAGTCACAACAGCACCATAAATGTACCATAACTGGTACATTTGACTCGTGTGCTATATTCAATTAATGAGAAGAACAGTAGTGATGTCCGAAAGAACAAATTGTTCTTTTGAGTCTGATCTGTTCAGTGAATCGTTTGATCCAATTCACAAAAGTGATCTGAATGATCCATTCATGAATTAGACTGATCCGATCTGACTCAGTGAACCGGACACAGAAGTTAACAGCTCACCGAAGGGGAAGATTATCAGTCAATAATGATTTTGTTCTATTTGTTATACAAAGCTGTCATATGACTTCAGACGAATTGGAATATAAGGCACGAGTCATATGGACTACTCTAATGGTGCTTTTCTACTCACTGCTCTAATCCTTTTTGAAACTTGAGAACTTAAATTATCCTTTTTATGATTTTTTTTTAAATATTAGGTGAGCTATATCCCTTTAAACTTGACCTTCTTGTGTAATAATATGTGACATAAAGAACAGAAGCTTCTTATTTATATTCTGAAGTCCACATCAATGAATGTTTTAATGATGGTTGATTTAGCTCATATATTGAGGCACATACCTATAGATCTACACACACATAAAGTTCATGGTTCAGTGAGGCATACAGTCAGGACACACTCTTTAATTAGTGTCAGAAATAGTTTACCTCTGAGCTCTTTGGCTTGGATTTAATATAGTCTAGCAGATATCATCCTGGCTGACATTAGTAGCCCCATTTCCTCTCTTATATACACTATCTTCTCTGTCCGTGTATGGAACACTCTCATGTCTGTGTATATACATTCTCCCTACATGTTTTAAATACTAAAGAACATCCAAACACTTTTTCACCTCATGAATCATTCCAAGACTGGGCTTTCAGTCCATCAGAGGAAAAACACCTTATCAAACACGTAAATAAAAAAGAACGCAGGGTAAAAAAACATTTTATTATTTGTGTGTAGTTTATGTATTTTCTTAAATGTGGATTTATATCAGTGCATACTGTTTAAAAGTTTGGGGTAAGATTTTTTTTCAAGAGAGAAAATTTATTTTTATTCAGAAAGGGTGCATTGATCAGAAGAGACAATAAAGACTTTTATAATGTTACAAAGATTTCTGTTTCAAATAAATGCTGTTTTTTTTTACTTTCTTTTCATCAACAATAATAAAACGTTTCTTAAGCACCAAATCAGCATATTAGAATTATTTCTGAAGAATCATGTGACACCGAAAAGACTCAAGTAATGGCAGCTGAAAATTCAGCTTTGCCATTATAGGAATAAATGACTATTATTATTTAAAAATACATTGAATAGATGTAATTGTTTTGAATTGCAATAATACAATTCACTCCCCCTAAAATTCATACAGATGTCCGAATAACCACCAGTGTAGTTCATTATGTTAACAATAATGTTCCACAGAAATGTTCCACAGACATTTGGTCTTCATTTTAAATAATAATTTTGTTTCACATTTTGATTCCTCATAAAAACCTAATTTTGTAAAATGTTAAAATGTACAGTATTGTGCTTGTACTAAATTACTTTAAATGCCACTTTGTTATATAATGCAATTGTTTTTTTTAGCCCCTTTGTGTTTTCATTTTGGTTTCCAAAACGTGAATAGCAATGTTTCTGAGCAAAATATAGAGGAATTGACTGACATATTGATCAAATAGCTGGTGGCTGAACATTGATTGATTGGACGTTTGATTTGGGGATTGATTAGTTTCATGCAGTTAATGTGAAACAGTAGGTGACTTAAAAAGCTCTTAGTAGCCAGCAACCTCAGGAATCATAAATCATTAGATTTCCCAGTGATTGGATGGTTTGGTTTTTCCTGAAATGTTCCCCTTCATTCCTTCCTCTGGTTCCCCTCATAACCCCTGTGGTCTCACAGTGTGGAGTCAACTATCTGTCCTATCCACTTAGAGTTTATTAAGGACACACACACACCCCAGTGTGAGTTAACCCTCATTACTGGAGCTTGATTTGTAGCAGTCAGGAGTTTACCGTTAAGGCCATTGGCAAGAAGATGTGTAGAAAAGTGAGAGGATTCATTTAAATTTGTTTTAGTTTTATAAACAAAGCTGGGTTGATAAAAGTCATGCTTTTCACAAATGGATTCTGCTCTATTGTTTTCAATAAACACAGTAACAGGTGATATAGCTCTACAGATTTCCCCAGATCATTGATTGGGGAAATAATTCAGTTCTCTTACAGAAGCCAGTCTTAAAGGATTGTTTTGGGTTCAATAGGCTCTTTCAATAGCGTCTGTCATGCTGTCAATTATTTTAGAAAACAATGTTTTCCATGTAGGGCAATACAAGACAAATACTAAAAAAACACAGCATTTCTTATTGTACACAGTACTACTGTGATGAAGTTGCTTACTAACCTTGTCGGTGCCAAAGTCAAGTTTTATTAAATGAAAATTTTGTCACATTTTCGTCATGCTATATAATGGTTAAACTATTAAAAATAATAATAAATAAATATTTTTGCTCAAAATTGTAATCGCAATGATTGTTGTCATTTGAGAAAATTATTTTTACATTTTAGGTATTGCATTTTCACTTATAAGCACAATAACAGAATGTGTTACCTCATCTAGTGTACAGATTTACAGGCTATTATATTAATATTTTAATTAATATCAAAGACTTGCACATTCTCCGTCTACATGAGAAATGAAAACTGGTAAAAACAAACAAAATATTATGACAGTAATATTCCTAATTGTAATTCCAATAATTCCAAATCGCAATAATGTTTCTCTATTTAAACAACAGCGGTTTAGTAAGTGTATTTATTCAGCAACTACAATTGCAAACAAAATAGTTGAGATCTCATGACAGAGCACAGACTGAGTGAATGACAATTTAATTTAAGCCAAACATCTCACATGGAGATTGCCAAACTTTAGCTTACTTGTTTGTTGGTGTTTTCAGATCATCGTCGTCATTTCCGTAATGAAGAGTGAACATGTGCACATGGTTGCCAGATTGCAAAAATTAAGCAAAACACAGAAAATGTATCCTTTTTGTCATTTTGACTTTATTAAAATGTAAGCTTGTATAGTAAAGGCACGTACAGAAGTCCGCAATAATATTTTAGATCTAAATAAAAATAGATTTTTGTATAGTTTTTATTTTTTTAAATATTTATTAGTCTCATCCTAAAATGAGGGTAAATGATTTCTGGTAGCCAATGTTGATATTTCAAATCACCAAAACAAACACGCCCCTACCCCAAAAGAGTCTCACCCCTATTTGGATAGCTCCGCCCCACACATACGTACGCAACCCAGGCAACGATTAGTTCTGTGAAACAAAGCAAAACCAATGTTACACCATGTCTACACCGGACGCGGGCGGTGCGGTGCGGCGCGACAAAATACTATAGAACTCATTATAATCAGTGATGCTGTCTACACTGGATGCGGCGCAGCACGACACGACAAATCCCCGACAGAAAACTGCTGCTGCGTTCTATTTATGATGTATTGACAAATTTCAAATGATTTACAACGGTCGCTTTGTCGCGTCCAGCTGTTGCGGCGCGGCGCGAGACACGGTGTTACTCACCTATCGAGAAGAAACAAAGCAATTCAGCGTCAGATCGCAGGCCTTCCGCTCCTTGAGTTCTCCAGCACTCGAAAGCTGATCCGATATTTACACGGGTCCTACTTCTTGCCTTATCGTAAGCTGCCTTTTGTTCCGCAGACGTTTTCTTTTGTTTTTTATCTGCCATCTCTATCTTTCTTACATCATGAGTAGACACACCCCTTACTGCTGATTGGCTACAAGTTTGTTTTGGTACTCTGCCTGACTCAGTTTTCTAAAGCGTTTTTGAAAAAATACATACCCCACCTTTAGCCTCAACGATATTGCATGTTGATATAGTCACATTTATCGTTTATTGACCTTATTGTCGTCTCTTTTTGTCATGGGAGAAAAGCTTGTCAACGAACATTTTTCGTCATAATTTTCATTAAAAGAGTCATATGACCTTGCTAAAAATAACATTATGTTGTGTATTTGGTGTAATGAAATGTGTTTATGCGGTTTAAGGTTCAAAAAACACATTATTTTCCACATACTATACATTATTGTTTCTCCTCTATGCCCTGCCTTTCTGAAACGCGTTGATTTTTACTAAGCTCATCGGTCTGAAAAGCGAGGTGTATGCTGATTGGCCAGCTATCCAGTGCATTGTGATTGGCTGAATACCTCAAGCGTGTGACGGAAATGTTACGTCCCTTACCATACTGTGATGCCGTGTACTGGCGTGATGAGACAGCATCAATAAATCCCATTACAAACGAGGCATTTGTTGCATCCAGTGGGAACATAATTACTGATTATAATGACTTATACTGTCTTTTTACGCGTTGCGTTGCATTACATCGCACCACGTAAACATAAAACCATGTCTGCATTTGTGATTGGAGAAATGACAAACAACAAGCGCTACTCTACACTGCTCAAAACTCGCGTTTGAATCGTCAGTGGCAAATTCTTTAAATATAAAAAAAAACATACTTACAGGCTATGAGTCAGAAGCGCCAAACTGTCCTTGCAAAGTTGGAACTGACCCACTTTATAGAAACAACCTTTGCGCACAGACACATTGTAGGCTAATCTGCAGGTTCAGGAAACAGTCCTCCATAAAATGCACTGCACACATCTGAATATTTGGGTTGAACTTTTCTGGAACAGTGTTGTAAATACAACTTAACCACTGATTTCTAGTTGTGTCCTCTTTTGGAAGGCCAAACAAAGTAGTTTCGCTTTCACACCAAAACACACAGCATCACACACGGTGGGCTTGAGAACGGTGCGGCCGGCAGTCTTGCGGCAACCACATGTGACGACCCCGGGCTGGACTCCGCTTCATCCACGGTGAAAGCCGATCCGGCGATCCACAGTGCGAAGTTGATGTATTTCCTCTGCAACAAGCACGGATCAGCTCCAGGCATGATGAAGCGGATATCGTCCTCTTTTGGAAGGCCAAACAAAGTAGTTTCGCTTTCACAACGAAACACACAGCGTCTCCACGACATGGCAGCGGTGGCAACAACAATACTACAGCGAGAATAAAAGTTATGCCTTCTCTCTTTGTGTGAACATTTGGGCGGTGTTATGCAAAACTTCCCACACTATGATGTAGACGTGGGGGCGTGTTCAAACGAGGCGTTTTAGGAGGGCGTGGACAAGTCTTAACTTTTATAAAGAATATCTCTTTATAACTTTAGGGATCTTATCTATGCACGAACAGCTTGTAACACTCCAAAGAGAAAGGAAAATGTTAAATTGCATCATATGACCCCTTTAACGAAATTAACACTACTTAGAACCTTGGCTAGCATTCTGGCAAGGTTCTCTCAAAGTTATTTGGGCTTTAATAACGGTCTCAAAATTTTAGTTGGACGTTTGTCTAACATTTTTTAAATGTTACCAACTCATTTCAGGTGGTTTTGAGAACAATAAAAAGTAAAAATTTCATGTTTGCAAAATAATAAAATGGAACTTCTCTTAATCTTGTGTTTAACATTCACATAACCAAGAAATGTTATTTAAACATTTAAAAAACTGCATGTTTTGAATGTGCAGAGAATATTCAGAAATGTTAGTTTTCAAAAAATGTAATGGTAATGTTAGCAAAACATTCTTAGAACATATTATTATTGAACAGTTCGACTTGAGCAAAATCTACTGACAGGAATTACATCAATAATGCATAACAACAAAACACACATTAATGTATGAAAGAATTAAAATAAGTGTTTAAAGCTGCACATTTCTTCTCTGGTGGTTTCAGGGTGATCGTTTACATCGCTTTGATAAAAGCATCTTCTCAGTGACTGCTTATTAATTTATTAAGCTGGTGAATGTTTTTAGGGCATTTGAAAACACTCCAGCATTGCCTGATTCAAATGATTTTGCATCAGTAATGTGATGCCATCAGTGACTGCGGTTAGCAGGTATTGCTGTAGTATTACCTCATTAAACTCATGCCTGAATCAAACGGCAGACTTGCAAAACCCTTGTGCATGACTCACCAAGAAACGTTTGATTTATCAGGTGAGATGCTTGATGACATCTAGGGCTTTAAGTGTTTTATATTATGGGGTGTTCCTATTCTTTCTCACATACAAATTGTCATTAATCCAAATGCATTTAAATGCATCGCAGCATTCAGCCTGGAATGCTTTCTGAGTGCTGGCCTTGTGCTGAGAGCAGCTTTGGGGACCAGGACTGTGAGTAAGCAAACAGAGCTTGTTCCATATTTTTATGTGCCGTTTATTTAGGGCTGTCAACAGTCTGTCATTCTGACATCCGCATTCAAGGGAAGGAGAATACATTCAACGGGAGATATGCCTGAAAAGGTTCAATGTTTGTGGAAGTAACTGTGTCAGAGGCACATTGATTTTTGTGTGGAGGTGTGACTGTGTTGATTTTGTGTACAATTATAAAAATGCTATTATTTTAGGACTTTTTAACGTGATGATTTCTGTCAGAGCAAATTACACTTGACATTTCTTGCAATGCTGAACAGCAGATGTCGAGTTTTTTTATGATTTCCTGCTAGCATTAATCAGTGCATCCACTTCAGAGTGTCTTTGAAATCATTATTCATAAACCCACAAAACAAGTCTGTAAGGACAAAAGATTGTGTACAGCCGGATTTGTTTTCTTCTGTTATTGTTAATAAAGACAAATAATAGCAGCTTCATTTTATGTAAATTCTAAAAGCAATAAAATAAGTTTCATTTATGCACAGAAAAAAATAAAGAAAATAAACTAGAAATAAATGTTTAAATACATATTACAAAAATATATCAATATTATGGAAAAAATCTTATGAGGTTTAAAACATTTTAAATCATTTCAACTTTTTACATTTAAAAAGCACACTAAAAAAAGCCAGAAAAAATAGGTTCTAATGTACTTTGAAAACACTTTTGAATTAAAAAAAAAATTTGCTTTATATTAACAATGTATTGTATTGCGTTGTGTATTAGGGTTAGAGGAAACTAGGAGATAATTACTAGTACCTCAGTTTTTCTACAATTAATTTTCATACAGTGCAATTAATCAATGAAGAAATGAAGAGTTAATTTGCCAAAACAGATAACTCCGCTTTTAAGAGTTTTCAAAAATCATGTTTTTTCATTGTGCATTCCAATTAATCTCAATCAAACTGCAGTCGGGTTATTTTGATTAGGTAAAAAAATAATTAACAAATACAGCTAACTAACATAATAAAACACAATAAAATCATGATAACATAATAAAAAAACCTGATTTTTCAAAATAAAAAAATGTAGTTATCTGTTTTTGCAAATAAACTCTTCAAATGTAATTGCATTATATTATATAATAAATATATAATATATAATAAATAATAAGTAATGAAATGAATCTAATTTATTTCATGTATCTATGCTAAGAAAAGCTCACAAATAAAGATGAAACGTTTTTGAAGCAGTTGTTTTTTTTCACCTTTTTAAGTAATTTACACAAACCCAATAAATTGATACCTAGTTAAATTAAACTTATTATTAATTATTTATATTTAATACAAAGCAACAGCAAGACTGTGCCATAGTTTTTGTACTGAATAATATGAGCATATCGTAATGGAAAATATGAAAATGTATTCACCCAATTCAACAGGCTGCTGAAAGTAGGCACACATCATTGTTTCTGTGTTTCCTCTCGTCTCTCATAAGGAGAAATCTCTGTCTGATTTATCCTTCCTGAAACAGACAGTGACACTTATATCATCTGTCTTATTGCTATGGTCCCTGCAGGAGCAGAAACATAAACACAGCGAGGCAGGAGACGGCTGCATACACCTCTGCCTGCGGTGAACAGCACTGTCAGCTTCAGGAAACGTTCTCGAGAATTCTGGTGAGCTCTGCTCTCAAGGGTAAATCTCAAGCGGCTTTTAGGCTAATGTTCATGGATGACTGAAAATAGGACTTTTTTCAATAATAAACTTTAGGAAGTGTAGGGAACATTTGTATAAGGTCATCATCAGCTAGTTGTAGGTGACATGTTTATAGACTGAAGTAACCCCAGGTCGTGTGAAGCTGTTTATATGTGCTTAAACTCATTCTCATGAGAGTGTAGACAGCTTGTACTCTTAACTGCAGGAGCTTCAGTTCTCATCTGGCACCCTTTACCTATTTTCCATTCCAAGACTGAAGACTCATGACCTACTAGTGTCTTCTCACTGCCCTATTAGTCAAAACGCCACTCACATATAAACGGCCTGTCATTTAGCATTACCACAAACTCACTCACAGTGGATGGGAGGTCTTGATTATTATCCAGATAGCTGGACACAGCAGTGTTGTTATGGTTAACTAAAACTATTTTTTTTTTTGAAATGTGAAATATATATATATATATATATATATATATATATATATATATATATATATATATATATATATATTGGATTACAAGAAACTTAATGTAAATAAAAATTAGAAGTGTTTCCTCCAGGTAATCAACTGAAATTGAAGTTGAAGTGCGAATATTTCATAAACTAAATTTGAGATCAAAATAAAATACATAGCTATATAGAAAAAAAAAACATATAACAAAAACTAAAATGACAAAAACATACAGTTACTAAAATATAAAGTAAATTGAAACTGAAAACTGACAATATATATTTAAACAATCTAAATATTAATAAAACTAATTAAAATATTTAAAATATAAAAAAAATTACTACCACTACCACACCAATACTACCACAACACTGCAGGACACAAGTGGACATTTGATTCACCAGTTCTTACCACATAAGCAGATAGGTGAACCAATATAAACAAGTTGATTAAAGTCAGTATAATTATTTATTAATATTGGTATTTACACAGACAATCACAAATGAGTACTGTTTCGGCCTTTGTTTTGGCCGCGGAAGCATGGTAGTGGGCTTTGTTTTGAACGCACTTTATTCCATGAAATGCTTATTCTTTCTTCTAATTTATTGATGTAAATAATTTACCAACAAAAAACATATTAAAATTAAGATACAAATTATACCAAATGAAACTCGTTTGAAAAAAGGGATTCTACAAACAAAAATGTATGAAGTGGTCTTCCTTTCTTCCGGCGTTCTGCCATCCAATTTACCACGCCCTTATGACGTTTACAATTTTCTTAATTAGCAAATTGAACTAAACAAAACACAAACAAATAATATTTAAACATAAATAATATAAAAATAAAAACACTTTCTTAAATGGCTACAACAAGTACTAACATCATATTGGTAATTTAAGCAACTAAAAAGCAGACATGCATGTATGAATTGTTTTTAGTGGTACTTCAGTCAATTTAAATAATCTTGCCTTATATGGTAAAATCCTATGCATCAAGCAATATAGCCCAAAAAACATATGTACACTCTTAAAAATAAAGGTGCTTCACGATGCCACAGAAGAACCTTTTTGTCTAAATGGTTCCATAAAGAACCTTTAACATCTGAAGAACCTTTCTGTTTCACAAAAGGTTCTTTGTGGTGAAAGAAGGTTCTTCAGATTACAAAAAGGTAAGAAAGAGATGGTTCTTTAAAGAACCTTTGACTGAATGGTTCTTTGTGGAACCAAAAATGGTTCTTCTATGGTATCGCTTGAAGAACCTTTTGAAGCACCTTTATTTTTAAGTGTGTAGTCACTACTGACAATTTCAGAACCAAGTTTTTAGGTTTTAGAAAGCTAGGATCCAGTTGAGAGTGTCTTCTTCACAAATTAATTTTCACCAAAATCACCTCATTTGAGCTTAATTGAAGGTTAGTTGCATAATGATTTAAATGTGGATATGAATGTAATTTAAAAAGAAAGTTTTACATTCTTAAATTTAAAACATTTTAAAAATGAAATCATAGTTAAATAATTATTTCAATCATCAAATTACACTGATTTCTTTACAATTTTGTTTTAAAAATGTATTGTCACTTCAAAAATGAAGACATTTTATCATCGCATGCATGCAGCAAATGATGTAGGATGAAGTTTTCCTTTAGCCGCTGAATTTCAAATGAGGAATCTGATCCTAGATTAGCACTTATGGGCAGCCTTACCCTGGAGCAGCAATCAGAATTCCCGATCAACTTCTATATCCATATATACACACATCATGCCCGCCAGAAGAAGGCTAAGCTTTCCCCAGCCTTACATGTGCTGTGCTTATGCCAGTTGACCAAACAAGGAAGACTTCTGCACCCTTTTCTCGTCCATCACTGGAACATGCACATAAACAATAGCTGTTTTTTTTAACACAAGTGCATGCCAGAGCCAACTTAATGCATGTACTAAGTCATATTTGAGCCACATGTACTGAACCTGTTGTGCCTGTTGTCTCATACAGCTCTAGTGAGTTGCATTTTCTCTCATCCATGATGCTTTAAAGATGATGCTGATTTTGTTTTTAATGTATACTATAGCTGGCCCTCGTATAAAGAAGTGTCATGGTTTTATAGACCAGAACCAGTGTTGGGGGGTAACGCATTACAAGTAACGTGAGTTACGTAATCAGATTACTTTTTTTCAAGTAACTAGTAAATTAATGCATTACTTTTTAATTTACAATAAAATATCTGAGTTACTTTTTCAAATAAGGAACTCCAGTTACTTTGTTTTCCCATGTACTGACTGACAGCTCTCCTGTCCCCATGTTGAGAGAAATCGGGAGTAAGTGCAGAGGTGCTGTGTGAACATGATGTTACTGTAGTTCTAGATTAAATGTGAACATAACATTTACTCATCTCACTTGCACAAAAACAGATTCAGTATTCCTCAAAATTTATGAAAACAGTGCAATGCAAACCTGCAATAATTAAATGTATTAAATAACACACATCTCTTTTATGCATTTAATCACATTTTATTAATCAATGTCTTTGCTGCTGACCGTCGATGATCCAATTCAGCCATATTAATAAGCAAAAATGACTTAAAATAAACATGACATTTGTTTTTCTTTCTTTTTGTTTCATTGCCGAAGAGTGTTGAACTTTCTTCTCCTGCATTCTATGCTTCATGCAATCCAGAATGGCTGAGGCGTATTCCTTTCACTTTTGGTGTGAAAGGGCCTTTACATTAGCCAAAAATATAAATTTTTATATTAAAAACAAATTAGCAAGCCCAGCCCAAATGAGAAAAAAGAACGCAAAAGAAACGTAACGCATTACTTTCCATAAAAAGTAACTAAGTAATGCAATTAGTTACTTTTTTAGGGAGTAACGCAATATTGTAATGCATTACTTTTAAAAGTAACTTTCCCCAACACTGACCAGAACTGCTCTGTGTTTGTTATGATAAAGCATTACTCTGATTCCACCATGATTGTTGTGTCAGTTAGTCATGAATGGATGGCACTTTGAACAAAATCATACGAGGAACATACGACTTCAGCCATGATGTGAGCCATGTTTCGTTTGGCACAGACGCTGGGTTGTGAAAGGGTCAGTTGAATGAGCTTTGACAACCAAAAAAGGCCAGAGACATGTTCACATTAAACTAAAACAGCACAAGTAATAAATCAACAAGTAATAAACAAGTAATAAAAATCTGGCACACACCGTCTAAGGACACTTTCATTATGTATTTTTGAGCTTTCTTTGGTTTTAAACCAGTGAATTAGCAGGGCAGACTTGTAGGTTTGGATAACAATTTGCAATTTGTAAGTGTTCTTTGTAGTTGTCCTTTAGATGAATTAACTGATTGTGATTTCCAGGTTGCTGTAATATATAGATCTCTGCAGTTTGATGAGCAGATGAGCAGTTTTCTCATACTAAAACGAAAATATTGTGGGGTGCCGCAAAATCATAACCAATCAGAACAGCGTGTGGACGAGTCCTTTTATGTTTTTCCTTGTGAAACTTGAGGCATTTGTCATACAATATCCAATGTTTTCACAGCAAAATTCACCTAGTCCAGTTTGTTATGTTCAATATAAATGAGGTGTGGGATTTTATTCCACTGACTTGTGGTGTAGATGGTAAAAATAAACAAGCTTTTAGTACTTTTGTTGCATTGTACCTGTTTAGAACATGCTGTAACAGGGACGTTTCAGGATCAGAATGTACTATACTTTTTTTAAGATTCCACAAAGGATTTTTTTGCAGTGATGCCATAGAAGAATCAATTTGAGTTCTTAAATGATTTTCATAGTATAAAGAACATTGCAGTGGAAAGGTTCCATGGATGTTAAAGGTTCTTTATGGTTCTTCATTCATTAATTTCAATAAAAAACCTTTATTTTAAGAATATTTTTTTCTAAATTAATCTTTATGAACCCTTATAAGAGTTGACCGCAACAGTAGTCGACTTCAAAGAGCTGCATTGTTAAATGCACTACATTTATGACTTTTTGTTCGTTGCATTCAAACAAATAGCAGCTATTTTAAATCTAGAAATGGTCAGAAATAACATCTGCATTAAATTAAAGATGAATGGATGTTTTAGACAAAGTCTTTTACTCATTAAGTGGTTATGATAGGATATTTGCCAGGCTCTGACAAGATTTGGAAATGTGTTTTGATAGAACATTCCAGGTCTTTCTGAAAATTTAGTGCGTGGGCTACGTGCGCTTTATTTCATTTGAATGGTATGAGAACAGGTGGGGTTTTCTCATATAAGGCTTTATGGATGTATGTTTGAACTCTGTCAGTGACCTTAAACACGACTTTTACTTCAAAAAACGTTTCTGTATTGACCATTAGACCATTAAAATTGACGCTTTGTCTTGTAGTGTAAATAACAAGGACACACAGGACACTCTAAATAATGAGATGAATTTCAAATAATTCTGCTCTCCTACAAGTGACACACATACTCGCTTCGATCTGTTTATTCACTGGCTCAGTTTATGGTGTCATGCTCAGTTTGTTGGGTTCCATATTGTAGCAGATTTTTGTTCATGTCTGACATGAACAGAAATTGTGTGTTCCAAGTAATTTGTCAGACACCCTCTAGTATCCCAGGTTCGTCTCATGAAAAAGTGTGAGGGTAATCTGTATCCAGATGGAAGGATGAAATTAATTCTGTCGTGCCTTGATCAACTTGTTTGTTTCTTCTTGCTCATAATTCACTAAAAGGCTCTACGTTCTGCCTCAGATACTGAAGATTTTACACATGACAAAAATATTGTGCAATATTTGTTGACTTTCAATTATGTCAGTGTATTTAAAATTTTAAACAAATTAATCACATTATGCAGATTAACTAATGAGCAGTCAACCGTCGTCATCGCAAAATAAACACTGACAGGACACCCACACGCTGCTCAACAAATAAATAACTACATGAAATACTGATTTAAGTGGACATTCTTTTAGAGTTTTTACCTGTATATTAACTGTTGTTCAGCTAAGAAAAGAAATCCTATAATGTACAGTCGGTCCTTTCAAGTCCTTTCAAGAAACAAGAGAGACCAAGTAATAAGTGTGATAAAAGTAGCGTTGGTGTAGTGAGAAACAGTAACACCCTAATTTACATAACCAAGTCGAAAACATAGTTCATAGAATTGGTGACTCATTCTTATTAACATGAATCACACGACGGGCCGATTCACTAGAATGTAGGCTATCTGACTATGCAGGACTACATTTGAGAGAGAGGACTACTGTAGGGTGAACTTTCCAATGGCCTGTTGGAGAGAGAACCATTTAGAACAAATTAAAACCGATTCACTAGAATAACTCGTTATTCCGCTGCTACATTTGAAAGAGAGAACATCAGGATGAATTCACTTGAATTAACTACTTTTAATAGGCCCTGTCAAATAGTGTCAGTTTCAAAACATTGGGCTGCAGCGATTTCATTCAATTCTCAGCGCTACGTCTTGCGTTTTTAAACACAAGAACAGCTCTGTCATGGTCCTTTGAAAGTTTAAATAATGCATGACTGACAGCTTGTGTAAGTCAGTTTAAACGTAAAACAGTTAACAAGACAAAGTATTTTGGTCTTCACATATTTACAATGTTTCGCCCATTACGCTGTTACAAAACAGAAAGAGGATAGCAATTCATTATTTCTGTCACATCATAATTAATTCAATTTGCGGGCATTATTAAAGGAGTCATATGATGCAATTTCAATTTTTCCTTTCTCTTTGGAGTGTTACAAGCTCTTGGTGCATAAAGAAGATCTGTAAAGTTGCAAAGACTAAAGTCACAAATCCAAAGAGATATTCTTTATAAAAGTTAAGAGTCAACCACACACGGCTCGTTCTAACACACCCCACATGTCTATGTCCCGATGTGGGAAGATTTGCATAACGCCGCCCAAATGTTCATGCAAAGAAAGAAGGCGTAACTTTTATTCTCGCTGTAGTATTGTTGTTGCCGCCGCTATGTCATGAAGGCGCTGTGTGTTTCGTTGTGAAAGCGAAACTACTTTGTTTGGTCTTCGAAAAGAGGACGTCATGCCTAGAGCTGATCCGTGCTGACCTTAAACCACATAAACACATTTCATTACACCAAATACACCAAATAATGTTCTTTTTAGCAGCATCATATGACCCCTTTAAGGCAGCTGTATGAATATAACTCCATGTGATAAGCCCATACTGCACACATTTTACCACAGTGGATGCTTCTGTCATTATGGAGGAACTGTCTTTGTTAGGTTGTATAAATTATTTCCAGTGGTTCTTTTCAGCGCTGTGGTGGTCTATTGTTTGGCTCAGACAGGGTCTTAAACAGGGGGGAGATACTCATACATTTTGCATGCTAAGAGACTTGATAGCTGATATATTCTTTCTCTGCCTCTTTCTGTTTTCCCTCATTCTCAATCTTTATTATTTGAAACCATTTAATTGTTAATGAATTCTCATTAATACCTCTATTATCCTATTCTTTGGGGCCATTGTGCTTTGTTGATTTTAGACCCCACATAACATTAACGTAGTCGGAGAGTAAGAAAGAATTGTTTTCTGAAAGAATGGCTTAGGAAAATTATAATTCTCTCTAAATAACCATCCATCCATCATAAATTCAGTGTTATCACACTGCAGGCATGCATATAAAAGTTGTGTTTTTTAATGTTGCTTTTATCTATGAGCTGATTAGATAAGTGTGAATTAATGAATTTCCTTAAATAAAAATGAATTTCTACCTGCCATCCCTTCACTTTTGATCATACTGAATAGCAAATGATACTAATGCCACCTAATGATGAGCAATATTTGTCTGATATTGCGGTGCATATTAAATTTCCCTGATTTCACATCTCTCTGTAAGATCCAATGGGTTTGTATGTATAATCCTTTTTTTTTTTTTACCAAAATCGTGCTGGATTTCCTGCTGCGAGCTGCTTTCACAATTGCCCTGCATTTGCTGAATGATGATTTAACTGTCTACATTACTACATAATCTGCCCACATATTAACATAACACATTATAGTGTTTGAAGCTTAGGAGTTTTGAGCATATTTTAATATCCAAAGAAATGTGATTCAGTGCCTTTGTGTAATAATGAGCTGTTTTAATGCAAGGTCAAAAGTTGCAATATATAAAATTCTTTGTAAGCTCATATTAAGCAATCCTATCTACACCTGATGTTAGCAGTCTCTGATTTGAGACCAGCAGGTTTTAGGGATTGATATGGAAATTTATATTTATTTAAACAAGTAACTACCTTTTTAAGACTGGGCACTGGCTGTGGCATTAGTGAATCTAATATGCTATTCAGTGTTGCTCCTCAATGAGTGATTTAAAGGGGGAATTCACTGTTGGCACAATGGGCTTTTAATAAAACTCGGCTGTCTATGAAGAAGAAACTTGAAAATTCATTTGAGACTGTTGCTGTGGGGAAAAAAAGGGCTGTGGCCTTCACGTTTGCCAAAAACTTTAACACCCATAAATTAATGCTCTTTTGATTTTGGGACTACTCCTTTGTTGATCCGGCTGTCCATAGATGGGAATAAAAAAATGCTTCTACCTATAGTTTTGACAAAACGTATGTGTTTTGAGTCACCCAGCATACTTTGGCTGACAACTACATGGAGATGTCTGGGTGCAGATAATGCAGAGAAAGAGTACACATTGTTCATTTACATACTGCATCAATACAAACATTTAATTATCATTTAATTATGGCCAAAAGAGGATAATCTATTAAGGATAGGATATATAGGATAATAATGTCTTGTATATTTACAGTAGTTTGCTACCAGGTTTTTCAAAAATAACTCTTAAATATCTAACATTTAGTGCCATGGACCAAACTTTGACGAATCTTGTGCTAGTTCCATTGTATGAGACTGGTACAAAATTGTGCACCCTGAGTCCAAAAATAGTGTAAAAGCCAGCCCATCAGATTTAAATGGGTGATTTTAATCAGATAATGTTGTTTTTGCATGCAATATTAATCAGACATTTAGTGAACGGTCTGTGGGCAATGACTGCAACTAGGATCAGAGTGACTTCAAGAGTAACATCACTGCTCTTAGTGGCCTATTAAAACAACAAGCATGGTTTATGTGTATTCAGGGCACTGTCACATGAAGGCAGATGGTTTGGAAATCTTTCAAGATGCTTTGAGATGCTGACTGTATCCCTCGACTCGTTCTGTAGCTTCAGCGGTTCGAGGATTAAATCCAACAACAGCCCATGACATACTTGTTTATAAGCTTTGGATGGAGCAAGTTATTTCAGATGTGTTGAAGTTTGAATTCTTGTCAAGTGTTCAGCCAGTGGCAGCTAAAATTACACTTATGACGTTTTTTACAGATCAAAGTTGAATTATTCATTTATTGATGGGAATGGCTGAATACTGTTAGGAGAGTGCTACTTCAGACTGATTCTTTTTGGGATCAAACAGGTCTGACTGAATATTTGTTTGTGTGCCCGCAGGTCCGGGGCAGTGTGAACCTGACTGATGTCCTGTCTCCATGCCAACCAAAGTCTCAGGTCGAGGTAAACCTAAACCCTCCTGTCAGAAGGTGACCTTTCTGCCCCAATCTAAACTCTACAGGGTGAGTGACCAGAATTAATTCCCATACGCAGCACTGTTGAAAGCTAGTTTTTGTTCCCTTCTTTATTTTTAAGCTCAATTTTTCTTGCTGCAGTTTATTCCTCTGTCATGAAATTGCAGCTTAGGTGAGTCTTTGAAAATGATAGTGAAATGAATTTGATAGGGAGTAATGATTATGAAAATAACTCATTCTGACGCCTGTCTGAGTTCAGACAACTCACTTTGTGCTGATTATTACTGAAGGGCCATTAAAGGTCATATACGTTTGATTGAAGGAAATGTCAGTGAGGGAGACTTTTTGTTGAATAATTTAATCTTCATGTTCTTAAATCTTACTTTGATTCCCTCAGTGTTTCTTTCCATGTATTTTATGTAGCGAAAGACATTGTTTTGTAATATTTTCTCGTAATATATCCTCTTATCATAAAGTGGACAAAGTATTTTGACTACAAAAACTGAGCCAAAAAGGAAGGAATTTCACCAGTTTTTTTATATATGTAATGCAATGACATTTATTTTAAAGATAAAAAAACAAACTATTCATCCAACAAAATTAAAAAAACTAAAATTGTTATAAAATGTATTTAAATGGTAAAAAAGCTGAGAGAAAATGTATACACGACGGTTCAAGAGTTTGAGGCCAATAAGATGTTTTTGACACATTCAAATTATTATTATTATTAAAAATTAAAAAACAATTATTCTGTTGATTTGGTGCTTCAGAAACATTTTCTCTTATTATCAATGTTTAAAAACTGTTGTGCTGCTTATTATCTGTGGAAACGGATACATTCTGAATACTTTGATGAATAGAAAGTTAAAAGGAACAGCATTTATTTGAAATATAAATCTTCTGTGACATTATAAATGTCTTTACTATCACTTTTAATCAGTTTAATGAGTCCTTGGCAAATAAAAGCATTAATTTCTTTCAACAAAAAATTTATAAATGAATCAAAAAATCATACTGACCCCAAACTTTTGAACACTTGTGTGCATTTGTCGAAATGACTGAAGTGTGTAAACACTCTTTGGCACCGCTGTGCAATCTCTTTGTGTCCATACCTGGTTCTGAGGTGCTCAGGAAAAGCATACGGTAACTTTAATGTGTTTTGTGTTCAAATCCAAAGTAGTGATTGCTCTCCCTGTCAGAAAGGTCTCTCTCTCTGTCTCTCTGCGTGGTTGTGACCGTTAGCAGCTTGACACTGAAATCTTTGGAGCTTAATTATGGTCCTGTCACATCGGGAGAATGAAACGTTTCGATCTCTCACCGTAATCATTGAACATAAACATCAAAATCGACCCATCATTAACACCATCCGAGGTGCATGACTTTACATTGAGCGACATATGTGTGTGTTTGTGTGCTGGATGACAGTAATAGATGAGATTTATGATGGATATGGATCGCTCATCATTAAAAAAGCCTTTTGCCTCCTAAAAAGTAGAGTGGCTGTTTCAGGAATGCTATTTGTTCATACTTTGATAAATATCATCGCATTACAAGATTACCATATTCATGTACCGTGATATTTACTACTTCAAGGCACTTAAAAGAAATATTGCAGCAGTTCATTCCCATAATACTGTTAGCGAAGCTACTGAAGTTTAGTATGGTAGTGTCAGAGTATTGCAGCCTGGTATTTAAAGTGTGTTTCTTGGTCTTTTTTCAGTGTTGATGTGTGTTTGACTCACTCAGATAAATGGTATTTCCTTGATACACTCAAACAGTAAGTCAGGGATTTTTATAAACAGTCACTGAGAGCAAAACGTCTCGGGTTACTTATGTAACCATGGTTCCCTGAGGGGAACGAGACACTGCGTCCTCTAGCTTTTGTGCCATGCTGCGGACACAAGCTTCAGACGAAGAAGTGATGATGTGCGCTACCGGCGCCTATTTTGTACTAGTTGCGACGGTAGTGACGTCATGGCTGTCGCCGGCCAAACAAGTTGGTGTTTTTTCAATGTAGGCTTCAGACACGGGTCACGACGAGGGGTTCCCCATAGCGACCCCTAGAGGACGCAGTTCGAAGTTCCACGAAAGGGAACAGTGTCACGTCTTGCCATATTATCAGTTTTGTGTTGTCCTGCAAGTGGAGAATTAGACAGTATTGGACTGAAATTGTGTTGATTATTTGTGGTTGGTTAGTCAGGATAAAAGGACACCCATTGACTTTGTAGGCAGCTTCCTGTTTTTTCCCCGATCAGCTTTTAGATGTTTAGGCAACATGATTAGGGTATAAAATAATGGGACACTTTCTCAACATCTTTAATCCTCTTCTGGTGACCCGCTGAAAGATTCAGCCAGATTATTTTGCTCATCTTGATTAGATCCAAATCAGTTTTAGAGAGGCTGTGTTATGTACACATTTGATTTGGATGAATTGCTTATTTATGAATTTAAATGACCAGTGCAGTCTGTGTATTCACAGACAAATCAGGGGTCTGTCAAAATGCATTCAGTGTAGTGTCACTCAAAAAGAAATGACATACAAGTAATGCAAAATATTAATTTATTTATTTATAAGCAGTGCGGTCAGACCAGGCTTGTAGAAAATAGTCAGACTGGTGTCTGTGGTTTTAGGTAGGGCTGAGTGATGTATTTGAATATTTGGTACATGGTACAATAATAATACATTTAATACATTCACTGGTTTTAATATATCATTTTTAGCCATGAAGTTTCTGTGCCATTAGGCCAGTCTTTTGTGATTTCGGTGTTTTAAGAAATAGAATATATTAATAGCATTTCTGATTTAAATGTCAGGAACAAAAGATAGAGCTGGGCAATAAAGACTGTTAAAATATAAAATATAAAATCTATTAAAAACGCTTTTAAACTTTAAACATTAATAATAATAAGAAATATTTTTAAGAAATTAGAATGGCTGTATTTGCCACCACAGGAATATATCTATTTTAAGAATATATTAAAATAGAAAACAGATATATTAAATTGTAATAATGCTTCACATTATTACTATTTTTACTGTGTTTTTGATCAACTAAATACAGCCTTGGTGAGCATAAGAGACTTCTTTCGAAAACTACAGTGTAATTATACATACTACACACACACACAACACACACACAGTTGATTTTATTTTATTGATTAATTTGATTAAGTTTTGTTTTGTATCTGTATCATCCTGCACCTTCTATATCATGGAAGCTTTTCACTCAGCATTGATTTTGTTCCTGTAGAATACTGTTTGTTGCTACTTCAGCCTCTCTTTGAGTGTGTCTCTTCATCTTTGTCTTATCGTGTACATTGTCCATGCTGAGATATGGCCTGAACTTTCTGCAAAGTTGCCCCGTGTTTCAAACAGATAAGACTGACATGTATCAGGTTTTCTTAAGGCTTCAGCACAGAGGCTGATGTGAGTTGAGTCTCTTTTGCCTCCAGTTACTGACAGCACGGAGCGAAAAACCCCCAGCATTGCTTTTCATATCTGAAATGAAGCTCTGCCATTTGAGCACGTTCTCATTTGATATACACAGACCTCCCCCGCATCTGTCTGGATTCTCCAGGTGTGTGTGTGTGTGTGTGTGTGTGTGTTGGTTCATCCACTATCAGGGATTAATTAACACTCTGAAAGGGGAAGACTGGAGGGAGGTAGAGAGTGTCCAGTGCTGAGAGGAAAAGATGGATTGCGACGAGGGGAGAAGTGCAATAGAGCAAAAAAGAAAGAGGGCGGTGAGCCGTTGATGGGCGAATGAGTCTGCGATGGGATTTAATTGGCTGCTTGTACAGGCTGCAGGGTATTGTACCTGCCTGTCACACTAACACACCATAGAGTAAAGTTTAAGTGTGTGAGGCTGCATATATGTGAGTTTGAACATGCTATTGGCAAACATGACATATAGACCTTAACTTAAAGGAATAGTTCATTGAAAAATGAAAATTCATGTACTCTCCCTTATATTGTTCCAAACTTTTATGAATTTCTTTTTTCTGCATGTTAACAGTGTTATTATAATATTTTTATGTACTATTATGGTATTTGAATTAGCTGTTATTTTCAGTGTATTATTTTAATTTTAACGAAAACTTTTAGTAAATTTTTTAAGCTTTTCTCAATTTATTATTATTTTCTATTTAGCTTAAATTTTTTTTTATTTTGTTTTTATTGGTATTTTTATTGGAAATTATTGAAAGAGGGGCGTTTTAGTCGTTTTTGTACTGTTATTTCAGCATTTCTGATTTTTAAGTTTTTCATCCAGTATTTATTTTTTATTTCAGCTTTGTTTCAGTTTGTCATGCAGTTTTTATATTTTATTTCAGCTTTGTTTTAATTAACAAAAACAATTTTAATAGGTTCAGTTGACAGTAACAATCTGTGAAACAATACAAAGGAATTTTTTTTTTGGCGTGAACTATGCCTTTTAAAAGTCAACATTTGGGGCTTTCATAATTTATAATAATTGATAGTTTTCATAATTTAGAAACATGCATGTTTTAGTAGCTAATCATACTCTGTGTATGGTGTATTATTCATTGTCATTCTCTGTGTTACATTGTTCCCCTGACTAATTCCAATTTTTCTGAGAAGCTGAAAACTCATTTGACTCTCTGGTTGATTGGGTTCAGTCATAAGCAACTTTATCACAGAAAGGCATGCATAATGCCATAGTTTTGCCCCACTGGCACAAGGCCACGTTCACTATTGAACCTCATGCTTCTCAGCCAATCACATCACAGCATCCTCCTAAGCATGACAAGGAGAAAGTTTATCCCCAAAGACATTATGTTACGACAAACACACACACACACGCATGCTGCCCACCACTACCACGACTCCATAAAAAATGATCACCACTGTTGAAATGGGTAATTATGGAAAGAGGGGAATAATTTTGGTTTATTTATGTCAGTCACGCTTGCTACACTCTGTCTTTTGGCTTCGACAGGAACTGCAGCGCAGAGTGTATGCCAGGAATGCGTTTCTAACAGAGCGGGAATAATCACATTGAACTGCCGGCCTGCATGAGTAAATAGCATTGAACACAGTGTGCTGAAAAATTGTGTTTACTTGACGCCACTAAATGCCTCCAAACGCTTCGATTATCCAACGGTAATTCTGCCTCTTGCAAAGATCAAATCTCATTTATCAGTGTTTAATGGTGCTGTACTGTATATCATGGTAGACCAGATTTTTACATTTTCGGGAGAAAATGAGTCAGTGGCGCTCATCACCACAATCCTGCCACTGATGTGCAGTTTTATTTTTATTGTATGATTGTTTTAGGTGGTTGTTTACTGGCATAACCCATAAGAGCCAAAGTGATTTTTCTAGTTTCAGATATGACCCAGGTTCCTCCTTTAACGTAAGTCTATTTTACCAAAAATATATTTTATTAAACAGTATAGTATATAGTAGGGCTGTGCAATATATCGAAATATCGCAAATGTACATATCGCTACAGCTTGCAATATTTGGGGCCATGAACAAAAGACAAAGAGAAAATCACTCACTGCTTTTACCTAAATAACTTTTGTAGCTTAAATAAGAATCAGTGCATATTGAATTCAAAGAGTAAATATTACGCATTGTTTTATTTTTCCTTTTTATTATTCAGTTCCTAAACTCATGTTAAAATGATTACACTAATGTTAAAATTACATTTTTATGTAATGCTTGAGTAAAACATTACCGTTCACTTTCAGAAGTTGTTGTTGGGGTGCTTTCTTATTAGAATCAGAATCAGAATGAGCTTTATTCAGTGTGCGCAAACACAAGGAATTTGTTGTGGTTTTACAGGAACTCTTGGTACATACATACATACATACATACAAATAACCATATATAAATATAACACAAGATAGTTATAGAAGTTCACAGAACTGACTCAGCAACAGCTGAGTAAAACTGTTTCATCTGAGGATGTGGCACTTCACTAAGCATTATCGTATCGCATATCGAATATAACATTATTTAATGAGTTATCGCATATCGCATTTTTCTTCAATATCGCACAGCCCTAGTATAGTATATTAATGTACTGCATATATTATCTTAAATGGAAATATTCAGCTTTATCCCACAACCCTGTTACTGGTTATTTTTCACCATATTGTTCTGACTCTTACTTGGCAGGCAGACAACTACATTTATTAATGTTTTTTTATTTATTTATTAAGTATTTCAGTTTAGCAATAAATACAAGCCAATATTTGCTCAAATGAGTAGATTGGATTTGATTTTACATTATGTATATCCAGTTCAATGTTGGTTTATTGCTAGAAAATTGTAAAATATATATATATATGTTTACCAATTTTCAATTACATTTTACCAATTTTCCAACTGTATTCATTTCTTAAAATGTATTTTGTATTCATTTACTTTTTTGTGAGCGGGAAAAACAGCTAATGTAGTTTAAATTTGAATTGAATAGAAAATTGAATTGAGTCTAAGACACTATTTTGAACTGTAGTAATGGAAAGTGCCAGTAATAGTGAATAGCTTGCCTTAGCAGATGGTGTTATATACAGTTAAAATCAAATTCATGAACTGTGAGGCCAAGTGCCTTTAAATGCCTGTTTAATTAGGGTTACCTATAGACTAATAACCTATCGCAATGAAATGAATGGCATGAAAGAAAGGTCACATCATCACAGTTCAGCAACACCAGAGACATCCAGCAAACTTTGAAAAGCTCATTTGAATATTCTACATATCCGTGGACGACTCACTGAACAGATGGTGGAAGGCAAAGTTAGATTATTCGTTTGAAATGAGAGACAGACAGACAAACAGACAGACAGATAATGGTATGTGCATGTGTGTGTGTCATAATTGAAGTTTCTTGAGGCATAGAATAGGATCTGCTCTGAATAAGCTCATGTTTTGCCTCCAGAGGTAAATTCCTCATCTTCACAGGTGCTTTCACCTGCACCTGTTATCTTTTCATCCACTTGGATGGATTTCAATGTCCACGTGTCTCTCTCTCTCTTCATATCCTCTTTTCTCTATTCACACACTCAGTTCGTCTGGACTGGCATTGTGCACACACTTTGGCAGGTATTATTGTGCAGGTGAAAAAATTGTGTGTGTGTCATAAAATCTTTAACAGAAGGCCGTTTTTGTGTGATGTTTTTCAAGTGTGTTCAATAAATCCATCACTCAAACCACAACAGTTCCATGCTGCTCTTTCTCACTCAGTTAAAATCTAAACCATTTTATTCAACCTTTGTTTGACGTCACTCCTTCCTCCTCCCTTCACTGAAGTTTTTATCTTTCTGTGTTTTGTCAAACATACAGTATTTGGTAATTAAGTTGAAACACTTTGTCAGAGATCGCAGAGCACAATTTGACAGACTGAATCTTCCCCTAGATGCTTTCCCTTTTGATCATCTGAGATGTGAGATAGCAGGATTTCACAGAGCACAGGCATTGTGATTTACGTGTCAAATTTTGAGCAGACGCTGCGGTTTGAATTAGTTGAAATGGATTGAACATTTCATCCAGGGTCACTTGGTTCATTTCATTCTTAGGGTAAATGAACAGGTCAGTTGAGCTGATGTTGGATTGTTGCAAGAGAATTGACAAGCATGGAGCAGTGTGTTTCAAACGTGTCCTTGCTGAATAACAGTATTAAGGTTACTTTAAAAAAAAATGTATTATGTGTGACTGCCTTCAGTTCTTATTGTGCAAACCCTGCATCAGTCCCATCTGACAGATGGAGGATCCCTGTCCTTGTAATATAATATTAATAACAGAAACTACCATATTCTTGACAACTGACACAGTGAAAGATACAACTGCTGAAAGAGACCGTTTCAGGTCACTGCTTGAGAATGAAATGCCTTTACTCTGTGCAAATATAACTGAGGTTCACTGAGAAAAACACACTCGATCCACATCCTACATCGGTTCAGTGAAAGATGGAGTTTCTGTTATTTCTCTTAATGTATACAAGAGGATAGAAGGGCAGAGATGATGGCATGTAGACAGAATCCAACACTGAATTGAAAAACTTCAATTCACTTCTTTCTTTTCTTGATAAAATGGTGAAGTGAGCTAGTAAAGTTATTACTTTTTGGCACCTGTGTTACATAATCACAAATTGTTTTATCCTGAAGTAGTAATTGGAATAAATGCAATTTAAACTTACCCTGGGAGGCAGTTGATTTTGCCATTTTCGTCAATAATTCTGTACTAAATGACTCATTCTCTCATTTTGGTTTTATGTGAAATTAGTCCCTAAATGGTTGTCCCCACCACACCAACTCATGAACAGATGCTTCACCCTCGCTACAATTCAATCTCATTATATAACGCTTTCATTTATTTTTCAACCTGGGTTTGGCTTGAGTGCTACTCATGTCTTTAATAAGCATTTTAAATACCTCCGGTATTTCATTGTATTCTTCTTATGATGTGTTATGACAGTTTATCTCAAACTGATTGACTGTAAGCGATTTGTCTTAATTTCAAGGTAATTTTATACGAATCGATCAAGACTTGCTGAATATGCTTTGACAGTGATGCAGCATTGTTACAGCGCTTTCCAAGGTAACAACTTCAATTTAACATTATTATCGTTAAATCTGTCATAAAAAGCCATAAGCTGTCTGAATCAACTTGTTGTCATGGAGAGAAGGGCTAGTTGTAATTAGCCTAATGACAGAAAGGAAGAGGCCACAGTGGAAGCCAGACAATTATCGCATTATGCTAATGTGAACTAAGACCATTAAGGCAACTAGCATGGAGTAGAAATATCATTGTTTCCTTCTAAATACCTCTGACCGACATTAAATGTCTCCCAGCCGTAATGACTGCTCTTCATCAGTCCTGACCACAACAACATTAACTTTCCCTGCTTAATCAAGGCCTTTTTAAGGTTCAAGTAATCTTGGAGACATGATGTCAAGCCAAAAACTTTCAGTTCAATTTAACAAGGTGTGAATGCACTGATAGAGCACAGTAAGTATTTATTATTGTAATTCGTTATTATTCAGTGCAAACACACCTCCTTTATATGTAAATTTGAGTCGTTACAGATTAAACGTTATTCGCAAAACTCGCACCGTTTCATTTAAAAGAGGTGTTTGTGTACATTTCCAGTTAATTAAGGAAGCAGTGATTCATCAAATGATGATCAATTAATGGAGAAAAGCATTATAAGTAGGCATATACTGTAAGTGTAGAGGTTTCCTGGCGTGTTTCTAGATGTCTTACAGTCCCAGTAAAGTATGCCATATCTTGGTAGTCTGCTGCATTTATCTCAACCTAGCACTAAAAATGGCCGGCAAGGTCAGAAAATTGCGTTGAGCAGAATTAGTCTTTGCATTTGTGCCATTGCATTGATTTGCATGCTTCTTTTAATAAATTGTGTGATAAAAACAATGCATCCAGTGTGTGCAAATAAACATCTGTGATTAATTCTTTGTGAATTTTCTGAACATTTTTATATGTGACAGTTAGCAGCTGTGAGCTTATCTGTTTATTCAGAGTCATGCATCATTCAAGCATAAATAATGGATGCAGCAGACGGAGGTTGCATATTGTGAAGAGGATAATTCACTGAGAAGATGTTTAGTGTGATGAAAAGACCCTCTTCAGGGGACCCCTCATTTCACATTCAGCTTAGATTTCCAAGAACCCCACATATTTATGTTTTTACTCATGATGACTTTGCTCGGAAAGGGTTAGTTATTGTCATAATCACATGCCCTGTGACTTACAGATGTTTATTATAGGTTAGTCAGACATTCATCTTTGTGAGAGCTGTGACTTTTGAAAAACAATTGTCTTTTGAGAAACAGTCATCTGAGAAAATATGGCAATTGTGGCACAGGGATGAATTGTGGATCTGCACTGCAATCTGAAAAGGGATATTATTGCACCGTAAGTCATATGATGTAAATAACAGCCCCCCAAAGGTGTGTTATGACTGCAGTTCAAACACGCCATTATGCTGAATCATCATCTCTCAACTTTTGGTTTTGTTCAAAAACTTTCTGATGAAAACTAATGCTTTTCATTTACAGTGCTGCCTTTTGGAGGGAAACCTTTAAAATCCTGAAGATCTGAATTGATGATTCTGGCTTTAATTAGTATAGCCTGTTTTAGTGATCACATCAATTCTTTACAGGCTATGCTAATCTATGCCAGAATTAGCAATGCATGTGGGACGGACTTACTCTTCGCTTATGGGCGTATACTTACACTATAACAGTATATATACAATATAACAGCTCAGTACTTTTGCAAAACGTCTTCTTTTTCAGAATAAAGAAAGTTGTACGGGTTTGGAACAACATAAGGGTGAGTAAATGATGACAGAATTGTCATTTTTGGGTGAACTAATTCTTTAAGATTTTTTTTCTCTCTTGCTCACTGCACATTTTACACCCTAAGATATTAAAAGTAAGCATTTACACCTCACTTACAGAGCTACTATATTCCATACGCACTGAGGGCCTTAATCTCATTCAGTGTAGGTATTTGTGTGATTACCAGACCCAAAATTGTACAATACCACCAATAAGAAGGACAAAGCCAAAATATAAAGGCATTTTCCCTAGCAAGATGTCCAATCCATTGTACTCGTCACCTTATCAGTGGCCCGAGATTAGGTAGTTTTGTCCACTGACCAGAAACATGACACAAAGAAGACCTCATACAGACAAGAGCTGTGTGTCATCGCCTGTCAGATGGTAATCTCCATGCAGTCCTGACTCAATGTTATAGGGGCGGCAATGAACCTAAAAATTTTTTTTTTATTTGGGTCAGGCTTCAGCCCTGATCTAAGAGCATTTTTTTCATTAACCCAGGAGGTCAAAGGTCATCAGTTCGGTGAATGGCCCTTGGAAAGTAATTTAACACCTTTGGAGAAGTCATTATCAGTTGTTTGAATGATTTCTGCGTATAGTGGGTCGATACCTCTCTGGCGTCCCTCCAAACTCGTGTCATGCTCCGGTGCACATGGACATGTTCCCAACATGTGTGTGGAGTGGCTTCACATTCCAAAAAAGCTTTAGTCCAGCTGAATTTGTCAAAATCAAAAGGAAAAAGCCAAGTCTCAAATATGCTTAACAGTTTTGTTATTCTTCCTTTTTAAGAGCAAAATAATAAATTATTTGTACTGTAAATTTTTATTTGTTCATTCTACCTTTTTATTCGCCCTCTGTAATCTCTCTCGGCCAGACTTTTCTTCGCATTAACCTTCCCTGCGGCACTCAGGAGAAATCGTCTTGGGAAAGGAGCCATAGTCCTAATTACTTAACCATGTTTTGTCCTTTGGCGCTATTGACAGGTGATATTAGTAGACATTCCCTTGTGTGCCTGAACCCAGATCGGCTTTACGGCCTCATCACATATCTGATCTAGACAGGGCTTCTGATCTCAGATCAGCCTGAAATGTCCACCTCTGCCCGGTAACAGATTGGCATTTGAGTGGCAGAGCAAAAGGCTGTGAGCGTCTGTAGGCAGCTGGTACACACCCCTGGCATCCAGGTCCATGAATGTTAATGTGGCGCTGTAAAGCCCACGGGTACCAGATCTCTCCGCAGTGGGATCACCCAAATTTACATACCCCGTCAGTCATAATATTTCCTACTTAAAGGGATAGAGACCTAAGCGGGCATGGGCTGCAGAAAAGAGGAATAACTCTTGTATTTACCTGGTTTTTATAAAGGGAATTTGCATTTCGCTGCAGGGCTTATATCAGAGTCAGAGTAGCTTTATTGTCATTCCAGCTCTATATAGTAGGTATACAGTGAAACGAGACAGCGTTTCTCCAGGACCAAGGTGCTACATAGACAAAAAACACAGAACACAGGACTACAAAGAAACTAAACTGGACATAATTAAATTATATTAAATAGACTAAGTAAAAGTTAAATAATAACTAAGAAGACTATTAACAAAAAAAAATTTGTTTTACGTTTTTGAGAGTAAACATAAACCAGTAAACATAAACTAGGCTTGATGACGTATGCAGCCTGCAAATGGGACCTCCGGAGGATGCAGCCTTCCGTTTGAGAAACGGCCAATGTATTGTTCTATGACGTTTTTTCTTTTATGTCGTTAAAGGGGAGTAATATCATGAGAAACTGAATTTCCTTGATCTTTTGAGATAAAAGAGTTCATTAACTATGAAAGCACACTGTTAGTTTCAGAGCTTAAATCTTCTTTCCCAGTCCAACAGGTCCATATTTGTAATTAGCCTAATGACAGAAAGGAAGAGGCCACAGTGGAAGCCAGACAATTATCGCATTATGCTAATGTGAACTAAGACCATTAAGGCAACTAGCATGGAGTAGAAATATCATTGTTTCCTTCTAAATACCTCTGACTGACATTACATGTCCAACAACATTAACTTTCCCTGCTTAATCAAGGCCTTTTTAAGGTTCAAGTAATCTTGGAGACATGATGTCAAGCCAAAAACTTTCAGTTCAATTTAACAAGGTGTGAATGCACTGATAGAGCACAGTAAGTATTTATTATTGTAATTCGTTATTATTCAGTGCAAACACACCTCCTTTATATGTAAATTTGAGTCGTTACAGATTAAACGTTATTCGCAAAACTCGCACCGTTTCATTTAAAAGAGGTGTTTGTGTACATTTCCAGTTAATTATGGATGCAGTGATTCATCAAATGATGATCAATTAATGGAGAAAAGCATTATAAGTAGGCATATACTGTAAGTGTAGATGTTTCCTGGCGTGTTTCTAGATGTCTTACAGTCCCAGTAAAGTATGCTATATCTTGGTAGTCTGCTGCATTTATCTCAACCTAGCACTAAAAATGGCCGGCAAGGTCAGAAAATTGCGTTGAGCAGAATTAGTCTTTGCATTTGTGCCATTGCATTGATTTGCATGCTTCTTTTAATAAATTGTGTGATAAAAACAATGCATCCAGTGTGTGCAAATAAACATCTGTGATTAATTCTTTGTGAATTTTCTGAACATTTTTATATGTGACAGTTAGCAGCTGTGAGCTTATCTGTTTATTCAGAGTCATGCATCATTCAAGCATAAATAATGGATGCAGCAGACGGAGGTTGCATATTGTGAAGAGGATAATTCACTGAGAAGATGTTTAGTGTGATGAAAAGACCCTCTTCAGGGGACCCCTCACATTCAGCTTAGATTTCCAAGAACCCCACATATTTATGTTTTTACTCATGATGACTTTGCTCGGAAAGGGTTAGTTATTGTCATAATCACATGCCCTGTGACTTACAGATGTTTATTATAGGTTAGTCAGACATTCATCTTTGTGAGAGCTGTGACTTTTGAAAAACAATTGTCTTTTGAGAAACAGTCATCTGAGAAAATATGGCAATTGTGGCACAGGGATGAATTGTGGATCTGCACTGCAATCTGAAAAGGGATATTATTGCACCGTAAGTCATATGATGTAAATAACAGCCCCCCAAAGGTGTGTTATGACTGCAGTTCAAACACGCCATTATGCTGAATCATCATCTCTCAACTTTTGGTTTTGTTCAAAAACTTTCTGATGAAAACTAATGCTTTTCATTTACAGTGCTGCCTTTTGGAGGGAAACCTTTAAAATCCTGAAGATCTGAATTGATGATTCTGGCTTTAATTAGTATAGCCTGTTTTAGTGATCACATCAATTCTTTACAGGCTATGCTAATCTATGCCAGAATTAGCAATGCATGTGGGACGGACTTACTCTTCGCTTATGGGCGTATACTTACACTATAACAGTATATATACAATATAACAGCTCAGTACTTTTGCAAAACGTCTTCTTTTTCAGAATAAAGAAAGTTGTACGGGTTTGGAACAACATAAGGGTGAGTAAATGATGACAGAATTGTCATTTTTGGGTGAACTAATTCTTTAAGATTTTTTTTCTCTCTTGCTCACTGCACATTTTACACCCTAAGATATTAAAAGTAAGCATTTACACCTCACTTACAGAGCTACTATATTCCATACGCACTGAGGGCCTTAATCTCATTCAGTGTAGGTATTTGTGTGATTACCAGACCCAAAATTGTACAATACCACCAATAAGAAGGACAAAGCCAAAATATAAAGGCATTTTCCCTAGCAAGATGTCCAATCCATTGTACTCGTGTCGTCACCTTATCAGTGGCCCGAGATTAGGTAGTTTTGTCCACTGACCAGAAACATGACACAAAGAGGACCTCATACAGACAAGAGCTGTGTGTCATCGCCTGTCAGATGGTAATCTCCATGCAGTCCTGACTCAATGTTATAGGGGCGGCAATGAACCTAAAAAATTTTTTTTTATTTGGGTCAGGCTTCAGCCCTGATCTAAGAGCATTTTTTTCATTAACCCAGGAGGTCAAAGGTCATCAGTTCGGTGAATGGCCCTTGGAAAGTAATTTAACACCTTTGGAGAAGTCATTATCAGTTGTTTGAATGATTTCTGCGTATAGTGGGTCGATACCTCTCTGGCGTCCCTCCAAACTCGTGTCATGCTCCGGTGCACATGGACATGTTCCCAACATGTGTGTGGAGTGGCTTCACATTCCAAAAAAGCTTTAGTCCAGCTGAATTTGTCAAAATCAAAAGGAAAAAGCCAAGTCTCAAATATGCTTAACAGTTTTGTTATTCTTCCTTTTTAAGAGCAAAATAATAAATTATTTGTACTGTAAATTTTTATTTGTTCATTCTACCTTTTTATTCGCCCTCTGTAATCTCTCTCGGCCAGACTTTTCTTCGCATTAACCTTCCCTGCGGCACTCAGGAGAAATCGTCTTGGGAAAGGAGCCATAGTCCTAATTACTTAACCATGTTTTGTCCTTTGGCGCTATTGACAGGTGATATTAGTAGACATTCCCTTGTGTGCCTGAACCCAGATCGGCTTTACGGCCTCATCACATATCTGATCTAGACAGGGCTTCTGATCTCAGATCAGCCTGAAATGTCCACCTCTGCCCGGTAACAGATTGGCATTTGAGTGGCAGAGCAAAAGGCTGTGAGCGTCTGTAGGCAGCTGGTACACACCCCTGGCATCCAGGTCCATGAATGTTAATGTGGCGCTGTAAAGCCCACGGGTACCAGATCTCTCCGCAGTGGGATCACCCAAATTTACATACCCCGTCAGTCATAATATTTCCTACTTAAAGGGATAGAGACCTAAGCGGGCATGGGCTGCAGAAAAGAGGAATAACTCTTGTATTTACCTGGTTTTTATAAAGGGAATTTGCATTTCGCTGCAGGGCTTATATCAGAGTCAGAGTAGCTTTATTGTCATTCCAGCTCTATATAGTAGGTATACAGTGAAACGAGACAGCGTTTCTCCAGGACCAAGGTGCTACATAGACAAAAAACACAGAACACAGGACTACAAAGAAACTAAACTGGACATAATTAAATTATATTAAATAGACTAAGTAAAAGTTAAATAATAACTAAGAAGACTATTAACAAAAAAAAATTTGTTTTACGTTTTTGAGAGTAAACATAAACCAGTAAACATAAACTAGGCTTGATGACGTATGCAGCCTGCAAATGGGACCTCCGGAGGATGCAGCCTTCCGTTTGAGAAACGGCCAATGTATTGTTCTATGACGTTTTTTCTTTTATGTCGTTAAAGGGGAGTAATATCATGAGAAACTGAATTTCCTTGATCTTTTGAGATAAAAGAGTTCATTAACTATGAAAGCACACTGTTAGTTTCAGAGCTTAAATCTTCTTTCCCAGTCCAACAGGTCCATATTTTGAAACAGAGCTGCACTCCAAAGTCCTTGGATTTTTTAAAGTCAGAAACCTGAAAACATGACTACTTTTCAAGATTCAGAATTTGCCAGTCATAATGATTGTAATATTGAAAATGCAATAGAAATGATCTCCGAACACTATAATGATAAGATTAAGATATGGAAATGTTTGCCAAAAATTGTCCGTTTCTCAAACAGAAGGCTGCATTCTTTGGAGGTCGCATTTGTAGGCTGCATACATCATAATGAAGATATTATTTTAGACTATTAACAGTTATAAATTTGACCATTATTCTTAGCTATGCGTAAATTGTTGTAATATGCTAATGACCCGCAAATATAATGCTCAGTTAACTGAAATAAACCAGGCTTGATGACGTATGCAGCCTGCAAATGCGACCTCCGGAGGATGCAGAAACGGCCAATGTGTTGTTCCTGGCTTCATATCCACTTCCTGTATCCATTTAAATGATCCAAACATTAGGAAAAATTGGCTAACGTTTTTTATTTTATTTTATCAGTGTCCCGGTAATTTATTTGTAATTGCAAGGGTCAGAGAGGCTGGAAATATTTATTACAAACTAAATTATTTCTCCACAAAAAACTTTGAATAGTATAATAAGCAAGGGGGAAAAGCATGATTTGATTCCTTGAGGAATTGAAATTAAGTCATCATCTATGTTTTATCACTTGTCCTGCACACTATGACTGGCTTCTCAGCTTCAAAGAACCTATCAACATCTTTTTCTCTTGGTTTATACTTCATATTGTGATAATAAACTCATATCAGGTTACCTAGTTTGTAAAATAATTCCCCAAATTTCTTTTCGTCGTTCATAAAGTTGTTAGTATTTGAGTTTAAACATGTGGCAATCCTTATTCTCTAAGCAATCAGGTCTCTCAGCGGTCCATTACATCTTGCTGGAACTGTTTATGCATTCAGAACTAATTAAGGGTTTCATACAGGGACCCATTTATTTGCAATATAAATTTATTTATTTTCCTTCTCAACTCCTTCGAAATGTGTATGTGCTCATTTTTGTTCCTGACAGGCCGTTAGTGGATGTGCTGGTGTCTTGATTGCTAAACATTTTTTCAAAAGTTTTTTTTTTAACCTGCCGTGTGAAGTCTGGACTTCTGTTTGGGATATTATGAGAAGATGAGATTTGAGGCATTGGAGCACGTTAGCCTTATGGCTCTCTGTGTGTGCCTGATTAAAATAGAGATAAGCTAGCAGTGTGAACTGTGAAGTACACCCTTGCCACAATTTAATGGACAGGACAAAGCAAATAAGCAAAAAAGAAGAGAGGAATTTGAATTTGTTTGGAATTTGTATCTCAGTTTGATTTGGGCTTTGTTATAAATTTGAAATAAATAATTACAAATAAATGGAATTGAAATTTGAAAGTAAAAATTGTCATATTTTCTCACCTTCATGTCATTCCAAACTTGTGTGACTTCTGTGAAAACTGACTAATGTTCTCGTTCTTTTACATACAGTTATAATAAATTAGGAGCTTTTAAGCTACAGAAAGGATGCAAAAGCGTCATAAACCTGTTGTAACAAATCAGCTCATGGGAAATATGAATAATTAACCATAACTAGTTATAATTAATTATGAATATTTTAGATCCGCTGTAGATATTTAGCTGACCTCTCAGGGTCACCTGTCTTGTCAATTCTAAGAACGTTAATTTCCTGGTTAAGGGAAATAACTTTCTTACTGTACAATTCTACAAAAGCTTGTAGCATAAATCCGCATGATTAAGTGACTCCAGTTATAAGCAAACAATGAACCACGTCAAGTGTGATACAAGTAAGGTTTTATTAACTACATAAACACTTAAACTAGTCTAACATACTACATAAACACATAAACTGGTCTAACATCCTACATAAACACATAAACTGGTCTAACATACACACACACACACACACACACACACACACACACACATACAGTTGGTATAGGAAAGGGTTAAAGCTTAACTCAGTACAGAAAGAGGCATAAGGAATGAAAATTTATGAAACCATTTGCATATTCAGCAGATCTACACCTGGGGATACGTCAGATTCTCAGTTCAAACACACCTTGTAAAAAGGTGTAACTGATACTTAATATATCAATTAATAAGACTAAGTTTGATACTTGCAAGTCTCGTCTGTCTGAAAATAGATTCCTGATGCAATCTTAAGGCCCAAGATCTTGCTGAAGTTAGTTGATGAGAAAGAACCAGTTTGAGTCAGAGAATCTTGATTGAAATGGAAAGGACAAGGCCGAAGCCTGGCGCGAGCTTAGGGTTACCGGGAG
>NW_015505233.1:3037585-3095026 GCF_001515645.1 Sinocyclocheilus grahami | reverse complement strand
TTCTTAGTTCAAACACACCTTTGTAAAAAGGTGTAACTGATACTTAATGCATCAATTAATAAGACTAAGTTTGATACTTGCGAGTCTCGTCTGTCTGAAAGAGATTCCTGATGCAATCTTAAGGCCCAAGATCTTGCTAAAGTTGGTTGATGAGAAAGAACCAGTTTGAGTCAGAGAATCTTGGGGAAATGAAAGGACAAAGCCGAGGCCTGGCACGAGCTTAGGGTTTCCGGGAGCGTTTTTCTAACATGCTCTCAGACTTCAAACAAACCACCGACTGGGTGGGTCCCTGGAGCGGGGCCTTTAAGGTCGGAGAAGATCCCTGCCTCTCAAGATGGGGTTGTCCAATGAGAAAGATGGAAATTCCAAGCGGGATGTGGCAATTGCTGGAGGGTTTTACGACCCTTTGTCTCTAAGCATGGTAATTTGCAAATGGACTTGAATCGAAATTACTAAAGATTCTCAGGACCCTAATATATATTGCATATGTACCAACATATAATATACACGCTTGTTTCGATCATATGAAGACGAATTCATAGATACTAAACAAGGAAGGATTACAAATAGCGAAAGGATGACAGGAATGGGTTCCCTCATAAGCATGCCTAAAATAGTCTAAAAATATCAAAGACAACATACACCGTGACCTGAAGGATACACTGCATTTGTGCCTCTTGCTTCTGGAAAATGCAGCTGAGAGTCTCTGCTCACATTCCACAAGGTCGTAAATGTATCGGGTGTCAGGGTTACCATGGAACCAGGGGCCTGTTCGGCTTCCTGGGGTGTTACAGAGTATTTGTGAAATCTAGCTAACAAAATATATATTGTGTGTTTGAGTGGTACAGACGCTACACTGTCATAAAAGTGGACCATACAGCTTTTGCACTATATTCCAAGTCTTCTGAAATCATATGAAATTTAAGTCATTATTCACTGGCAATGTTCTTTCCCATTGACCTGTTAGTGTTCAGATCATTGTGTAAGTGAACTGAGAACCAAATCAGTCCAATTCATCAACTCAAACCTATTTTATTAAGTTTTTTATTAACTCATTCTATCTGTTTTTCACACAAAGCTATCGTGTGGTTTCAGATAACCTCAAACATAGCACAACTCCTGAACTTTTTTGCTCTTTATTTGTAGCTTCAGCCCTAGTCCTCATTTACTTTATTATTTATTATTTTAAGACTACATTAGGACTAGGAAAATATTCTTAAGAACGTCACCTTTTGTTTTCCACAAAATTCAAGTTTATTTGTACAGCGCACAAAAGAAAGTCATATTGTTTTTGAATGACATGAGGTGAGTAAATGATGATCTTTTTTGGGTAAATTATCGATTTAATAATAACCCTGTCTTGCTTTGTAAAGTCATATTGTTTTTGAATGACATGAGGTGAGTAAATGATGACAGAACTTTCTTTTTTGGGTAAATTATCGATTTAATAATAACCCTGTCTTGCTTTGTTGTCCCTTTTTCACAGATGAGCTCTGCTTTACGTATAATCTGCCAGATAAACTCTGAAAAACGTTGTAATAAGAACCTTTGAGAAGAACTCATGTATTGACCTTCTCTTTTTTGTGCCATCTCCTTTCTACTTTGACAAATGTTTTCACTTTGACCTGATTAAAGGCTGCCTTTGTTTTTATTGGTATCACTGGTCTTGGTCAACGGACAAAATTCATTCAGCAAGAGCTTCTATCACTCTTTGTTTTAAAAGTTTAATTAAATTTATTTTCCTCAAGAAACCCAATGCTCTTGACACAGACCGTATTACATACATGATTGGCAAGTTTTCTATGCCAAGGTAGTTATTAATTTTTTGCTCTTTTAATGTCTGTGAAACACTGAGCTGTATTTACTGTACTCTTTCTCGCTTCTTGATCCCGTTATATTGAAATATAAAGCACACAGCAGAGTAGCAGCTAAAGCTCATGATTTGTGATATTGTAGTTCACTTAAAAATGAAATTTCTGTCATAATTTGTCTCAATGTCAAGATTCAAGCTGCAAAAAGGATAGAAAAGCACCATAAAGGTGGTTCGTAAAACTTGTGTGATATATTACTAGATTTCTGTCACCATACACCAGTCATTTTTGCTGAGTGTTCTCCTCTGTTGTCTTCTCAGCACTTGTATCTCAGCTTAAAGGGGAGATAACACACACAGTTTCACCCAATCTCATGTTAATCTTGAGTACCTATAGAGTAGTACTGCATCCTTTATATCTCCAAAAAGTCTTTAGTTTTATCATGTTTATAAAAGAAAGATACAGCTTTACGATTCTCTCTGGAAAAAGCAGAGCTCCTGGAGGCGTGCTGTGGGCGGAGCTAAAGATTGACGAGCACTTGAGCTCCGACTGCCAACAAAATACAGACATTTGATGCAGTTTCACTTACCGTCTACAGTTCTGAATCATGACCGGGATCTTTTATAGCTCGACCCCTCCATCCTTCAGTATCAAACGATGTGCAAATCCAGCATCGAACTGGGACTTGCTTATACAACGTTCGTCAACAAACACACTTGTGAAACTCTGTTGCTGCTCCGGAAAAACAAACTGCATGCACTGTTTACATAACGTTGGGTTGTTTAGGAAGCTGAACAAAGTTATCTTTCCCTTACAACCAAAAACACACTTCTTTGGAGACATTCTTCCCGAGCGAGTCCCGTGCAGCGCTGCCGCCGGATGAAGCGCATTGATGGGCGCGATCTTGTTCTCGCTCTGGTCGATGCGTGCGCGGGCACGCTCTTCCGGGAGAAATGCCCATATAAGGAGTTCCACCCTCGTCTACGTCATGAAGTGCCACGATCGAAAAAAAACTTTCTGAAACTTGTACGAACCCGGAAGTAAGATTTTTAGCACAGGAATACTCCGTCATATGTCCAAATTGTTTTTTTAAATTTTGTCCATGCTTAGCACGAGAATCCGACTCTTTAACATTGTAAACAACTCTGAATGCATGAAACAGCCTTGTACCCCCCCTTTAATCAGGTTGCCTGTTCAGCTCCGACTGTGAACTTTGCTAACCTGTGCAGTGTTGACAGACTCTATGTAGAGTCGATCATCAGAGTAAGTGAATGAAAGAAAAGAGCGTTCTAGCTCTGAGTGCATCCTTCAGCACTTTGAGGAATGACTTATAATTTCCTAAGGGCAGAGTCATTACAGTAGTCCTGGTTGTCTGGGTTTTATAGACCCAGGAATAGCCTCACTCGTGGTGGAGGAAGTCTCCCATCAGCAAAAGCTCTGTGTTGTGATAGTCAGCGTTTGTGTGGTCAGAGATCCAGTGTCTTCAGGAAGTGTGTGTGTGAACATAGATGCCCAAATCCCACAGCTAACCATTTGTTTGTTTGGTTGTAGAGGTCTACGGCAGCAACCACATTATATGACTGGACTTATTTTAGGACATGCAAACAGATGTATTTGATATATAATTTCTAAATGTTCACCATTTCTGCACTCTTGCAGTCAACTTGCAGGTTAAGGGGTGGTTATTTACTGTTGCTCTGTGAAATATCACAGGTGAAAGAAAGTGGAAAAGGATGTGACAAAATACAATTAAAAATGATGAAATAAAGATCTAAAGCTATTCTGTTGGCACCAAAAGTATTCATTGCTGCAATTCCCATTAAAATAACTGGGTTTTGAGCAATTCTATTTAATTACTGCAAATGATCTACATTGCAGCTAATTCTGGCCAAACTTGGACAGGAAGTGGCCATCTGACCTGCATTTATAGTGTCCAATGATAGTTTATTTCATTCGGGTGTATTTTAAGTATAATAATAGGTCAATGTCAAGGGTGGTGTTTCCTTATGGTAGAGTATGGCAGTCGCCATTCATTAGCCCAGTCAGGTGTGCCTTGGAAAATTATCCAAACTTCATATCGCTTATGTTTCATTATTGTTATTTAAAATCAGTGCTATTGGTCATCGTTATGCCTGTTTGTGGGTTTTACAAATGTCAGACAGATATCAGCTTGTTCGCAGTGCAAGGTTAAATAAATAACTGATGTTTGAATTAGTACAGCATTTTCTTTACTCAAACACTATGTCTGTAAAGGCTAATGTTTTTTTGTATGTTTGAAAAGCGGAGAAGAGTCTTATAGCTTTTGCCGTCTAGTTGTAGCCAATATAATTTTGTACATTTTAAATATTCTGTGCATATAGCGCTTCATCATTTATATCATGAGATTTTGGCCAAGTGTATTAAATGACAAGAAAAACTAAGCGCCCATATAGGCCTAGCTACAATAAAAATGATAACCTGTAAGTTATAAAGCGTATAATGCAATGCACTTGCTGCCTCAGATACAGACGTTCTAATGACAGACAAAACACAGATCTCAGTCATTTGCTGGTCAAAAATCAACTCCAGTTTTGAGCTTGATTTTCATAAATTGCTAAGTGCAAGTATCTGATAAAGCTATAATACCAGCTGATGACGCAATGTTTAATTATTGATAAAAAACTGCCATACCCTATGGTTTTGTGAAACGCCGCCACTGGTCAAAGTGAATATATTTTATTCCAATTATGGTAAACCAGTCTTCATGAATGGTTGATTATTTGCAGCATAAGCTAAATACATCTTACTTAGTGAAAGTAAACGGAAAGAAACAGGAATATTCCTGTTAACCTGCTAAGGAGCACCTTTCAAACTTGATGCCAAACTTTGGCAAATCTGTTTCATCCTACAAAGTGTTCTGCGCTGTTTGGGTTTCTAATTGACCATACAAGAGTTTCTTTTTCTAACTAACTTCAAGCTGGAGAGTTCATCATACAGTATGTGTTTTTCTCTCAATTAAGAGCCAAATAAGGAGAAGAAAAATGCATCTGGTTAATGTCAAGGAGCAGAGGAGGAGGAGTGAGTGAGAGAGTGAGTGATCATCTGTTATAGTGGACAACAGAGGTTCTGTGTGTGTCAGATTCTTTGGCTTTACATCGTCATGCAGCCTGATAAATACTTCACACCTGCAGTGAATACTGCACAGAATCAATCATCAGTCTTTTGAGAAGGAACAAAACAGAAAGTTTCAGCTGCAGCCGCTGCATGCGTTTATTTGAAAGGGAATCTGATCCCTTTCATAAGTCAGAGAGAGTGTGAAGTGTAAATAGGACGAGAAGAAAAGCATTAAAGAACATTCTAGAGGCATGATGCATTATAAAGCATTATATCTCCATTCTTGGAATCAAATGTGAAGATCTGAAACAGGAAATGTGAAACTGACCGTCAAATACTGGCCAAACACCTAACAAATACTTTGAGGGGACATCCGTGCCTGAGTAATAGAGCAATTCCAGACATTCTTGTGCTTTGCCAGAACCAAGATCAAATTGTAGACCAAGCATTTGTGAGCGCTATCAAAACAAATCTGTCATATCGGTCTATGTAGTTTGTTTCATTTAGTTTTATTTATCGTTATGTAGTAAATTGTGACTATTTCGATCAAATCTGGAACACGTTGTACAGCCACCCGCTGAGAAAAGAAGAGGCCTTCTTACTGACATGAGCCAACTGGTAGTTTAAGGTCCTCTAATACTTTTGTTTTGACATACTATAATGTAAATTATATCATATCAGTATGATATCAGTCATTATGTCCCAAAAATCTGGAACCTATTGAAATTAGGCAAACTTTGAGTAAAGTTTTTTAATTTTCTTGAATTTCACAACAACAACAAAAATAATAATGAATATTATAAAAAAACTATTTTTTTTATGTGTATGTATGTTTAAACTCAATAATAATAATAATAATAATAATAATAATAATTCTTATTATTAGATTTAAATATTTTCCATTATTATTATTATCATTACTATTCTTTAATTTGTTGCATTTCACTGTTTTTAAATTCTGAATTGTTTACTTTGAGCTGCATTTTGTACTTTAAAAATAAAAATAAAAAGTATTATTATTATTATTATTATTGCTTTCATCTTCTTTAATTTGTTGTATTTCACTGTTTTTATATTCTGACCAGCATTTTAACTATATTATTATTTTATTTATTATTATTATTATTATTAATGACAAACCATGATTAACGTGATCTAAATCTTAAATAGCTGATGTGTATACAATTAACAATTCTTGATTGGGATTTCTCTCCAAAAATAAGGAGTTGGTTTCCTGTCGTTTTATTTGGAATAAAAGCCAGCCAATCAAATTTCTGCCAGATCTTGGCATTGCTGAACGACAGCCACTGTTTCCGACAAATGCGAGAATAGAACAGAAAAAAAAGGATTTTTGGGAACTGCAAAGTAAGATAAGGTTGCTGCCATCACTAAACAGGATTTAGCAATGTCTCTGACCTTATGTGTTTATTTTTAAGAGCAGATGTGATTTGTTGTGTGCCTGACAGAACGTACAAGACCAAGTGTGCTGATTCTGTTTGCACCTCATTGAATTCATCCTCCATAATCTACTAACCATGAAAAGTGTCCTCTTCTGTCATCCGTAGGTCGGGTGCCTGTCCTATAGAAAAGCATTGTGGGTAATTTAGAGTCCCTGGCAGTAAATGTCGAGCATGGTCATATGTCTCCGGGTAAAGAGGATGGTTATAAAAGACTTACGAGTGTAGAGCCACACAGCATTGCTGCTTAGTAACCCTGTTTGTTGTTTGAATCTTTCCATTTAGCAGGAATGGCTAAAGTCAGCACTGGCAATCAATCATGCCTGGTAATTTAACAGTCTCTTAAAAGTATTTTCATAGCCGTTTCTCCTTTACACAGATTGCAGCAGTCTGTCAGTATGTTAGAGAACTCTTCCTGCTCATTCATTCTTTTAATGAATTACACCAGTAGCTTTGAACTAAATAATATTGATGCAGCTCTGATCTGAATGAAGCTTTACCTTTTTTTTATTTCACACTTCCACTGTTATTTCAGACTTCTCAAAATAGTCCAGTGTGTGAGGTCCAAGCTAGTCTGAACTAGTCTGAAAGCCTGCAGTATCGTCATATTCAGTTCTATCCTCAGTATTCATTGAATATTGATCATGTCTGACAAAAACGGATTAATAACAGTTCATTTGCTCAGTGACACGTCTATATCATTCCATTGAGGTCTTGTAATTTACATCTGCTCAACAGTCTCTCAAGTTATTAATCTCAAGACTATGAGCCATTTCTATGACCCTACTGTTTAGCTCAGGCTCATATTAATAAATCAGATGCTCGTGTTTAAACTGTGGCTCTGGCTATTGACAGATCACCCATCATGATGCATGTGCCTGCCTGGCTGAAGTAGATGTATGTTTGCTTCTATTGGGTTCCAGTGTCATTTATACTGATGACTTGTGAGCGTTTCATCTCTGGCACCCTACCAGACAGCATCTGAAACAGAGCATATTGTACAGCCCTCTGAGAGCGGAGAGAAACATCTCCAACGGAGCTGAAGATTGTGTCCCTGAAAACCGTACTATGTCCAATGTGGTGTAGAATAGAATGTGTTGACTGGAGGCCTGAAAGGGTGCCAGATAAACTTTAATCTGGCTTTCACTAAAAGTCTTTAAAGGCCATACATTTCAAGTTGTTTGCTAGTCTTGGTATAAAAAAAATACCAAAATAAGGTACAATACAACTAAAAGGTTTGGGGTCGGTAAGTAGTCTTTTAAAGGGTTAGTTCACCCAAAAATGAAAATTAGCCCACAGATTACTCACCCTCAAGTCATCCTAGGTGTATATGACTTTCTTCTTTCAGACAAATCCAGTCGGAGTTATATTAAAAATTGTCTTTGATCTTTCAAGCTGTTTAATGCCACTCAGCGGGTGTTGCATGTAACAGTCCAAAAGAAGTTAAATAAAAAGCGCCCAACCATAAAAAAACCATCTCACATGGCTCCGGGGGGTGAACAAAGGCCTCCTGTAGCGAATAGATGCATTTTTGTAAGAAACTGGTGGTGGTTTAGGAGAGACCCCCCACATGATTGTAAAAGCGCTTTGGGTGTACAACAATACACAATAAAAGTGCTATATAAATGCATCATTCATTTATTCATTCAAGAAAAATATCCATATTCAAAACGTAATAATCACTTTAATGTAGCTTGCACCAACAGTTGTACATGGAAGCAGCTCCGGGCGGATGACGTATGAGGTCAGCTTTGCGCATGCGCCGCTCAGAAGTGATGCACGCGGAAGCGCAGGGGAGAGATCAAAACAAAAGAAAGGTCACTTATTAGAAGTACAAAACAAGGATTTGAAAAGAAGAATGTCGGAGGATTTCGATATAATCCAAGAGGAGACTGGTTTTCCTTTGCTAAAGTAAGGAAACTTTGCTTCCTTTGCTCCTGTTAACAAACGTTGGTTTTCACGAGACTCACCGGCGCATACGCAATGCTGACCTCATACGTCATCCGCCCGGTGGTGCTTCCGTGTACAACTGTTGGTGCAAGCTACATTAAAGGGATTATTACGTTTTGAATATGGACATTTTTCTTACAAAAACGCATCTGCCAGCATGTCACAGTCATTAGATTTCAATGGTCCCTGTTTAATCCATCAATCTTGTTCATCAATAAACCTCGCCTCACTGTTGGTGATGAGCAGAGGTCAGAGGCTGGTGTTATGTCAAATATCACTTCATTAGAAGTGTTTGCATATTTATTATTTTGGAACAGTGTTCAATAGGGAATATGGGAACAAGATAGATGGCAGACATTCCTATCGAATGAATGGATTTATTTCTTTGCAGCTCTGTTGACTTTGTTGTAACTCTTGAACAAGTCTTAAAAAGAATATCCATATTTCATACTGTACATTAATATTTTGTGTTGTATTGATTGAATGCATCGATTCGCTACAGGAGGCCTTTGTTCACCCCCCGGAGCCGTGTGAGTAATTTTTTTTTATGGATGGGCGCTTTTTATTTAACTTATTTTGGACTGATGCATGCAACAAAGACAATTTTTAATATAACTCTGACTGGATTCGTCTGAAAGAACGATGTCATATACACCTAGAATGACTTGAGGGTGAGTAATTTGTGGGCTAATTTTAATTTTTGGGTGAACTAACCCTTTAAGAAGTCTTTAAGAAGTATTTTATGCTCACCAAAGCTGCTTTTATTTGATCAAAAATACAGTAAACAGTAACATTGTGAAATATATTTACAATTTAAAATGTAATTTACTCCTGTGACGTCAAAGCTGAATTTTAAGCAGCCAAGAAACATTTCTTATTGTTACTAATTTTGAAAACAGTTACTGGTTAATATTTCTTTTTGGATTGTTTGAATAGAAAGTTTAAAGGAACAGCATCTATTTGAAATAGTTTTTTCTTTTTGTAATAATGTAAAAGTCTTTATTGTCACTTTTGATTAAATGCATCATTGTGAAATAAAAGTAGTAATTTCTTCAGAAATTATACTGACCCAAAGCCAAATTATATTTTATTTTATTTTATGATTTCATTGCACATGCTGTCTGCATCGTTTTAATATAGTACACAAATCACAAAATTCAACTGAATTATGCAAATACAGTACAAAACAAAAATGTTTTGTGAAATGTTATTTGCCTTTGGTCAGCCTATTATAAGAAACTTAACATAACAAAGTTGAAGATCTGAATAATCATTTGTCATTGCATTGAAACATGCCCCACAGGCCAGTCTTTTATCTTATTCACTGTAGGTGACTTTTACACTGTTTTGAGGGACAGTTAGTATTAGCATTCGTTACTCATGCTAGACCTCATAGACGCCTTCTAATCATAATTCTGTGATGCTCTCAATGTTGATTTGCCTCATTACTTGATTGACACAACTGTCTCAGTTCCATTAAGGCACTCTAGGCATCTGCCAGCATGTCACAGTCATTAGATTTCAATGGTCCCTGTTTAATCCATCAATCTTGTTCATCAATAAACCTCGCCTCACTGTTGGTGATGAGCAGAGGTCAGAGGCTGGTGTTATGTCAAATATCACTTCATTAGAAGTGTTTGCATATTTATTATTTTGGAACAGTGTTCAATAGGGAATATGGGAACAAGATAGATGGCAGACATTCCTATCGAATGAATGGATTTATTTCTTTGCAGCTCTGTTGACTTTGTTGTAACTCTTGAGCAAGTCTTAAAAAGAATATCCATATTTCATACTGTACATTAATATTTTGTGTTGTATTGATTTTTTTTTTACATTTTGGCTATAGCATGAAAATAACTACTGGCTTATCGGCATCACACAAAATTTTAATATTGTTGCATTGCATTCATAAAATTAAAAATTGAAACGTACCATAAATGATTGCTTCACCATCTAAAAACCACTAGAAACCGGTATAAGCTGGATTTCCCAAGCTTTGAGGAAGACAAGCCTGTTACACTGACACTTGCCAGTGTGAAGCTTTTTTGTTTCAGTATTATACAAAACGTAATGAGTACTTAAGACAAAGTAACTTCTGTTATTGATAATGTCTCTCTCCTGAATCTGTTGAACATGAAACAGATCTTTTAGACATGTGTATTGACCTTCGAATGCATCGATTCGCTACAGGAGGCCTTTGTTCACCCCCCGGAGCCGTGTGAGTAATTTTTTTTTATGGATGGGCGCTTTTTATTTAACTTATTTTGGACTGATGCATGCAACAAAGACAATTTTTAATATAACTCTGACTGGATTCGTCTGAAAGAACGATGTCATATACACCTAGAATGACTTGAGGGTGAGTAATTTGTGGGCTAATTTTAATTTTTGGGTGAACTAACCCTTTAAGAAGTCTTTAAGAAGTATTTTATGCTCACCAAAGCTGCTTTTATTTGATCAAAAATACAGTAAACAGTAACATTGTGAAATATATTTACAATTTAAAATGTAATTTACTCCTGTGACGTCAAAGCTGAATTTTAAGCAGCCAAGAAACATTTCTTATTGTTACTAATTTTGAAAACAGTTACTGGTTAATATTTCTTTTTGGATTGTTTGAATAGAAAGTTTAAAGGAACAGCATCTATTTGAAATAGTTTTTTCTTTTTGTAATAATGTAAAAGTCTTTATTGTCACTTTTGATTAAATGCATCATTGTGAAATAAAAGTAGTAATTTCTTCAGAAATTATACTGACCCAAAGCCAAATTATATTTTATTTTATTTTATGATTTCATTGCACATGCTGTCTGCATCGTTTTAATATAGTACACAAATCACAAAATTCAACTGAATTATGCAAATACAGTACAAAACAAAAATGTTTTGTGAAATGTTATTTGCCTTTGGTCAGCCTATTATAAGAAACTTAACATAACAAAGTTGAAGATCTGAATAATCATTTGTCATTGCATTGAAACATGCCCCACAGGCCAGTCTTTTATCTTATTCACTGTAGGTGACTTTTACACTGTTTTGAGGGACAGTTAGTATTAGCATTCGTTACTCATGCTAGACCTCACAGACGCCTTCTAATCATAATTCTGTGATGCTCTCAATGTTGATTTGCCTCATTACTTGATTGACACAACTGTCTCAGTTCCATTAAGGCACTCTAGGCATCTGCCAGCATGTCATAGTCATTAGATTTCAATGGTCCCTGTTTAATCCATCAATCTTGTTCATCAATAAACCTCGCCTCACTGTTGGTGATGAGCAGAGGTCAGAGGCTGGTGTTATGTCAAATATCACTTCATTAGAAGTGTTTGCATATTTATTATTTTGGAACAGTGTTCAATAGGGAATATGGGAACAAGATAGATGGCAGACATTCCTATCGAATGAATGGATTTATTTCTTTGCAGCTCTGTTGACTTTGTTGTAACTCTTGAGCAAGTCTTAAAAAGAATATCCATATTTCATACTGTACATTAATATTTTGTGTTGTATTGATTTTTTTTTTACATTTTGGCTATAGCATGAAAATAACTACTGGCTTATCGGCATCACACAAAATTTTAATATTGTTGCATTGCATTCATAAAATTAAAAATTGAAACGTACCATAAATGATTGCTTCACCATCTAAAAACCACTAGAAACCGGTATAAGCTGGATTTCCCAAGCTTTGAGGAAGACAAGCCTGTTACACTGACACTTGCCAGTGTGAAGCTTTTTTGTTTCAGTATTATACAAAACGTAATGAGTACTTAAGACAAAGTAACTTCTGTTATTGATAATGTCTCTCTCCTGAATCTGTTGAACATGAAACAGATCTTTTAGACATGTGTATTGACCTTCAGCAAGTCCTGTTGGCTCTGTCAATATTTAATAAAAGGATTTGGAGTGATGAAACTTCATATTCTATTATTAATATGCTTCATTCACCGTATAATAAGGAAATCCTTTGAAGGAATGTGTCTGAGGAGGACCCGTTCCTACAGTTTTTGAAGACCACAGCATATTTATTTTTCTCTCTCTCGGTAGCGCACACTTGCTCGCTCTCTTTGTGCTGACAGGAAACAACTGATTCAGATTCTTATTAATGCACAGTGATGGAAAGAAAAAGACACCGTGAAAGAGGAGTCAGGCACTTCATAATGTTAGGTTTAATGGAAACACAATATTTCACTTATTAAAAAAGGAAATTGATGCAGGAATGTACAATTGGGTTCAGGTTTTCCATTTGATTTTGTTTCTGCATGATGTAGGGAGTTCAGGGAGAATCACAGTGAGCTGCCACCATATTTCAGCCTGTCTTAAAGCCTATGACTTCTGTTTTTTGGGTCCATCTGAGAGAGTGGGTCTAGAGTGAGTAAAAAGAAAGACAATTTTAATGCATTTAAATTATATGCACTACTCTTAAAAAGTTTAGTTTAGTATTTTTCTTTTGTAAAGAAATTAATGCTTTTATTCAGCAAGGATGCATTAAATTGATCAAAAGTGACAGTGAAGACATTTATAATGTTATAAAAATATTTATTTTGACCTTTCTATTCATCACAGAATCATGACAGAATATTTGCCATCACCCAAAAAAAAAAAAAAAAAATTAACAAAAAAATCTTTGCCAACCCCAAACTTTTGAGTGGTAATGTAATTTTTTACAAACATTAAGGAGCCAACATATAAATACAACCCAATCATTAATGTATGGTTAAAACCATATCAAATTTCATGGGTTCTTCCAATCGATTGATCTTTATTTGAAATGCGTAGGTGGTGAGATGTGTGCAGTCATGTGCAAACGTTTTAATGAGGGTTTTTGGGAATGGAGAATGTGAAGACCTCAGGGCCAGCGGGGGAGTCAAGGATCTTGTACCTTCATGGCAAAGTCTTCAAAGTCCAAAACTTACTTAGCTCATTGAAATGTAATTTTAAATCTGAAAAGAAAGAGAGAAAAGTAATAAGCTCACTTGCATTTTGATATTTCCTGATACAGTGTATCTCAAGTTCTGTAATTAAAGGAATAGTTCACTCAGAAATTATGTTTACTCCAAGAGTCATTCCAAATGTTTTTTTTTCTGTGAAAAATTGTTCTTAAAGATCAAATAGATCTTTACTAAAACAGTTGATAGTCACCATGGCCTGTCAAGCTCAAAAGAAGAAAAAAAAGAAAAGAAACTTTGCTAGTACCATGTCTTACACATCGAATTTTGTCATGGAAAAAAACATATATTTTTACACAGCTCCTGACTGCAGGCGAGTTCTTTGCCTGACAGTGTGCTAATGCATATTTTAATGTATTTTCATATTCTTTAACAACCAGTCCATCTATTTCCCTCAGATGATGGTTGTTCCCACAGGGCAGTAATGATTAATCATTGCTGAAATATCGGCTGACTGTGAAGGGAGGAATGGTGTTTATAGTAGACACTACAAGAAGCCCATCTGGATGTCACATAGATGCTGTGTTTGATATTACCCTCACAGATCGTCTCCTGTCAAGCAATTACTCAAGACACCTCAGCGTTGTTTAAGATGTTCATTATGACAAGGCAATGATTGGTTGAGGCAATGTTGCTGTGTGAGGCCAGACAGATTTAGCACTTTTCAAGGAAATAAACCTACAGTTGTATATTTGCTGGTATAGGAGAAAGTCTAATTAAGAACCAGTTTTTGATACCCAGCTGTATCACTGATAAACATTGAAAGGCCATGTTTGCTCATTTGTCCATATGTTACCGGAGATTAACATATAAACAGATGTTGTTTATTGATCCCTATAAGGGGAACTTCAGGAATGTCTTAATTAGTGTTATTTCCTCACAGAGAAAAGCTTATATATTGTCATGAGACAAATTCTGACTTGTCCAGTATTTAATAGATTTAATAAAGAACAGCAATTTCATACGTTTTTTTATAGATATTACTATTGTATGTGTCCTTCTTAAATCCATTAACATAAACATAATAGAACATTTTTAATTATTTTCTAGTTTTCTCATCCAAGTCTCATCCTTTAATAATGTGGACCAGGGTTATAAAGATGCATTTTATACTGTATATACTGTAAATATGTAAATACACAATTTTTAAATTGTTATTATATTATATTATATTAGTTAATTGAGGGAACAAGTTATTTTTTTAAATCATTTCTCTGCTGAGTGCATATTTCTTCATAAATTGCTAGTTTCTAATGTAAAGGCTGAAAATACATTAGAAGTTCACTAAAACAGTGTGTTGTAATGTACTTCTCATGAATTTTCAGCTTTTTACATGATAAGCTAGCAATTTATGAAAAAATATTCTAGATATTTTATGTTTTCTATAGTGTTGTAATTGTTAATTATTGTATGTTATAGTTTTTTTTTTTTTGGGGTGAAAACTTCATCTTAAACACGGGCAAGTATTTTATACAGTATTCTTTAATGCGTTATTTGGTTCTCACTTTAAAATATTCCATCCTGTTTTGCAGAAAATGTGCATAAGCCTTTAAAATCATGTAAAAATAGAAAGATGATTAAAAAACGATCCAAAATTGACTTTATGTAAGCTAACTCTTAATCCCTCACTGAGAAATTACTAACTTTCATCCTGTTTGGCTTTATCCAATTAGGGCTGATAGAAACATTTTCTTGCCTTTGTGTAAATAATCAAGTGTAAATGAATAAAGTTTATGTGCCTGAGCATAAGCAGAACATATTTTTGAAGGTCTGCTACAGTATACCCTTTTATGGAAATACTTCCCTAAATTACAACACAAGGGTATTCATTTTGTATAAGTTAAAGAGTTCACAAGTTCACAGAACAGGAATAGCCCAAGTACATTGTGTTACCTTTGTCACTCAAGGCTGCAGTTTGTTCAGTTCTGCGGTTGTTCTCTCTTCCTATGAGCGACTAGCTGGGACTTTCATAGGTTCAGAAGGCCTATCTGACCGGAGAGCTCGTCCATCAAATAGCCCTTGGAGTCTCCTTTTTACTGTAGGTTGCTGTGTAAGTTATGCTGTTATCCAGTTAGCAGTCCCCTTGGCCACTGAGGTCATGTTGATTTCATATTCATAAGGATTGATGGCTGCAATGTGCACTTCATTTCCCATAAGGACCGGTGCTGAAGAGCCATAATAGTCTGAGTGCAAAGGCCAAGTATCTGAACCTCATTCAAACTGACATTGTATACATGATTTAACCTCCACCTTAAACAACAGTGTTACTGTTAGAAAGTTCATATGAGTAGTTCAATAGCACAAAATCACAGTTTAAATGTCTTTTAAGATTGTTAGCCCCTTAGCAGCTTTGATTTTTTTATTATTACAAATCGTACCTACGAGACGACCATGAAGTGAATGTAAGACCCCACTGGTGAGTCAATGCGGCGTGAGTTGTTCTTTAAGAGGTAAAGAGGGAGGACACTTTAGGGCTGATTTGGAAATGTGGTTTTAAATTGCACAGACACAGGTGACTCGTCTGCCGTAGATCTGCGGTGTTCAGAGACGATCAGAGCCATTAAACTTAATTAGCCAATTCAGACACATGCCCATGAATGCAGTCCTCATCTTCACAGAGAAGAAAGAAACCACAGATGGGAACTGCTGCATATGTAGGCTATCTATAGGTGTCAAAAGAGACAATTCTGATATGTGAAATATGTGAAAATGTAAAGTTATGGACTGTTATTAACTGTTTAACTGTAACTGTATCGGTTAATCTGTTCATTATTTCTTCAATTAATTTGATATTTCATATGACTCCATACATAAATGCAGTCCTCATCTTCACAGAGAAGAAAGAAACCACAGATGGGAACTGCTGCATATGTAGGCTATCTATAGGTGTCAAAAGAGACAATTCTGATATGTGAAATATGTGAAAATGTAAAGTTATGGACCGTTTTTAACTGTAACTGTATCGGTTAATCTGTTCATTATTTCTTCAATTAATTTGATATTTCATATGACTCCATACATCAATAATGAATATTTTTAAGGGCAGTGTATAAATAAATATATAATATAAAAAATACAGTTAAACAGTAATAGTGTAGTTTTGTAATTTAAGATACTGTTTCCTATTTTCCTATTTCCTTATTTAAAAAAAAAATGTAATTTATTCCTCTGAATTTTCAGCATCCATTACTTCAGTCTTCAGTGTCACATGATTTTTCAGAAATCATTCTAAAAGGATTTGGTGCTCAAGAAAATATTTTGTTATTGTTTATTATTTTATTTTCATTAATAGCTGTGCTGCTTAATACTTTTGTGATGCATTTTTTACCACTTACTTTGATAAAGAGAGTGAATATATATCCGAATTTATTTGAAATAGGACTATTTTGCAATATTATAAATGTCTTCACTATCAATTTAATGTGTCCTTGCTTAATAAAAGCATTCATTAAAAAATGACTGACTTCTTTTGAACTTTTGCAAATAAAAGGTTTAAAATATATAAGTGTATATATACAGCATTTTTTTTAATAACAGTATTTTTAATAGCTCCTCACACATTTCAGTGACTTTGTAGCAAACATCTAAAGAACTAATCAGAATTTTGCAAAGTATCATCAAACAATATAATTTAAAGTCACGTAAGGTCAAAATCTAAAGGAGATAATAATAATTGTTGATGATAGTCAGATTACACATAGAAAAAATGAAAATAGCCAATTTCACTAAGATCTGCGTGCTTCATTAAAATAGAGACCTTAAAGTCCCTCTATTTTCTTGTAATAACCTGTTGCGCATATAGATGAAGCTCCCTAGCATATCAAATCAACACCTGTTATGTTTTAGTTCATGCGTTTTATCAATTTAATGTGTCCTTGCTTAATAAAAGCATTCATTAAAAAATGACTGACTTCTTTTGAACTTTTGCAAATAAAAGGTTTAAAATATATAAGTATATATACAGCATTTTTTTTAATAACAGTATTTTTAATAGCTCCTCACACATTTCAGTGACTTTGTAGCAAACATCTAAAGAACTAATCAGAATTTTGCAAAGTATCATCAAACAATATAATTTAAAGTCACGTAAGGTCAAAATCTAAAGGAGATAATAATAATTGTTGATGATAGTCAGATTACACATAGAAAAAATGAAAATAGCCAATTTCACTAAGATCTGCGTGCTTCATTAAAATAGAGACCTTAAAGTCCCTCTATTTTCTTGTAATAACCTGTTGCGCATATAGATGAAGCTCCCTAGCATATCAAATCAACACCTGTTATGTTTTAGTTCATGCGTTCAAGGATTCAAACAAAATATCTCTCACAATGCATGTGCGGTCTCTGCTCTTCCACAGTGGTGTAAGTGATGCTCTTAAATTGCTGAGTATCAGCCTTGTTTAAATCTTCCCTTTCACACTACGCTGCTCTATTATTCATTGCCCAGCCTGATGACTGAGCGTCACACTAAACCTGACACACCTCATGTTACATTTGCATGGAGCCAAACTCATTAGATACTACCTTAAAGGTCAGGCGAGCGGAAATAACCATGTGGGCCAAACAGAGCATGTTTTAGAAACGCTTATTAAAGCAATGTGACATTTCATACCGTGATTGGGGTTGTAGTGTCTTATCGGACTGGTTAACGTTGGACTTAAATCGGATGGAGTAGAAAAAAGGTATGGCTTTGTTTTAAAGGAAGAAATTATAACAACAAACTAACCTTGTTTTTTCGGGGGGGTTTTAGATTACGTTCAAACAAACCACTTTCTTGCATGCTCTAAGCGTACACCATGTTTTGAAATGTCAACCGCTTTTACTTACACATGAACTGTTGCCTAATGAGATTTTAATAGTTGATGGGGGAACAATGCAAGGTGCTAATTGCAAGACGAAATTTAATGCTGTCAGTCAAATTTTATGGATGATCGCATTGGCAACAGTCAAACGACTCTATGTTTTTTATCCAGGCAGCATGGCCAGTCTCATTTTTTAGCGATCGACACTTCCTGTTTGTCGGACAGCTGAAGGACACAGATGTCAGTGCGTCGCTCAAGACAGATCGTGACTGAGACATTTTAAGACCTTAACATGAAAACAAATTACCATGTTTTATTCAGAGCTTTCTCTTGTGCTGTCAAAGGGTGCACGGGTTACACTGATGGAGGGGGAAGTCAAATAGTGAATTATTAATTTGGCCCTAATAATAGAAGCAAGGGCTGTTTGGGAGAATTAAGCCAATTTTAAGTCTGATCGTACCTCCTCTCTGTGAATTCATCGCTCTCTCTCTGTGTTTCTCTTCCATCTCAGCCTTTGATTTTTACAGATTAATTGGCGGACGGACTGTCGTGCTGTTACACAGAAGTATTGATATGAGGTGACTGGCCTGAGATGGCTTTGATCATGGCTATAATTAAGCCTGAAGTTATGCTTTTCTCTATCCATATGGTTTTTAACAAATCCACTTCTGCTCCCACTCCTCTTCTTTATTACACAGATTTTCCCCTCTGTTTTTATGTCATCTTTTGCTTGCACCTCTCTAGTTGGAACCAAAGATGATCAATAGATGCTGTGGATGGGAGAACGCTAGTAGCACATGATTGGCAGAATGAGAACTCATACATCCTGCTTTGCATGTAGCTACAGGTAGCGCACATCACGCTGTTATTCTTCTAGATTAGCTCGGAAATTATTAATATCAGCTTCCTCCTTCATATCTGAAGGTTGAGCTGACAGATCGGGGGATCTTGCACATGGTGTACACCGGGAGATGGGAAATTGTCACTCTCCTGGTATAAAGGCAAAACTGTTGAAATTTGTATTATCAGATGGTGTGTATTTTGCACTAACGCATGTGAAATCTATATTGCCAGTCAATGCCAGATGGCAGTTTCTCGCATTAAAGTGTGTGCTTTTCATTTTGATCCTGGTTTGAATAGTGATTTGTTTCAGTTGTTTGTTTCATTCTTGGCATTCATCTCAGTTGCAAAACATTTACTTTGAGTAGGGATGCACCGAAATTAAAATTCTAACCAATGTAATAAACAGTAATTCTTTTCATGTTGTACCCAGTATTAGAATTCTATACAGTTTTTTCTAAATAAATAAATAAAAAACACAAAACAACTAAACACCTAATATTATCATTATTATTTGAATATTATTGTTATATTAGCACAATATATTATTTAATAATAATAATAATAATAACAATAATAATTGGCAGATTAAAGCCTCAAGCTTTTATGGTTTTTTTAATGGTATATTTATTATGTTAATAAATTATTAGTGTCTTATAGATTAACTGTTAGATGATGGCAGAGGAAATTATATATTCAATAGCTGATTTGATAAGGATATATTCCTGATTCATATATTTATTACAATATTTATTTTATTTTTTTGGAATACACGGCTATTTTTGAACGGCTTTTAATGGAGACAGATGCTGCTGTACCAGTAGAGGCAAACTTGGCCATGATGACCAACCTAACTTTGACCCCTTGGCATGAGCAGGCCTTCTGATTGTATTGTTTGGATTATGGATTTGAAATTTAAGATGTCCTAATCCTCTTGGTTCCTTAATGAGGAACATTGGTAAATGAAACATTACATGTCATCAGCATTATGGAATGCTTTTGGATACCACAAAAACAAAAATCTAATTTCTGAAATAGAAATAAATAGAAGTAATTGGGTGGTGATGTAGACTGATGGTTTTTTGTCGTGTTGCTGTGGTGCATTGTTATATATAACCATTCTTGGTGTTCCTCGTTTATTATTTTTCATTAACTTGAGGCATAAATTCCATCTTTGCATGTTTTAGGTGTCTAGACCCATCCAAACCAAGAGCTGATTATGCCAAGATCCTGTACAGCGCTTCCCTCCCCTCTAATATTTCTTCTAGAAACATTAGCTGTTGATGTGGTGTGTTCACACCACTACATTCGTTCCGTCCCAGGATGCCTGTTTCTTAGGCAGATCGAACAAGGTCACAGCTCATGTACAGCCTCATACACCCTCAAAACATGCCCTTGAATTACTTAGCCACACTGCATGTTAGTTTATTTGAAAATGGGGTTCTCTCACTTTCAGACTAGTAGTAACAGAAAAAAAATGCCTTAACGAGACAATTTAAGAGGAAAACATTTCTTTAAATGACATACCTGATGCTTCTGGTTTTTGTCTGCGCTCTGTAGTATTTATGATGTGTCTCCAGCAATTACCTGTCTATGGTCCATGCAGTTTTCCACAGGAAGAAACATTTAGATTAGCAATCGTTATACACTCGGTTAAATGTGATTTGTTGTGAATGCAGCTCTGCTTTGATCAGCCTGAATGGTTCACTGCTCTGTACTTCCTCAACTGAAATTTGGAAGAAGCTTTCTGTGCTGAAACTGCAACATGTACTCTTCCCAATTAAGTGCTGTAATAGAGGCACATTCATTATTACAGTGGAGCCAAATCTCATTAGTAGGAATAATAAATCTTTATTTCAGTCAAAAAATTACTTCTTTACTTAAGAAACGTACTTCTTTCACGAGATAATTACTTTAGCAGTTATATATAGTATTTGGTTCATTTTCTCTATAGAAACTAACAAATCCAAATTCTTGAAAGCAAACACACAATATTTTTTATTGAATAGTAAATGACATTAGAAAATTGTACTTGTCTGCTTGATTGTACGTTCGTTCGTTCGTTCATTCATTTATTTATCACTTCAAAATACAATAGCAATATTTGTGTGTTGTAATTCCTTTATTTTTACATGGCATTACAACACATTCAGGTTAAAGCCCCAAACTTTTCAGAACAGAACAGGAATTAAAAATATAAAAAGTATTTAAAAAATAATTATAGTGGCATTTATTATGCACAGAATCGAAACTACCAGTGTGTGGGAAATGCGCTTTCAAATCAACAAATCATGTACCTCTTTTATTCTACATTAATTAAAATTTGTGTACTCTGCTTCTGTTTTGTGTACTTGATGGTAATTGCTTTATATATTTCATTTTGGAATATAAGTCGCAGCATGTTTCAGATGATAAAATTTTTTTTTTTTTGCATATTGCACTTTTAATTTGATTAATTTTGGAACCGTAAGTGAATTCAAACCATTTGGAAAGTAAAGAGAGATATGCAAACTTGGGGGAATATTTTTTTCCAACATCTTTGAAAGACTCCATGCCCTTCTTCTGTATTCCTCTCCTCCCTATTCGTCTGTTTCCCTGACAGAATTATTGATCCATCGCATCCCAAATTGGCTCGCGGTGCCTGAGCCTCAACTCTAGTGTCTGGGCTGAATGACACCGATTGGCTCGCTCAGTTCAAGAGCTTTTCCATTTTCAGGTCTATCAGTGCCTTGGGGGCTTGGGGAGCGACATATAATTTTTCTGGGTTCAGGTTTCTTTGAGTTGCAAGCCCCACACAAAGTCCAGCACAAGTCCTTAAACTTGGCATAAAAATTGCAGGCTAGTTGAGCCTGCATTTGAGCTGTGCATGAAGGTTTTTTTATTAGCTAGAGGACAGAATACGGTGTCATTAGGATTACTGTTGGATTGGACTCTCTGCAAAGTTTGGATACCCCATCCTTCATCATTCTCAGAAGGTTAACAGCCTCTGCCAAATTAAGTCCTGATAGGCATATGTCTGCACCCTGTTATTGTATTTGGCGGTTGTGTATTTCTCATCAGACTGTAATCAGGCCGTAATCAGAATAGAGCTGGTGAGAGAGTAATTTGTCAGGCCGACGTGCAGATTGAAAAGTCGGTTGAGGAGGTGGAACATAATTCCGCCGGAATGATTTCTAGCTTCCAATTGTTCTTGTTTTTTTTTATTCTTGGTTAATTATTACATTGTGCCATGACATGCCCTTCCTGCTCTACTTTGCAAACTGTCTTCCCTCGGATGTTATTAAACATCTCCATCACTTCAGCAGTTCTTGAGACATGTGGGACAAAACATGTCCCACAACTATTAGCTTTTTAAAAATCAACATTTGCACTTTAAAATTACTTCTGATCACAAGCATGTTCTTTTTCAGGTGTGTCCTGCAGTATGTTTTCTGCAAGATACTTATGAAAACATTTAAAAAGTCAAAGTCAGTATTCATCCTTGAAGGTCTTCTTTACTTAATGTATCTGCATCACACAGGCTTTGGTCAGATTTTTTATTTTTTATAAATATGCTTAATTTTTTTTGTCCCAACCATGGTATGTCAGCTCCATCAAATTTTTTGTTAATTTCCCTCATTTGGAGTAGATCATTTTAGTGGCTAGCAATACCAAAAATATGGATACTACATTTAATACATGTGTGATATGCCAAATATGATTATTTCGTCAAGACTTCAAGACTGTCTGACTGAATCATCCTGTAATTTCAATTCATCCATTCATTGAAGTGAATTATTGATTTGTTAATAAGTAGCATTTGTATAATACGTATTTGGCACTTTATTTTCAGTGGTGACCCATGTTTAGTGATACTACACATTTTATGAGAAATGGAAAAGGAAGGAGATGCACTTCTGAACATGATTAACAGAGAGTAATTTCTTGATAAACTTACACCGCTGTCCGAACATTTGACCTCTGTTTTTTTTTCATATTTTTGAAGGAAGTCTCTTATACAGTATGTTCACCAAAATAAAAAATAGAGTAAAAACAATAATGCTGTGAAATATTGTTACAGTTTAAAATAACTATTTTTAAATATATTTAACATTTATTTTATTCCTGTGATGGCAAAGCTGAATTTTAAGCAGTCATTGCTCCAGTCCTCAGTGTCACATGGTCCTTCAGAAATCATTTCAGAAAAAGGCCGTAATTATATATGATTTAATGTTTGACTCTGAAATGCTTTGCCTAATCATTTGTGTTAAATACTTCTTGTAAATATGAAGTGGCCCTTTCTGAATCATTTAATGTATGGCGCCAGATCAGTGCCATTTGACTGTGCATATTCTTTTCAAAGCATTTTTCTTAAGTGCTGCTAAAAATTCTGAGATATATTTCCCACCTTTGATGTTTGACAAGAGGTTATTAGTCTTACTCATAGTTTGACGACTTTATGGTCCAGATAGTCCATATTTTATGGTTGCCAGTCAATGATTGTCATCTTTTGTATGAAACACATTTACTGCATGGAACAGTTCAGCAAAGCAATATCACACCTGTCCAGGTCCTCATGAGTTTCCTTGATAGTTTCCTTTGATGCTTTTTCCTTTATAGATAGACCACCCATATATTGTTTTAGACAGCCATCAGTACTCAGCAGCATAGGCCATATGTTTTATCACTATAAGCCATAGCTGAAGCTTAAAAACCTGGTGTGAGGTATTTTATTTGGTTGGCAATGCGTTGGGAATTCAGGACCACAAACCACAGTCATAAACACTATCAGCTCCCTGTCAGGCACTCAAGATAACTCAACCATTTCCCCGTGGAAGCCCCTGCTAGTTATCATCACATTACAGTAGTGAGAGAAATACATAATAGCCTTAAGATAATGCTCTCCACGGGGAAGTGCAAGCATAAAAACACATTTTAAGTAGCCGAGAGTTCATTTGCTCAGGTTTGTAGATTTAAGGTATCTCTGGGGAGCACTTCAGAGATGAGGAATTATTATTGCTGGTTTGGGATCAGAGCTCTATACCTCTCACAGTTCACATTAAATTTGTATACAATTTAATATTGAATTGATTCACACTTGAGGGGAAACTGTGGTGTGCATGTTGTCAGTAATAGGAACACCTTCTGTGTTTTTCTCTGGCTCTCGTTCTCTTCTCGTCTTTCTCCTTAGAGTATTTGGCAGGCTTTTGCATCCTTAGCTGTTTCATTTGCTGTAATGTAATGTAAGCGTAGCAATGCTTGGAAATTACTTTGAAATGGCAGCATTAAACAAAATATTTTGCTACAGGACTGTGCATGGACTTCAATTAATCATTTATTTACATGAACCATGCACTAAAATCACTATGCACTAAAAGCCGATTCACTAAAATCAATCGTAGATTTCTCAATTCTTCCCAATGAGAGATAGACGACAGTTTAAGCAAGCAGGTTTTGTTATTTTCTTATAGTAAAACATGATTTTTTTTCACTTAATTATTGCTGGGGACTATAAAATATTACAGAAAATATAGCAATGTAGTGTTTTATGTATCTATTAGTAACTACTTATGTAACTAAAGCATGTTACTATAAAAACTGAGCTGCTGTCATGCATACTGAAATATGTAGTTAAGTGAAGTATTTTGTTTTTTTTTATTCCTCAACACTGCTATATTAGTGCACTTTTGAGTTTGGTGTTTTCATATTTACTAAATATAGTCACCAGAGATATTTTAAGTACACCTGAATGCCTTTCTGGAATAAACAATATGCAGCAAAGAGCATGATGTACTGCGTGTTATTGTAGTGACACACTTGTTTTTGAGTGGCTGTCAGCGGTTGACTTCTGCTCTGTGTTCACTATAATATGTGCACTTCTCTTAGCATCTAACTGTGCTGAAATGATACATAGAGTAGACATTCACCATTCTTAAAGATTACACTTGTAGTTCCACTGCCAAATTTAAAGGTGAAGGGTGTCATTTATGCACCATACAGAGTTGCAAAAATAAGTGTTGTTTTTTTAAACAGGAACACGCCCATCGTTTCCCATTGGCCAAACAAAATGGCACAACCCTAATGCTGTGCCATTGGTTAGGACAGTGTTGCTGTGTCAGTTAGGAAATCAGCCTAGGAATGGAGTACTTATGTCTCTGCGTATTAAACTGGAATAGAAGAAACATTTGGCTTCAAAGATATTACATACTTCACTTTTAATAAAATCTGAAACATAAATTTGGTTAAGCCAACTCCTGAGTCCAGATCTTCAGTTTTTCTCCATTTGAAACTGCTAAATTTTCATTGCGGTGCCAGAAACTGCTGTTCTTTTTCGTAACCTCTTCAGTGGCTGTTAATGAGATGGCGCCAACTGAACCATTTGGAAATTATAAACAGGGAAATTATCTCAAATGACAAAACAACTGGAATTAATTCATTTTTGAAGAGAGTTGGTGATGTGAGATGACATGAGTGGCAGTGACTGTTGGCGATGTGGGAAAAGTTGAGCAGACTTTATGCAAATGAGCAGCAATCCGCCTCCTGATACTGTAGACGAGTGGGAATTAAAAGTAAAGTGATGTGACAACCTCTCTATAAATGCACTGTGAGAAATTATAGACTTTTACCCATCATAGGTGACACGTTTAAACTGTTATACATTTATTAGGAACAATGGCATTGGCAACACATTTCTACCATATAACATTAGGTTTCAGAATGCGAGCCCACACAGCTGATAAAAACAGCACAAGAATTCACATGCACACCATTTACAACTAAAAACAAGCCAAAACAGTTCTAAACAAATATGTTGGTGGATTTCTCTGTAAGAGGAAAACAGGGGATGGATTTTCACTGGAGGAAGCATTATTATGTATGACTGTATTTTAATTTTATTTTGGCCAGAAGTAATGGTTTAAAGTTAAAAGTGCCTTAATGATGCATTTTTTATTACGAACACACAGCCATTCACTTCACTAGATGTTAATTTATGCACAGGAGTCATGTGGATTATTGTGAAGTTTTTATCAGCTTCTTTGAACTGTTTTATCAGTTTGTTTGACAGCACCCATTCACTGCAGAGGATCCATTGGTGAGCAAGTGATGCAATGTTAAATTTCTCCAAATCTGTTCTGATGAAGAAACAAACTTATCTACATCTTGGATGGCCTGAGGGTGAGTAGATTTCAGCAAATTTAGATTTTTGGTTAAACTACAGTATTCCTTTACTTTTGGCTTTTTGATGTAATTGTCCAATAGCCCACAAAGCGTACGTGACCTTAGAAGTAAAGCAAAGTCATTTTAGAGAAAGAGTGAGTTATTTTGATAAAAAACTTTTGTATTCTATTAGAAATAACATGATTATTCGTTCACAGTATGACCAAGAGCATTCATTAATAGAGTAATGATCAGTTTTTGTTTCAAGAAAAATAAATAATTTTTCTTTGGCTGAAACAGCATGTTCGTGTTTAAGTAATCTATATATTATGCTGACCTCGCTTATGACACCCCACCAAGCCACTAAGTGCCTACCATTAATACACCAGCACAACTAATCTATCACCAAGCTTGCCTCCTCGCTTGCAGGAAATTCCACACGTTCCACTAGTATGTGGCTTTACAGGCCGATATTATTTATCAGTAGTGTGTACATACTGCCTTTTCATTCATTATCTTTTCATTTTTGCCAAGATATTCATGTGTGCATCTGTGAGTAATGAAACATACAGTTTCAGACAGCCAGCTATCAGTGATTATGGATCTGTCCCTGATAAGACCCCTCATCCGACTGAAGTATTGGAGAATACAATGATTCACTTTGCTGTTTCTAAATTAAAAAAGCTCTTAAATATTCATGGCCGCCTCAGGCATCTTGTTTGCCAATATACTGTACACTCTCTGCAGTGTACACATCACTTGTAGATAAATTTTGTATGCTGCAGGAAAAAACTGAACTGTTTTTCCCAGATTATGTTTTTCAAGCATACTAAATTCCAGGCATGTCCTCACGATATCATTGTAATGAATACAGAATGCATTTCTCCCAGGATATGTTCCAGCATGACCAGAAATCAGGGTTTGTGTGTGTGTTTTTTTTTATTATTATTAGTTATTTATTGGCATACAGTGCAGCCAAGCAATTACAAGGGACTGCCCTCCGAAGATGAAGATATAAAAAGAATATTTAATGCAATTTTGGCTGCAGGGTTATGGTCGGATGAAAGGGAAAAGGGAACATTCATTTTGCTCCAAACCAGGAGTCAATGTAATATACAGAGACATATCCAGAGGAGATGAGTTTGCTTCTGTGGAAAATAATTGCACTGAACTCGCAGGGAATTAAACATTCTTACAAGGAATCAGATGTGAGTTGGTTTCCTTTGCCCAAGCTCTCAAGTACAATGCTGTATGTGTTTACTTCATTCATCAAGTAAATGCAGGTGGATCATTACAAATGCAATGCAGAATGCATGATTGTGCATGCATATAAACCACAAAACAAGCACTTGACCACATTCACCCTTACATGGGCAGGGACATAATATTAGTTAATTTATTTATATTTTCATGCTCATTTTGACTCATCTAAAACATTATTTTTATATTTAGTGTATTGCAATTACATGGTTTTACAGTTCACATTGACTATGAAAATAACATGGACATGATTTTTGAGTAAGAAATTAAAATTGTGCTGAAAATTTACACTTATGCCATTCGAAGTAGATTAGTTAGTTTATTCATTGGAACACATTTTGTGGAAATTTAGCATTACGTCATTTGCTCAGCAATGGATCCTCTGCAGTGAATGGGTGTCATCAGAATGAGAGTCCAAACAGCTAATAAAACATCACAATAATCCAGAAGTAATCCACACGACTTGTGAAGCAAAAAGCTTCATGTTTGTATTAAATCCATCAAGATATTTTTCAAACCAGCTAAAATACGAGACCTCTGTCCTTATTATTGTTTTCTCTAGTGCATATAGTCGTCTCGTCTGTATCAGGAGAGAAATAATGTGCAGATCAAGCACCATTTACAAGTGAAAGCAGTCAAATACTGTTTAAAACAGGATTACATTTTCTTATATTGTAATATTTTAAAAGAAAATAACAAATTTTGGACATAACACCAAAATTTAGAAAAACATATGTATATGAACTAAAATAAGTGAGAATTCCACTTCAACATAAAACATTTTATTTGTGGTTAGATATTATATATGAGAAATGGTGCACACTTTTTTGGTGCTTTACACTGTAACACACTGATGCGGAAAGTGATGTATGTACAGTAGTTATGAGAACAGAGGGACCCTCAAAATCTGATTACAAGTAGTCACAGGAGACATGTTTGAGATGCATGTTATTGCCAGGTGTAAATAGCAATGCGTTTCGGCTGACCACTTGCGATCCCCCGAGATTGGATGTTAGTACCAGGTGTAAACAGGACCACAATCATCCTTCCATATCAATACATTTATGACCCATACACAAGTCTATGTTCATCTCAGCTCTAACATGCTGTTGATTTAAGCTGCACCAATGGACAACTCTAAGCTGATGTCCTACACTAAGCCCTCTCTTACTCTCAGCTTGAGCATTCCTCTCCTGCTGTTGTGTTTACACAGGAGACTGAGTGTCTTCTTTTCTCAGACAGGTCTGTGCAGGAGTCCTGCCTCAGGCTGCCATGTAAGGCCTGATTATCACTGCGCAACATACAGATATGTAGAGCATTCATAGACACACATGGCGGAGGAAGTTTACAGAATGGCATGGTCAGAATGTGTTTAAGATAAGGATGATTGGTATGACGGTAGTTTTATTTTAATGTTATGAAGAACAGATATCATAAGATATATTTTTAGTAGATGTTTCCTACGAGAATAAGAAATGTATAGATAGATAGATAGATAGATAGATTGATAGATAAAGAAGATATTTGATATAGTATTTATTTGATAGAGTATTATTAATAATTGATTACTAATAATAACTTAGCCCCAAATCAGAATATCAGTTCTGAAGGATTATTATTACAATGAAGGATAACAACAATATTATTGTTTTACTGTATTTTTGATCAAATATATGCAGCCTTGGTAATCAATGACAATCAGACAATTGGTAATCAGTCAGACTTCTTTCAAAAACATTTTTTTTAAATCTTTAATTCCAAACTTTTAACTGGTAGTTGGTGTAATGCTGTACTGTGAATATTTAAAGTGATGGACTTTCTTTTATTTCAAACAATACTCATTTTCATGACAGTACTACATGTAGCTTGCTCTTTTTTCACATGTAAAGCAGGCAAATATAGTTTCATTTCTAAGTAAAGTTTATGTACTTAATGTTTATGTACTTCTAATGGTCTTGGCAGCAATAATTCATCAAATGATGGAGTAGAGCATTATAACTAGGCATATTTCCAAATACATATGTAGACAAGTACACTGTCAGCATTTTAAAGCATTAATTGTAACTAGGAGGAGATTCATTTTTTTGTGGCAGTGCTGGCAATGAATGCAGTTGCATGGTGGGCTGTGTTTTACCCCCACCTAAACTCTCTTCACAGGAATCAAAGAAATCCCATGAGCCTTTGAAACAGTCTGCATTGCAACCACTCACTGAAGAGATTTTAGTTAATCTAGCCCTCTCACACAAAGCTATGCATGCAGACATGTTTTCTGCAACTCTGCACGCTATTTGCACTCAAGCATGTTCTCAAACATCTGTGTCTGTCTGTGTCCATGTTCTCAGTTGTTTCCATTTAGTGCACAGCACAAAGGGTGGCAATTGTTACCACAGCTTACCATTATTATAGGCTGCTTTTGCAATGGCATATAACAAATTATATGCACAAGCTAACAATAACATAAGCTAGTATAACAGGAATTCCTAGTCATGTGGCAGCAGAGTTAGTAAAAACAGTACATGTACAGTAAGGTTTGAATGTCTGCGCTACAGTGGCCGTGTTTATCTCTATCTCTGCTAGTGTAAGCATTCCTCTGGGTGCTCCTGAAGGCTGGGTAATACTCAGAAGCACAGCTCTAGTGCTTCAATAAAAGGCTGCATGTGGTCCAACCTTGACAGAGTAGAGACGAGAGGTTGAAAAAATCTGTTGCGCTTGCTATTTACAGGGTCTAAGTCTCTAGCAGTGGATTTTTTTTATGGATACGAGCATGTGGGTTTCTCTTAGCATGATACAGTGGGGAAATATTTATTTGATCTCTTGAGGGTCTGTAATTTTTATGGTAGGTTTATTTTAATGGATAGAGACAGAATATCAACCAAAAAAATCCAGAAAAACACATTATATAAAGGTTAGAAATTGATTTGAATTTCAGTGAGTGAAATAAGTATTTGATCCCCCACCAACCAGCAAGAATTATGTCTCCCACAGACTGGTTATGTGCCCCTGTGGAACACAGATTAGTCCTGCCACTTTAAGAAGTTACTCCTAATGTCAGCTCGTTAGGTGTATAAGACACCTGTCCACACAATCTGTATCTTTCATTCCAACCTCTCCCACCACCATGGGCAAGACCAAAGAGCTGTCAAAGGATGTCAGAGACAAGATTGTAGATCTGCACAAGGCTTGAATGGGCTACAAGACCATCAGCAAGAAGCTTGGTGAGAAGGAGAAAACTGTTGGTGCGATTATTCGGAAAGGGAGGAAATACAAAACAACCATCAATCGACTTTGGTCTGGAGCTCCGTGCAAGATCTTGCCTCATGGAGTAATGACGATCATGAGAAAGGTGAGGGATCAGCCCAGAACTACACGGGAGGAGCTTGTTAATGATCTTAAGGCAGTTGGGACCACAGTCCCCAAGCAAAACATTGGTAACACACTACACCGCAATAGACTGAAATCCTGCAGAGCCCGCAAGGTCCCCCTGCTCAAGAAGGCACATGTACAGGCCCGTTTAAAGTGCCAATTGACAGCCAAGAAACCTTCAGATTTCAGATTTAGAGAGGATCTGTAAAGAGGAGGGGATCAAAATCCCTCCTGAGATGTGTGCAAACCTGGTGACCAACTACAAAATACATCTTACCTCTGTGCTTGCCAACAAGGGTTTCTGCACCAAGTACTAAGTCATGTTTTGCTTGGGGATCAAATACTTCTAACCTTTATATAATGTGTTTTTTCTGGATTTTTTGGTTGGTATTTTGTCTCTATACGTTAAAATAAACCTACCATAAAATTACAGACCCTTCATTTCTTTGTAAGTGGGCAAACTTACAAAATCAGCAGGGGATCAAATAAATATTTTCCCCACTGTATCTAGTCTGGGAATTAGTGTTGGAATTAAATAACAATAAGTAATGATGCCACTAGTTTTTATATGTAACATGAGAGAACTTCAGATTTCTTTTTTCAATTGTTTGTGTATTGTTTAAATACTTTTTTATAGTTTTAATTATTTATATGATGTACTGTATTAATACTATATTACGGTGTAATTCTATATACCAATTATTATATTATATTATATACTAAAAGTGCTGGATTTAAAAAAAAGAACATTTTAGTAGGTTTGAACATTTTCATTTTGACAGATAATTCAAAATCTCTGGACTTAGATAATGGTAATGCAAAACCCCTGCCCAAATAAACAACACTTATCATTGCCTTGGACAATATTTGGAATAGGGAATGAAACACATTTCTATGATGACGTGAAGATATTTTGAAGACGTGCAATCCCAAATCCTTCTGTCGTGCAGCAGTTCCTGCTTTTCAAAGCAGACGAATTAAACGCTGGCCAATCGCACAGACAGAGGATGTGCTGCTGCCCCGGGGATGTGGATCTTGTCAGAGTCTGTGATAGATTCTTGGGCCTGCCTGAGATTAAGGTATTACTTACAGCGGGGTGGGTTGATACAGACGCACTGTCGAAGACTGGATAAAGGAACACATTTTCTGTTCTACCAATCTTATATGATAACCTTTTATGTGCCTGGGTGTGCAGCACATACAGTATCTCACCCTCACCTTATCAGCCACTCAAATTCGTGATGTCAGGTTGTTGTTCATGCAGAGGTAAAGGGTGTAAATTAGCCCATCATGCTGATGAAACAATCTAACCCTACAGAGGACCCATGTCTGATATGGAGTGCTGATGTAACAAATTTTATTCTGACTGGCATTTTCATCTAGATAGTAATAAGGTCACCAAATTGCTTTGGCTTCACAGAAAACCTGTTTACCTCTAGCGTTGTATACAAACATCTCTCAGGTGATCCGGCTTCGAGGCACAATTGAGATGTTTCAACTGAGAACAGATGGTGCAGAGAATTACAGCTTCCTGATACCCAACCAACCAGAACGTTTGACCAAACATAGTCAGTAAACACTACTAGAAATGCCAGTAACAGATAATAAACGCTACTAGAAGAGTGGATAAGGACAGTGTTATTAGAGATGGAAGAAAAGAGGAAAACAGGAGACCAGAAAGCAGATAGACGAGATGGAGAACCATAAAGTAGTATCAGTCCAGGTATAGTGAATACATTTCAGTGGTGGACTGTAACTAAGTATTTTTACTTCATTACTGTATTTAAGTACAGTTTTCCAGTATCTTTACTTTACTGGAGTACTTTTTTACTTTTACTTCACGACATTCCAAGTCATAATATTGTACTTTTTACTCCACTACATTTTATGTATCGACTACATTTTACATTTTACACTACATATTATGTATTTTGAACTGGATAAACTGTCATGCACTATGAGATGTGATAGCGGTGTCCGATTTGTGAACAAGCTGATTCTTTTCAATGAGCCTGTTAAATCGGTTCGCATATCGCTCTGAACGATTCATTCGCGAATTGGATTGAGCGGATTGCAGCTGTTCTCGAGTCAACAACTCACTGATTCAAATGATGCAGTAAAAGCGAGTCTCTAATTAATTCACTGAATTCTGACTCAAAATGAGCCAAGAATGGGAGATCATCCGAGTTTGAGTGCATGGGCGACCGATGGTGCTAAAAGTTACTAATGCCAAATTTGAGCATTTATCATTGTAAATAAAAATCATATTAAGTCATGAGTGTCCATTGTTTGTGAACTTAAGCTGCTGTAAATGCACTGTTTAAGCCCACTGTATAAAATGCTTAAACTTAGACATGCCCACATTTGTGTATTACCATCTGAACGGGGCAGGGGCATTTTTTTAAAAGCTAAACATGACATTAAAATAACACAAATGAATGCCCATGCTTCTACCCCGCTGCCATAGCACTTTCAAAGGATGTAAAAATAGTATGTTTGTATAATATTTTTCTTAAAAGACATTTTGCCCAATGCGACCTGTTTTTATATTGTATATTTATTTATATTTGGCAACACATACTGTTTTTTTTTGTCATGTCTGTATACTATATGATATATTTTATGTTTACTTGCAAACTTGAATTATCAGTAATTATCAGCGGTAATCAGTGTATGATGTATTTTTTATCAGGATAGAGAATATAAAATTGTAAAATAAATAAGCATTCATCAGTCAGTACTTATTACTTTTAATATTTAAGTACATTAAAAAATCAAGTACTTTTATACTTTTACCCAAGTAAAACTGAAAAGGAGTACTTAATACTTTTACTGGAGTAATGTTTTATTAGAGTGTCTGTACTTTTACTCAAGTACTTGATTTGTGTACTTTGTCCACATCTGATACATTTAGTAAATTAGAAAGTAAAGTTTACACTGAACAAATAACCATTGTAAACAAATTGTACAGTGGGGTCCACTAGTGAAAATGCTTTTTTTTTTTTTTTTTTAATAAACTACTGTATATTATCAGTGTACCAATGAAAAGTTGATTTGAAAAATCTACATTAATGCCAGAATGTCTTAGTATTAGTTTTTTCTCTCTTTTGCGTTAATAACAGCAACCTTCTAGCTACATGAACTTCACAAGTTTGTGTCAAAACTCATGATCATGTTCTCCAGCATGATTTGAGATAAATGCTGGAGCCTCAGTGGAAACAAGAACATCTGACCGTCTGTACAATGTCACAGATTTACTTCTTTGATTAGTGATCTAGAAACAGAAACTTATTCATTTGACATTTTATGTAAAACAAGTTACATAAAAATTGTAAAATTAATAATTATATAAAATTCTAAAATACTTATTCATTTTATTTTCATATTTTTCAAATACTTAAAAAAAACGTACATATTACATATTTTTAATTTGAAGTTATTTATATAATTTATTTAATGGTCGTTTGTATTTCTTAGTGGCATTTGGTGATATTTCACACTTCGCCTTCCACTGAACTGACAAGGACTAAAAAAATTATGGGTAGAATGTCAGAGGATGATATGCAGAGGTAAAATAAGGAGAAGGAAGTTGCTCGGGGACGAATCCCTCGCCATCACTTTTAATCATAAGAGATCAGTAAATAATCTGTTAGAGAGCAGTATCTCATGCTTCACTGATCTCCTTTGACTGTCGCATTGAGATATTGAGAGATAATTATGGCTTCTCGTCTTAATTATTTATATGATGTACTGTATTAATACTATATTACGGTGTAATTCTATATACCAATTATTATATTATATTATATACTAAAAGTGCTGGATTAAAAAAAAAGAACATTTTAGTAGGTTTGAACATTTTCATTTTGACAGATAATTCAAAATCTCTGGACTTAGATAATGGTAATGCAAAACACCTGCCCAAATAAACAACACTTATCATTGCCTTGGACAATATTTGGAATAGGGAATGAAACACATTTCTATGATGACGTGAAGATATTTTGAAGACGTGCAATCCCAAATCCTTCTGTCGTGCAGCAGTTCCTGCTTTTCAAAGCAGACGAATTAAACGCTGGCCAATCGCACAGACAGAGGATGTGCTGCTGCCCCGGGGATGTGGATCTTGTCAGAGTCTGTGATAGATTCTTGGGCCTGCCTGAGATTAAGGTATTACTTACAGCGGGGTGGGTTGATACAGACGCACTGTCGAAGACTGGATAAAGGAACACATTTTCTGTTCTACCAATCTTATATGATAACCTTTTATGTGCCTGGGTGTGCAGCACATACAGTATCTCACCCTCACCTTATCAGCCACTCAAATTCGTGATGTCAGGTTGTTGTTCATGCAGAGGTAAAGGGTGTAAATTAGCCCATCATGCTGATGAAACAATCTAACCCTACAGAGGACCCATGTCTGATATGGAGTGCTGATGTAACAAATTTTATTCTGACTGGCATTTTCATCTAGATAGTAATAAGGTCACCAAATTGCTTTGGCTTCACAGAAAACCTGTTTACCTCTAGCGTTGTATACAAACATCTCTCAGGTGATCCGGCTTCGAGGCACAATTGAGATGTTTCAACTGAGAACAGATGGTGCAGAGAATTACAGCTTCCTGATACCCAACCAACCAGAACGTTTGACCAAACATAGTCAGTAAACACTACTAGAAATGCCAGTAACAGATAATAAACGCTACTAGAAGAGTGGATAAGGACAGTGTTATTAGAGATGGAAGAAAAGAGGAAAACAGGAGACCAGAAAGCAGATAGACGAGATGGAGAACCATAAAGTAGTATCAGTCCAGGTATAGTGAATACATTTCAGTGGTGGACTGTAACTAAGTATTTTTACTTCATTACTGTATTTAAGTACAGTTTTCCAGTATCTTTACTTTACTGGAGTACTTTTTTACTTTTACTTCACGACATTCCAAGTCATAATATTGTACTTTTTACTCCACTACATTTTATGTATCGACTACATTTTACATTTTACACTACATATTATGTATTTTGAACTGGATAAACTGTCATGCACTATGAGATGTGATAGCGGTGTCCGATTTGTGAACAAGCTGATTCTTTTCAATGAGCCTGTTAAATCGGTTCGCATATCGCTCTGAACGATTCATTCGCGAATTGGATTGAGCGGATTGCAGCTGTTCTCGAGTCAACAACTCACTGATTCAAATGATGCAGTAAAAGCGAGTCTCTAATTAATTCACTGAATTCTGACTCAAAATGAGCCAAGAATGGGAGATCATCCGAGTTTGAGTGCATGGGCGACCGATGGTGCTAAAAGTTACTAATGCCAAATTTGAGCATTTATCATTGTAAATAAAAATCATATTAAGTCATGAGTGTCCATTGTTTGTGAACTTAAGCTGCTGTAAATGCACTGTTTAAGCCCACTGTATAAAATGCTTAAACTTAGACATGCCCACATTTGTGTATTACCATCTGAACGGGGCAGGGGCATTTTTTTAAAAGCTAAACATGACATTAAAATAACACAAATGAATGCCCATGCTTCTACCCCGCTGCCATAGCACTTTCAAAGGATGTAAAAATAGTATGTTTGTATAATATTTTTCTTAAAAGACATTTTGCCCAATGCGACCTGTTTTTATATTGTATATTTATTTATATTTGGCAACACATACTGTTTTTTTTTGTCATGTCTGTATACTATATGATATATTTTATGTTTACTTGCAAACTTGAATTATCAGTAATTATCAGCGGTAATCAGTGTATGATGTATTTTTTATCAGGATAGAGAATATAAAATTGTAAAATAAATAAGCATTCATCAGTCAGTACTTATTACTTTTAATATTTAAGTACATTAAAAAATCAAGTACTTTTATACTTTTACCCAAGTAAAACTGAAAAGGAGTACTTAATACTTTTACTGGAGTAATGTTTTATTAGAGTGTCTGTACTTTTACTCAAGTACTTGATTTGTGTACTTTGTCCACATCTGATACATTTAGTAAATTAGAAAGTAAAGTTTACACTGAACAAATAACCATTGTAAACAAATTGTACAGTGGGGTCCACTAGTGAAAATGCTTTTTTTTTTTTTTTTTTAATAAACTACTGTATATTATCAGTGTACCAATGAAAAGTTGATTTGAAAAATCTACATTAATGCCAGAATGTCTTAGTATTAGTTTTTTCTCTCTTTTGCGTTAATAACAGCAACCTTCTAGCTACATGAACTTCACAAGTTTGTGTCAAAACTCATGATCATGTTCTCCAGCATGATTTGAGATAAATGCTGGAGCCTCAGTGGAAACAAGAACATCTGACCGTCTGTACAATGTCACAGATTTACTTCTTTGATTAGTGATCTAGAAACAGAAACTTATTCATTTGACATTTTATGTAAAACAAGTTACATAAAAATTGTAAAATTAATAATTATATAAAATTCTAAAATACTTATTCATTTTATTTTCATATTTTTCAAATACTTAAAAAAAACGTACATATTACATATTTTTAATTTGAAGTTATTTATATAATTTATTTAATGGTCGTTTGTATTTCTTAGTGGCATTTGGTGATATTTCACACTTCGCCTTCCACTGAACTGACAAGGACTAAAAAAATTATGGGTAGAATGTCAGAGGATGATATGCAGAGGTAAAATAAGGAGAAGGAAGTTGCTCGGGGACGAATCCCTCGCCATCACTTTTAATCATAAGAGATCAGTAAATAATCTGTTAGAGAGCAGTCTCTCATGCTTCACTGATCTCCTCTGACTGTCATATTGAGATACTGTGAGATAATTATGGCTTCCCGTCTATAATTGTACCCATGCCAGTGATTAATTCCAATTCCAATCGGGCATATTGATCAAAGTTCTGCATGCGTTCACCGCTGACATTTCTGTCGGTTAAAGGCCGTGTGAGGTAATTACGGATCTCCCTCAAACTCTGGAAAAGAACGATTGACATTTAACCATCATTCTTCAGAAATCCTCATTCACAGCACATGCCTTACATCAAAATACCCAGCACACACACACACACAGTGCTCTTACTACACTCACTCTCCTCACACTTAACTACCACGCCAGGGGGGACGGCACATGCCAGTCTGTTATCCTGATAAAAGTGTGTTTTCCCAAAGAAGACCATGAAAACAAAAGCAGTCACTGCGGTTTTCAATCCGTTATCGCCACAGACGTATTTCACTTTGGAATATTAAGTATTGCTGTGTGTTTATGGCATCATCAGACTGGCAAAGAATTCTTTAAATACGAAGAGGAGTGTTTTTACACACAAAACTGTTTGATGTACAGTACGTCTGAAGTCATGCATGTAAACTCCAGATGTTCGTTTGATTCTCAGGTCTGTCATCAAAGGCTTCACACTGTGTGTGTGTGCGAGCACATGCCGCTGTGCATTTGTGCGTTCACTCTGTGTGTGCGAAAAAAAGGACCACTTAAAAATGGAAATCTATTTCTCTTCACCTGCCCTCTGACATCTTTACATTTGAATCACATTACAGTTTCACAGATGAAATCAACTATAGGTGTGTGTGTATGTGCAAACAGTTGGCTCTAACCTCATTTGCCGTCGTGTGCCCCTCACGCTTCCCTCCACATCCTCCCCGGTCACCATGACAACAGCCCGCTCATCAGCTGCTGTTTGCGGATCAGCCGAAATTAAGACAATTCCCAAATACCACGACTTAATGGAATTATGCCTATGCGTGTCACTAGTTTTGTACAAAATGTGTTTGCTTTCCTTCATCTGAGCTTGTGTGTTTGTTTCAGGTCATAGCACAACCCTAATAGGATAAAATCACAGAGCTGAACGCAGGAGCGCAGGGGCCCGAATCAGAGCCCAACGCCAATTAGATTTCTCTTTGACTTCATCTTCTGTTGTTTGATTCCCTCTCTGCTATTGATATCTCACTCAGATGAATGAACATGAAGCCTGTATTTAACATCATAACTCTCTTTGAGGTTTTATTTATTGCATTGAATGCTCTTGTTTTTCAGTCTTTACTTACAAAGCCTGTGATTAAACACTAATCAGTATATTTTTTATGTAACATTTCTGATATCTCCTTTAGAGATGAAACAGACTGCACCATCTAAAGCTATAAGCAGTCAAGCTTTACTGATTTACACACAATTTGAATTTTTGAATTTTTTTTTTTTTTTTAAACAACTCCAAACTTTGGAACAGTAGTGCTTTTAGCTGCTACACCTTTACCACATTGAATTCTGATAAATGGTTTCTTGATCTGACATAATAACAATTGTTCTAATATAGTATTTCACTTAAATTTGGACAATATTATCCTTGCCGTTTTATATGGAAGTGATGTGCAGGTGTGTGTAGAAGAGCTTTGAACATGGCTCATCTCAGTCGGAACTGAAACTGTTTAGTTAAACACTGATATCGCTTTTTACAATGTTGGTTTTAAACATCGAGATACAGTATCTCTCATTGTTTATCTGCTAAACATGTATTCCACATTGATATACAGTATAGAGGTTATTTAAGCAATATTACACGAACAGAAGCATTGTTGTACAAAATTGTGTACTGATTTAAGCAGTTGCTATCGATTAACATGTGTTTAAGCCAATTTTTGCTGGTTTGTACTTATTTTCTTTTAAGTTATCCATATACACTACCAGTCAAATTTGATTACACTAATAGACTAAAGATTGCTGAAAATGTATATTTGCCATCACAGGAATAAATTACATTTTAAAATATATTAATATAGAAAGCAGTTCTTTTAAATAATACAATTTCACAATTGTATTTTTTGAACAAATACATGCAGGTTTGGTGACCATAGAGGCTTCTTTCAAGAACATTTTAAAAACAAAAATATTTTAGTAATGTATAATTTTTTTAAACAAATCAGGTTCTCTTTCACAGCTTTGTTCCCTTGTTACAGTGTCTACAGTATATATGTATTCTTGGTCAGCCTATTGTAAAGTAATTAATTATCTCTTTGTTTGCGCTGTAGAAGAAATGAGATTGAATCCAATAGCTAATTACCTCTGACTCTTTGGTATATGTGTGTGTGTGTGTGTGTGTGTGCATGTGCAACAGTGGTCATATCCAATTGTTCTTTTCTCTGTTTTAAATATTCAAGCCCATATATGGTATATTAGCGACAAAATGTTTATAACGTGATTATGTGAACAGGTTGTCGTTCCCTAATCTTGCATCTCATCTACTTTTCACTCTCATCTTTGTCTTCCCCCTCGCATCCCGCTGCCTTATCAAGATGAAGAAGAGTTACTGAAAGAGAGACAGATGTTCTCGGTTCAAAATCTTTCCTCTTTAAAGTTTATGACTATATTTAGTAATGTAGGCCTGTTCTGCTGAATGATGCTATATGATTGTCAGCCTTCCTTTTATGGCAGCAGTCAGGAGCCTTTTTGACTTATTTCTGAAATTAGATTGCCACTTCATAAGGTTGCCCCCCCCCCCCCCCAGAAGTAAGATGTGTTTATGTGTATTTGTGTGCAACTTCTGTTCAAGAACTAGATATCATTTTTATCTGAAGAGATGAGATGTTCAGCCGTCCTTGGCCATGAGCCAGTTACATTCTATTCTCTGCCTCTATCAATGAGATTAACTGTGCGTTTCTGTGAGGCATTCTGGGAAAGCTGTGCAACAACTTCCTCTTGCAGAATCAAAGTAAAGAAACACCTCACCCATCTTTCATCTTTCTTGATGTTAACATTTTTTCCTGCTGTTCTTGTGCCTGCTAGCTCAGAGACTGTCACATACGGATGGGCTTTTAACTGGAGAGTAATAGCTATTTTGAAAATGTTTGATGTGCTAGTTGTCATTACAGGTAGAGCTTGTGCTTTTGCATATAAACTAGTTTTAGCATGCATTGTATTCAGATTTAATGGAATGAGACGGCAGTTAATATTTATGTACAGGTTTATAGTAAGGTCTTTTTGATATATCTTAATATCTGTTATAAACGTAGGCTCTTAAAATGTTGCTCTAGACTAGTGTTTCCAAACATTTTTTTGTTTTGTGTATCCCCATAAGCCTGTCGGTAAGGCTCTGATACTCTTTCATCAACATATGAGACCCTGGACCAAAAAACATCTTGAGGTTATGTATGTAAACATGGTTCCCTTGGGGAACGCCCCCGGTGATACCCCGTAATGAAGCATGTGTGAAATCAATCCAATAGACAAGCGAGACGTCACGAGCGGAGTGACGTGAGCAACCAGGAAGCATAAAGGCGCATCCGGCAAATGCACGTTAGCTTCTGTGGAAGCGAACACCTGCAGGGATGCAGGGAGTATGGCAGGAAGATGCAGCTTTTCGTTCCCTTCGGGGAACCATGGTTACATGCGTAACCTCGAGACGTTCCCCTTCAGGAACTCGAGCTGCGTCAAACGCTTTGGGAACGAGAATGCCCATTGCGCCATACGACCAAGTTCCTGTCTGATGTGTGTCTGGCGAGCACATCAAGACGAGATAATTTGGGACCCAAGCTAGTTGGTGTCAGGTCCAAACTGTAAAACCGGACAAATGTGTGCGGAGAGCCTGCCGCAGCACAAATATCCTGGAGGGCCATGCCCACTGATAAGGCCTTGGAGGCCACCATACTCCGGGTCAAGTGCGCTTTGACCCCCATCGGTGACGGGAGGCCAGAGGACTCATAGACCAGTGTGATGGTCTCAACCACCCACTGACTCATGGTTTGCTTGGTTGCTGGAACCCCTTTCTTAGGCGGACCGAAGCAAACGAATAACTGATCTGCTTTACGCCACTGGGCTGCTCTGTGGATGCAAGTGTCCAGTGCTCGCACTGGACAGAGAAGATTGAGTCTTTCCTGGCCTGCTTCCTGGAAGCGGGGAGGACAGAAGGCCTGTAGTACTATGGGACCCGACGAAGAAGTGGGCACCTTAGGAACATAACTGGGTCTCGGATAAAGAAACGCCCCAACCATGCCCGGGGCACGACACTGCGAGTGCCTGAAGGTCCCCTATCCTCTTCAGTGAGGATATAGCAAGGAGGAAAACTGTCTTCAGCGTGAGGAGCTTGTCAGAGATATCTTCAATAGGTTTGAAAGGAGCATTGCACAAAGCCTCCAGAACCACCACCAGGTCCCAAGAGGGCACCTTGGTGCACTGTACTGGCCTCAGCCTCCGGGTGCCACGGCGGAAACGTGTAACTAACGGGTGCTTCCCCAATGATTGACCACCCAGAAGGGAGTGGTAAGCAGCTATGGCCGCCACATAAACCTTCAGAGTAGAGGGGGATAACCCTGCGGAAAACCGCTCCTGCAGAAACTCCAGACCTGTACCAACTGTTGACTGGGTCTTACAGTCACTGTCCGCACCAAGAAGTGAAAAGCTTTCACTTCAAGGTGTACAGTTTCCTCGTGGCGGGAGCCCTGGACTGGACTGGGACTGCTCCCGCTCAGCAGTCCCAAAGACCTGGGAACGGCTAGAGAGGAAGAGCTGGAATGCTGCCACCTGCTTCTTCGCCTCCTGAAACCTCTCGACAACAGTATCGACTGTGCCGCCAAAGAGGCCAGAAGGCGATAGCGGGGCATTCAGCAGGAAGAATCTGTCCTTGTCTAGTAATTTGGACAGATTCAACCACAGGTGACGCTCCGTAGCCACAAGAGCTGCCATGGAACGGCCGATGTGCCTTTATGCTTCCTGGTTGCTAACTTCACCCCGCTCGTGACTTCTTGCTTCTCTATTGGACTGATTTCACATGTGCTTCAGTACGGGGTATTGCCGGGGGCGTTTCCAAAGCGTTCGACGATGCAGCTCGAGTTTCCTGAAGGGGAACCAGTCTTAAGTTGCACGGGTATATTTGTAGCAATAGCCAAAAATATATTGTATCGGTCAAAATTATAGATTTTTCTTTTATGCCAATAGCCATTAGGATATCAAGTAAAGATCATGTTTCATGAAGATATTTTGTAAATTTCCTACCGTAAATATATCAAAACTTCATTTTTGATTAGTAATGTGCATTGCTAAGGACTTCATTTGTACAACTTTAAAGGCGATTTTCTCAATATTTTGATTTCTTTGCACTCTCAGATTCCAGATATTCAAACAGTTGTATCTCGGTTGTGAGTTGTGACAAATATGGTCCTATCCTAACAAACCATAGATCAATGGAAAGCTTATTTATTCAGAAAAATTGACACTTAAGACTGGTTTTGTGGTCCAGGGTCACATATGAATACATCTGAGATGTATTCTTTTGTTTCTTATACACAAAAAAATGTAGCATCATTAATATTATTAAAATGGTTCTTATTACAATGATTCATATTTGAACTAAGAATTCAACAAGGAGCTTTTTCTCCCATTGATGAGCTTGTTTGAAGTTTTGACAGCTCTGGGGAAACTTTCTATGAGAAAGGCTGTATTGATTTATAAGTCCAAACCATGTGGGACAAAAGTAATTTCAGTAATGTTCCATAGAACAAGTATGAAATATCATCGATGAGGGAATACAGAGTATGAAATACCACCTACGAGTCTTTTATATAGATTTAATGAGAATTTTCAAATTGCAATAGGCAACCAAGACTACAAATTGTCAAGAATGCAAAATCAAAATCTTGCCCGGATTCCCCCCCACATTGTCTAATATAAAATGTACATTTGCAGACATATTCAGTGTAACAACAAGGAGCATTATAAGTTCCTGATAACATTATGCATGAGGAAAACAACAACAACAATGGCTAGGAATTTGAGAACTTTGTTTATGCATTAATAAAAGAGTGAATTTCTTCATTTTGTATGGCAACCTATTCAGTAATTTATTAGATTTATTCCTATATTAATAATTTACTTTTTTAGGATTAAAGAATAGAGCCGTTTTTCAAGGCTTAGAACAAGTTAATGAATGTTTATTTGTTTATTTATTTCCAGAAAAGGATCTGGTGCTTTCAACAGCCACATATTTGGATGCAGCATGATTCACATAATATATCATATGCTATATTTGAAAATGGATTTGTTTGAATCCTTCCAAGCTTTATAAAAAGAAACTAAGATTTAATACTTGTCTCATTTAATAGATCAACATCGCCCTCTAGTGTAGATATAAAGAAACAGTGATCTTCATTTATTTAGGAAGCACTCCTACATTATACATAGATTGCAGTTACTGTAAAGTTTAACTGCAAACATTTGACATAAATGTGAAATAAATAAACATAAATTGATTATTTTGCTCTTTTTCCTCAGAATATGCCCGGCCTGCACGATGGACTCCAACAGCACCGAGTTGGGCCTGTACTCACCATCCGACGCCCTGGGAGTGGGAATCTACCCGGCATCCACTCTGTGGCCACTGCTCCAGAACACAAGCCTCATCAACCTCAGTGCTGTTTTCAAGCTCAATGGGAGTGATGTCGAGGTTGAAGGTCAATCCTATGATCCTCTGGGCGGCCACTCGCTCTGGCAGGTCATTCTCATCGTTGTCTTTACAGGACTGCTTTCCCTTATTACTATTATCGGCAACATCTTGGTCATGGTGTCGTTTAAGGTCAACCGCCAGCTCAAAACGGTTAACAATTACTTCCTACTCAGTTTAGCCGTGGCAGATCTCATCATTGGGGTCATCTCTATGAACCTGTACACTGCCTACATTGTCATGGGCCAGTGGGCAATGGGACACTGGGCGTGCGACCTCTGGCTAGCAATAGACTACGTAGCCAGCAATGCATCCGTCATGAATCTGCTGGTCATTAGCTTTGACCGGTATTTCTCCATCACAAGGCCTCTGACGTACCGTGCCAAACGTACCACCAGGCGGGCAGGAGTGATGATTGGCCTGGCATGGTTTGTGTCGCTCATACTTTGGGCTCCTGCCATTTTGTTCTGGCAGTATTTTGTAGGAGAAAGAACGGTTCCACTGGATAAATGCTACATTCAATTTCTCTCAGAGCCCATAATTACATTTTGCACCGCGATGGCGGCTTTCTACCTGCCGGTGACGATAATGAGTGTTCTGTATTGGCGAATATACAAGGAGACAGAGAACCGTTCTCGGGAACTTGCAGGATTACAAGGCTCGGTTGGAAGGTTCGGAGGTGTCGAGCGGCCGCACTTCCACCTCCACGCCACTGGGGGGAGCTCTAGAAGCTGCAGCAGCTTCGAACTGGGCCAACCTGGCCACAAACAAAGCTCCGTTCATGGCCTGAGTGGGCGATTCCACTGCTGGGGGTGGAAGGCGGGTGGCAGGGATAAAGGTGGGCCGCACCGGGAGGCGGATCAGAGCAGCAGCGACAGCTGGAACAACAACGACGCTGGACTGTCAGTCGACCACTCGGGCTCATCTGACGATGATGAGAGCGCGCCATCCACCACGCGGGCGATCTTCTCCATCGTTCTCAGTCTGCCTGGCATGAGGGCAGCTGTAAACTCCCAGGTCACTTCTTGTGAGGATCTCACTGAGGAAGGTCCATTACGGTCCCCTGTGGAGAATGATGGCAGGGATGGCAGCATCTCCCGCTCCGTCACAAACGGGAACAAGCGGTTTGTCGGAAGCATGAGTAAAGTTCAGTCAATGTCCGGCATACAGCCATCAATGGATCCAAACATTGATGGCACCAACACAACCGTCAAATCCCCCTCAGCGCCCATAACTTTCAAAGAGGCAGCTCTAGCAAAACGTTTTGCAGCTCGCACAAGAACGCAAATCACCAAGCGGAAGCGTATGTCGCTAATAAAAGAAAAGAAAGCGGCGCAAACTCTAAGCGCCATCCTTTTTGCTTTCATTATTACATGGACGCCTTATAACATCATGGTGCTAGTAAACACTTTCTGTAATGGCTGCATACCTGAGAACCTCTGGGCACTAGGCTATTGGCTATGCTACGTTAACAGTACAGTAAATCCTATGTGCTATGCCCTTTGCAACAAAACTTTTCGTAGCACTTTCAAGATGATCCTGCTTTGTCGCTGGGATCAGAAAAAAAGCAAGCCAAGCTTTCCACAAAGACAGGCTGTGAGGTTTCACAGGAGCATACCGACAGACTCCACATAACAACCTGGTGGCGAAGCTAATTTGCTAATGCTAAAATGTAAGTTTCAAGGGGTGATTCCTCAAGTATCTGTACTATATAATGAAGCTTTAATGTGTGAGTCTCAATGTGGATGTGTAGTTCTGTCACTTATGATTCCGGGTCACTAGATTGTAACATTTTAAGACACTGGTTTAGTGTACAAAGAGCTTCAGTGATACTGAAGCACAACTGAGCAAGTGCAATTGCCATCAGTACTTCCTGTGGACTTTTATATGCCTTTTACTAAATCAGCAGTGCCAACTTTCAGGAGTTCAGCAGTGACATATAAAAAGTACATTTGAAAGGAGACTGTATTTTGAACCTCAGAGAGCTGATCGGATGTGATGCTCTCAATTACTTGTTTGAATATTTTGGGGTTGAATATTAAATATCTAATTTTTGTCAGTGAACAGAAACTAAAATGTGATTTTTAAATAAGGTGATGTATATCAAAGTATTTACGGTGAAGATATTTCTTTTTTTAAGTGAAATTTGCTGATTTGCGTGAAAGCGTGCCACACAGAGGTTCAGTATCTTTGCTGTCTTGGTAAGTGTAAGTGTTCTATTCATAAAAAGCACTTCCGTAAGCTGCTCTTGTATAAAGCGTGGTTGTTTACATTTGTTTTGCTACAAGTATTTTAATAGCTATTATGTAGGTTTTCAGTGCACATTGAATATGTTTGTATACTTTGGAATGCCTTATGTTTGGACTTTGAGATTGTGCACTGAATATACTGGGCTAGCTGTGAAATCATTTATGAAACCTAAAGAATGTTTTAACTGTTTAATGGACATTCAGATTTTGACATTAGTGCGTTGGAACATAATTCCATTTACAACCAAACTGCTTGCTGTCACCACCACATTTGGGAATGCCAGGCTTTAACATAACAAGCCAATATAGTTTCCTAAAGCAGCTGCAGATTTGCTTCATAAAAAGCACACAAAATACAGACCTATCAATCAAACATGCGTCTTTCTTCAAATATGGGCTCCTTTGGCACTGTGGTAAAATTAAAATCACTTAAAACACACTTTTTCCACACATTTTATTTAATTTGCCTACTAACAATGTCCAACAGTGGTCTTATTTCTAAAACATCATGTATATGTGTGATTTCCATCACATCTCAAATTATGTAATTAATAACAATAATAAAGATTATTAACATTCTGTGATGGAAATGGCATTTTAAACATTTATGGAATAAATGGCCTACTCCCTTTTCATCCTAAAGCTAATTTCATAGCATTTTCTGGATCCTAAAAACACACAATTAAATAACATTCTTCACAAATATTAAAGCTTGATTGGAAATTAGACAAATTTTACACTTGCCATTCATTTCCAACCCTAGTGTTTTGAAGAAATATGAATGATTGCCTGATTTGTAACTGATTTGTATTAGAGTAAAGAAATTATATGTTTTTATGTTTTACATTGCAAACAATGGCTGTATGTTTTGTAAGGCCTTGTAAGATCAAAGTTAAAATTGAGCTTCTGTGCATTGTGTTGTTTGTGGCTGTGCTCTCATTTTGTTCCAAATTGGCTGTGTACAAGTTAAATGATAGAGTTACTGTCAGATTTGTGAAGTGCAATTGCCATCAGTACTTCCTGTGGACTTTTATATGCCTTTTACTAAATCAGCAGTGCCAACTTTCAGGAGTTCAGCAGTGACATATAAAAAGTACATTTGAAAGGAGACTGTATTTTGAACCTCAGAGAGCTGATCGGATGTGATGCTCTCAATTACTTGTTTGAATATTTTGGGGTTGAATATTAAATATCTAATTTTTGTCAGTGAACAGAAACTAAAATGTGATTTTTAAATAAGGTGATGTATATCAAAGTATTTACGGTGAAGATATTTCTTTTTTTAAGTGAAATTTGCTGATTTGCGTGAAAGCGTGCCACACAGAGGTTCAGTATCTTTGCTGTCTTGGTAAGTGTAAGTGTTCTATTCATAAAAAGCACTTCCGTAAGCTGCTCTTGTATAAAGCGTGGTTGTTTACATTTGTTTTGCTACAAGTATTTTAATAGCTATTATGTAGGTTTTCAGTGCACATTGAATATGTTTGTATACTTTGGAATGCCTTATGTTTGGACTTTGAGATTGTGCACTGAATATACTGGGCTAGCTGTGAAATCATTTATGAAACCTAAAGAATGTTTTAACTGTTTAATGGACATTCAGATTTTGACATTAGTGCGTTGGAACGTAATTCCATTTACAACCAAACTGCTTGCTGTCACCACCACATTTGGGAATGCCAGGCTTTAACATAACAAGCCAATATAGTTTCCTAAAGCAGCTGCAGATTTGCTTCATAAAAAGCACACAAAATACAGACCTATCAATCAAACATGCGTCTTTCTTCAAATATGGGCTCCTTTGGCACTGTGGTAAAATTAAAATCACTTAAAACACACTTTTTCCACACATTTTATTTAATTTGCCTACTAACAATGTCCAACAGTGGTCTTATTTCTAAAACATCATGTATATGTGTGATTTCCATCACATCTCAAATTATGTAATTAATAACAATAATAAAGATTATTAACATTCTGTGATGGAAATGGCATTTTAAACATTTATGGAATAAATGGCCTACTCCCTTTTCATCCTAAAGCTAATTTCATAGCATTTTCTGGATCCTAAAAACACACAATTAAATAACATTCTTCACAAATATTAAAGCTTGATTGGAAATTAGACAAATTTTACACTTGCCATTCATTTCCAACCCTAGTGTTTTGAAGAAATATGAATGATTGCCTGATTTGTAACTGATTTGTATTAGAGTAAAGAAATGATATGTTTTTATGTTTTACATTGCAAACAATGGCTGTATGTTTTGTAAGGCCTTGTAAGATCAAAGTTAAAATTGAGCTTCTGTGCATTGTGTTGTTTGTGGCTGTGCTCTCATTTTGTTCCAAATTGGCTGTGTACAAGTTAAATGATAGAGTTACTGTCAGATTTGTGATAACTGTTGAATGTTACAAAAATACAGCTCCCGAAAACAAAATGCATTTTTATCCTCAGTTTGAGATTGTTTCTCAAAATAAATGTAACATTTTAAAATGAATCGGTGCTCTTTTTAAATACACAACATGTTTGTGGAAACTTGCTTGTTGGTTTGTTTTAAGTCATAAAGCCCTAACGCTGTGTGTGTATGAAAGAAGATGCATCAATTGCTATTGGTGGCATGTAGTAGGAAGAGAAGCCATGTGATAACAGCATTCATGTGATCGAGGAATGAATGTTACAAAAATACAGCTCCCGAAAACAAAATGCATTTTTATCCTCAGATTGTTTCTCAAAATAAATGTAACATTTTAAAATGAATCAGTGCTCTTTTTAAATACACAACATGTTTGTGGAAACTTGCTTGTTGGTTTGTTTTAAGTCATAAAGCCCTAACGCTGTGTGTGTATGAAAGAAGATGCATCAATTGCTATTGGCGGCATGTAGTAGGAAGAGAAGCCATGTGATAACAGCATTCATGTGATCGAGGAAGAGGAGCAGCCCAGCGAATGTCACAAACACTTACTTGTTCCCTCAATTTACTAGAGACTTCATCCAGGCAAGTAGGCACTTTATTTCCGAACTTCTCTCTTTATGTTTTCTGTCTTGTTTGACAGGTCTCCTGTTCATTCTTGATCCAGGTCAGATCAATTTGGATTAGCAGTGACCTTCTAGACTAATCATACAGCAGTAAATCAGACCTCTTACACAACTGAGTGATGTGAGGAATAGAGAGATGTATCTGTATGTGAAAAGACATCAGTAGTTTCATGCCTTGAGGAAAACATTTCATTTGTAATGAAGGTCATGTTGAACTTGTTCTAAATTAATGCAGGAATCTTTTCTAGATATTTTGAAATGATCTGCTCTTCCATAGACTTAACTGTATGGTTCTGAAATGTAGTTTAGTACTAACCTTTTATTGATATAAAAATTTCATTTCTGTAGGCATCGATATCTGTGTACTGGATTAAAATGAATATTGTATAAATCGGTTGAAAGCTCACGGGTGTGTGTCTGATGCCACAAGGCTGGAGGATAACTCTGATTTCAGGCCTGCTGGCCACAGGCGTACATCAGTTTATGAGATCAGTCCATAAGCTCACATGACGCTGCACTGGTACACTGTGTCTGTCTCTCTCACACACACACACAGACAGAGAGAGAGAGAGAAATTCCTGTGCTATTTTCAGATGTTCCGTGTGCAGGATTGGATAGAAAAGGGGTAAAAAAAAATCTTAATTCTGTTACCTTCTTACCTTGTTACCTTCTTATCTTAAATCTTAATTACTCACCTTCATGTTGTTCCAAACCCGTGAGAATTTTGTTCATCTTCGGAACTCAATTAAGATATTTTTGATGAAATTCAAGCGCTTTCTGACGCTGCACAGAGAGCAACACAACTGACATGTTCAAGACCCAGAAAGGTAGTAAGGACATTGTTAAATGCTCTGTGCCTTGTATACAAGCAGAGAAATTAACACGTGTGGGTCATTGTGTCTCAATTCCTCAAATTCAAGAAATTGTTGAATAAAGTCATTCTTTTTGGAAGTAAAAAGTAACACCTAATTTACTTTCCTATTGCAAAACAAACAGAAAATGTAACCAACTTCTTGCTTTCCATAAAAAGTTAGCTTGTTTGGAGTGTAATGCAATAATATAATATGTAATTTAGAAATAATTCTGCTCCTACCTAATTCTGTTCTCTATCTAAGTTTTAATCAGTTTGTGTCCTCCTCTCAGGTCAGTATAGCAAGAATCAAGATGCAGACCATTCAGACAATAGAGATGCAGTTACCTGTCCTGCGAGAGAGTTTCCACTCCTCTCCCTTCAGAGAGAGAGTGAAAGAACGGAGGAAGAGCAGCCTGACAAATCTCATCAGAAGACAACAGCAACAGTTATTACTCCAGCAACAACAATCAGAATTACATCAGAAGCAACAGCTGTTCTCACCCTCACAGGGCCACACTGCACATGCTCAGTTGGTCCGCTCTTCCAGCAGCCCGTTATGTGACTTGGCAGAGCAAATAGATGAGCAAGAGAAAGTGAAAGAGATTGGGAGGCAGGGGGAGCTGTCTCTCAGACAGTCCTCGGCTACGGCGTCACAGCCTGCATCATCAAAGCAGCTGCTGCCGACGGTGAAGAGAGCGAGAGAGGGATTAGAGAGGGAGAGGGAGAAAGTGCAAGGGAGCGCGGAGAGGGAGAGAGGAGAGAAGAGAGAGCAGCACAGAGAAAGAGAAAGTCAGTCCTTTCATATGCGTTCCCAGCATGGCCTGATCGCTAAAGGTGTTCGCCTTCTGAGGAACATGGGAAACCAGGAGGCCAAGCAGAAGAAGACCACTGTCACGACTGGAGTGGAAGGTGCTGGGAATGGGGCGAGCACCGAGGACCGAGACCATGAACATCTCAAGAAGATTAAGAAAAGTAAATTGTCGGGTGACTCGGGCAAGAAGAAATCCAAATCGGAAGGCTCCAGAGGTTCTGTATTTTCCAACATCCGTATCAGAAAGGGCCTCTCCCGGAAAGGGTTGTCCAAAGAGGATGTACTGGATGATGGGATTAGGATTAAGAGCATGGATGCTAACGACAGCAGCAATGGTGGAATATCGGGTGATGAGCTGGAGGGTCTCACGCCTGATAGTAAGCAACTCACGGCTGAAAGCAGGCAGTCAACTCTGGACATGACAGAAGATGATGCTGCGAGAGAGACTGAGGGATCAGGGTCAGATACAGACCTCTGCAGCTACCACTCAGCCACCGAGGCCCAAGATCTGCTGTTGGATATCCAGAGGACTATCAGACAACAGCAGCAGATGGAGGGAGTTTCTGAGGGGCAAAACTGTAGTGGACAAGTAGGGTCTGAAGGCCAGACTGAGGTCACTCAGGGTCTTACTTGTAGTAGCCTTGCTTGTATTGGCGAACCAGAGAAGGTAGAAGGTGTATCTGCATCTGACAGCAAAGAACAAGATCTTAAATATAGTGGGGCTACAGTAGAAAGGGTGATTACAACAACACTAAAGGCAGAGTCAGGTGGCGAAGTGACTGATGTTGCAAATAAAGCTGAACGTTTGAGCAATTTGGCCATTGACTATTGCATTCAGGATAGTATCACTGACACAAGTAGTGTCCAGGATACCATATCTGTTACCAAATCAACCAGTAACTACAGTTTTCAGGATACTACAGCAACATCCACCTCCTATGAGAGTGCCGAGGAGATCCTGGAGAGTTCATCTCTATCGTCTCCTCTTGAAGAGTGTCATTACGGTAGCAATAGCCTGACTCAAAGCCTAGAAATTGGTCTCAATTCAAGAAATCAGACCAGCTCAATGTCTAAAATCAGCCGGATAATTTTCGTCCCACAGAAGAGCATTAGTAGTGTAGAGCTGAACATAGAGGGTGATGGTCATGTAGAGGAGGTAGATCGAGAGTATTCCCACCAACAGAGAAGGAAAAGCAGTGCTGCGTCCATCACCCAGTGGTCATCTGAGAACGTTTTAGGCTTGGGGTCACGACCACGTAGAACTTCCAGCGCTAACCTCGGGGTTAAACCTTATCCTACAGTACACACTTCTTATGTTAAAACAACCACCAGACAGCTCACATCACCTATAATATCTCCATTGACCACTCCGTCCCTAAGTCCAATGTGTCCTCGCAGGGTCGGCTTAGAGTTGGGATCAAGTCAGGGGTCATACAGAGCAGGAAGCTGGAGAGCACGGAGACAACGGTCCTGTAGCATTGCAGGTCCGGTGGGTTGTCATGAAGAATGGTGTGAAGCCATACATGATCAATCAGAGCTTATTGATCATGGCTTCCAAACCCTCAGATGCAGGCAAATGCCATCCGCCTTTCCAGATGTGTTTTCAGGTAAGTCATTGTGTGTTTTGATTGATTTAATATCAATGTTTTCACACTTATAATCAAAAAGACCTGATGTCCAGACCAACAAAAAGATGCTGGAACATATCTTGGCAACACATACGCACTGTCACAGAAGTTCATAATTTTAAATGACTGATTCCATGAACTTTTAAGATATATTCCATGTCATAAGAGTTGGTTGCCAAGACATGGTATAAATCCCTTGTATTATTTTTCCATTCTTTAATCTGGTTCACTACCCTCAAGGTTTAGTGAGCAGTCAAAAAACATAAAATCTGGCTCTGAAAAATGCACACTGCACACATACCCACAATCCCACAGAAACACACACAGACACACGTTAGCTACTGGCTAAGAAAGCTTTGGCTTCTGCCTCACTGAATCAGAGTGCCACAGGAAGTCACTCAAATACACACTCATACAAAAGGACACACTGTTTTTTTAAGTGGTGATGCATAGTGACTGCTCCTGACAATGAAGGTTACAGCAGGACAAATCAGATACGAAGGAATAGAAAAAGATCAAAAAGGAGGGCCCACTTTATATTAAGTGGCCTTAACTACTATGTACTTACATCAAAAATTAAGTACAATGTACTTATTGTGTTCATATTGTATTGCAAAACACTTTGGCTGCTATTAAGGTGGGATACGGGTAAGGTTAGGGACAGGTTTGGTGTTTTGGGTAGGTTTAAGGGTGGGTTAAGGTGTAAGGGATGGGTCAACTGTGTAATTATAAATGTAATTACAGAAATTAATTACAGATGTAATTACATGCAGGTATTTTTAAAATATAAGTACAATGTAAAAACATGTATGTACACAATAAGTGCATTGTACCAAATTATTAATTTAAATGTAAGTACATAGTTGTTAAGGCCACTTAATATAAAGTGGGTCCAAAAAGAGATATGGAGACTATTGGGGGCTATTGGGGTCCTGCCTTGATATGAAGCTAGCATCCATATCTAAATGTGTTTACAAAGCCTTGAAGACACTGAAGCATCAAATGCTTATTCAGCCAAAGGTTAAATGTCTTGGAAACTCAAAGGCACATTTGTGCTCTGAATATCTAGCTAAAATAATAGTACATGTAGTTATATAGTTGTTTTTATGCTTTCTGATTAACACTAAAGGTGTGTATTACAACAACTTCCTGTTTAAACTGGCTCCTAGACATATTAATTTGCATCAAGTTATTTGCATGCTGTTTTTATATATAGTGCATGCATTTACTTGATGCTTCAAATAAAACTCTTGAAGGGTTGAAAGTAAAAACTTGATCAAATTCAACAATTAGTTATTCCTGCAAGCATTAGCAGGCTGCTAACTTTATTTCTAGGTCAAATGAATCTGAGCTGAATCTCAGCTCACCACTGAGACAGTTGTGAGCTGAGCAAGCGTAAAGCTATTTATTAGTCATTTTACATCCAAATTCAGACAGCACATGACAGAGTATGCAATGTACTTATTGTGTTCATATTGTATTGCAAAACACTTTGGCTGCTATTAAGGTGGGATACGGGTAAGGTTAGGGACAGGTTTGGTGGTATGGGTAGGTTTAAGGGTGGGTTAAGGTGTAAGGGATGGGTCAACTGTGTAATTATAAATGTAATTACAGAAATTAATTACAGATGTAATTACATGCAGGTATTTTTAAAATATAAGTACAATGTAAAAAAGTTCCATGTCTTGGAAACTCAAAGGCACATTTGTGCTCTGAATATCTAGCTAAAATAATAGTACATGTAGTTATATAGTTGTTTTTATGCTTTCTGATTAACACTAAAGGTGTTGTGTATTACAAACAACTTCCTGTTTAAACTGGCTCCTAGACATATTAATTTGCATCAAGTTATTTGCATGCTGTTTTTATATATAGTGCATGCATTTACTTGATGCTTCAAATAAAACTCTTGAAGGGTTGAAAGTAAAAACTTGATCAAATTCAACAATTAGTTATTCCTGCAAGCATTAGCAGGCTGCTAACTTTATTTCTAGGTCAAATGAATCTGAGCTGAATCTCAGCTCACCACTGAGACAGTTGTGAGCTGAGCAAGCGTAAAGCTATTTATTAGTCATTTTACATCCAAATTCAGACAGCACATGACAGAGTATGAAATAAGAAAATTAGAGTCATGTTTTGTAGGAAGAGTTTTTTTCCTCATCGATGTTACACAGAAATTGGCCTATTTATCAGGCTATGATGAAGACTCAGGATGAGCTATTGTGTTTGTGTCCATTTGATAAACGAGAGAGAGGAAGTTCAAGGGTATGCATGCTTGGGGTGGAGAAATAATTATTTCAGAAAAGTGCACACACATACACATCAGTTGACCAAATGAAAAGGCTCGACTTGATTCAGATGTGAAAGGAATTATGAAGACAAAAGCTCCACAATTTCCACTTTATTCATTTTCTGGTTCGAAGCATCACTGCCCCCAGACACTCAGTCAGGTCAGAGAAAAAAAAAGTATAGTATGAGAGGTACATATACTGCAGCACAGAAGACCTCAGCAGTCATATACAAATGCAGTATTTTCACCTTCTATATTGCTTTGAATTAGAATCTTTTCAATTTCACTCTCTTACAGGTCGCTCTCTGTTCGAGAGGTGTCTAGTACAGTGGGGTTGTTCTGAAGATGACTGTGCTGCACAGGATGTTGAGAGATTCTGTTCCCATATTCTGGCTTTGGGGATTCTACAGCCTTTCAGTGACTGCATCAGGGAACCACCTACAGGAAGTGATGTTACAGATAAGCCCATTTTCAATGTATGACCATCAAAATGTTGTCTCTTTCATATTTTATCATGCACGACTTCACAAAATCATCATTTTTTTAAATGAAAGCATCTGAGGAATTTATTTTATGACACTAAATTATCTTACAGTATATAGGGATAGTTCAACCCAAAATGATCATTCTGTCATAATTTACTCATCCTCATGCTGTTCCGAACCTGTATGAATTTCTTTCTTCTGTTGAACACAAAAGAAAATATTTTGAAGAATGCTGGTAACCAAACGGTTGCTGGTAGCCATTGATTTCCATGTAAAAAAAATTATTTATACTGTGGAAGTCAATGGCTACCAGCAATTGTTTGGTTACCCTTAAGATTCCAGATAACTTGCTAAAGTTTGCATGAGATGACATCAATCATGGGATCTTGAATTTTCTGTTATGAAACATAAACCACATTGAAATGCAGTTTTCAAGTGTACCAGATGTCTTTTTAGACCAATGTGTTTTCCAAATGTTGAAAATGACTAAAATAAAATAAATTAGTCTGTATGATTGAACATTTCAATCATACATTATTTAAATTAATATGATTGTCTATCAGACATATACACACTGGTTATAATGCAAAAAATTTGATTCCATACATAATCAGCACAGTTTTTAAGTCTTTAAGCTCAGCACTAAATTGCACGAGGAAGAAACAGAAAAGCTGTTGATGAGTGTTACTAAAAATGTGCCAGATTTCACACATTTTATGTCACTTTGTTGAACAACCCACAGAGTTGACTCTGCCTGTGCAGATGTGAGATGAGCTCAGCAGCAGGGTAACTTTGTGCTGTTGTTTGAGACAGAGGAAGAGATGCACATTATGTATTTATTATCTCACGCATGAGAAAATTGTGAGATTTTTAGATTATTCTGCTACAACACACAAGGCATGTTGTATGTTAGAGTGATATGCTAAAACATGCAACGATTTCATGTTTTTGTGCTCAGCCCAGTGTGACCTGAATAGAAGGACTCTCTTTTTCTCTTTTTCTCTTTTGCTTCACCGGCCAAAGCAGATTTGTGTCTGCACAGATAAACATTTAACACTGCTTCTGTGACTTGCCCTTCCCCCTTTCTACGTCATCACACACATACACACTTAACCTGCTTTAGCAGTGTGAACAAACATATTCATGTTGTGTGAGTGTACAGTATATTTATAGACCAAGTACAGCACACTTTCACAAACGTGTAAATATGTGTATCGGGTGCTTAGGCACGCTTAAATGGACACATCTGCACGCATAAGCCATCTGACCGGGTTACGTAAGATGGGTCACATGCCCTCTGGTGCTGCTACATCTTTGTATTCTTCTCTGTATGTAGCAAAGATCAGATTCACTATCCATTTCTATCCAGATATCTGTGTATTTTATTCCTATATGTTTTTTTTAGTTTCTATATTTTGCTGTTACCTATCTACAGTATATGACATTGGAATCATATAATTCTCATTAAAGGGATAGTTCACCCAAAATGGAAATGTCGTTCCAAACCTGTAAGACCTTCGTTCATCTTCTGAACACAAATTAAAGGGGTCATATGATGTTGCTAAAAAGAACATTATTTTGTGTATTTGGTGTAATGAAATGTGTTTATGCGGTTTAAGGTTCAAAAAACACATTATTTTCCACATACCGTACATTATTGTTTCTCCTCTATGCCCCACCTTTCTGAAATGTGTCGATTTTTACAAAGCTCATCGGTCTGAAAAGCGAGGTGTGCTCTGATTGGCCAGCTATCCAGTTCGTTGTGATTGGCTGAATACCTCAAGCGTGTGACGGAAATGTTACGCCCCTTACCATATTGTGATGCCTTGTCCCGGCTGGAGCGACGAGACATTAAAACCCATTATAAACGAGGCGTTTGTTGCATCCAGTGGGGACATAATTACGGATTATAATGACTTGTACTGTCTTTTTACACGTTGTGTTGCATCGCGCCGCATAAACATAAAACCATGTCTGCATTTGTGATCGGAGAAATGACAAACAACAAG
>NW_015505233.1:3022815-3037187 GCF_001515645.1 Sinocyclocheilus grahami | reverse complement strand
AAGTTGATGTATTTCCTCAGCGACCAGTACGGATCTGCTCCAGGCATGACGAAGCGGATATCGTCCTCTTTTGGAAGACCAAACAAAGTAGTTTCGCTTTCACAACGGAACACAGCGTCTCCACAGCATGATGGCGGCGGCAACAATACTACAGCGAGAATAAAAGTTACGCCTTCTTTCTTTGCGTGAACATTTGGGCGGCGTTATGCAAATCTTACCCACATCGTGACGTAGACATGTGGGGGCGTGTTAGAACGAGTCGTTTTAGGTAGGCATGGTTGACTCTTAACTTTTATAAAGAATATCTCTTTGGATTTGAGACTTTAGTCTTTGCAACTTTACAGATCTTCTTTATGCACCAAGAGCTTGTAACACTTCAAAGAGAAAGGAACAAATTGAAATCGCATCATATGACCCCTTTAAGATATTTTTGATGAAATCCTGAGCTTTCTGACCCTTCATAGACAGCAATGCAACGGACATGTTCAAGACCCAGAAAGGTAGTTAGGACATCATTAAAATAGTCCATGAGTCAACCGTGTCAATTGCATTGCTGTCTATGGAGGGTCAGAAAGCTCTCAGATTTCATCAAAAATAATTTAATATGTGTTCCGAAGATGAACAAAGGTCTTATGGGTTTGGAGTGATATGAGGGTGAGTAATTAATGACAGAATTTAAATTTTTATGTGAACTATCCCTTTAAGCATCATTCACAATGAAGGTTTGAATTTGAATGAAGTGAAAATATCATTCTGTCCCACAGTATTATTCCAAAGATGCTTAAATTCACAAAAAACCCTCTTCTGGTCTTTAGTTTAATCACCACTCTTTATTATTATTCTTATACTAGAGCAATTTATTTCTCTGAATCTGTTCAGACAAGTGTTTCTCTTGACCCTCGTCCAATCAGCAGTCATAAGGTTTTAAAAAGGACAAAACAGCACAATAAAGGCATCATTAAAATATTCTATATTACGTGCACTTTATTCCAAGTCTTCTGAAGTCATATGATAGCTTTGTGTGAGGAACAGACTACAATTTAAGTTTAATTTAAATCTTGCTATTACCATTCAGTTTCATTGTATGGCAAAGAGCAGCTTGGACATTCGAACAGGTTTCTAAAGACATCAGTTGTGAGTGAATGATGACAGAATCTTTATTTCTGGGTGAACTATCCCTTTAACAAACACTGGTGCTAAGTGACTGAAATAACTTCACAATAACCCTGTTGTGCTGGTAGATGGCAGAGCATGACTTAATACTGTGATTTCACTGGCGGTGATTTCAAGAGGACAGCATAATGGCAGCATTATTGCCACTATTCACTTTGCCACATATCTGACTGTTGTCTAGAGACAGATTTCATCATTTCGTTTGAATATTTGTCACAAACACACAGGTATGATGTAATAAATGCAGGTCTCTTAGCCAGTAACAATGTTTGTGTGTCAGAGCAGAAGTTCATATTGGTGTTTTGAATAGGGGCAGATTGATGATTGACAGGTAGAGCCATTAACAGAGTATACTGTATATCACACTGTATGAAAACATATATACAGATGCACTCAGATATACACATTTTGCATGTAAAAAAATATAATTTTTGTTAATTTACAATAATGTATTAACCAGGAAAATGTGTACTGTGTAACAGTCAAACCTGTTATATCCAGCTTGTAAGGTTTACCTTTAAATGTTGTACAGTCATGCAGTGCAACTCTGCAGCAGGTTCACTGCATGCTTACGCAAACCCACACTGATGTGAATGGACAGCCTCGGGAACAGCCTTTCAATTTGTATGTGTGAACATGCTGGCAGTGTCAGCAAGACAAAATGCCATGTATTCTTTCTGCTCTGGTCAGTGGCGCTGTTGTTCTCTCAGTCTGCCAGCAGAGGTCGTCCTTCACACAGCGCTGCCACAGAATGCCACATTTTTCTTACTGTCTAATCAGAAAAGCAGCCCCAGGAACAGAAGACTAATTTTAGAATATTGTATGCAGTTTTAAACATTTCTTGCCATAATCAGCTGTTTTAATTCCAGCTCTCTGTTTCTTTCACACATACAGAAGGAGCAGCTGTATACCTGGGCTCCAATGGGACAGAATGAGATCAGAACACCTGGGCGGCTCCAAACAATGTGGCCTCCGAGTCCGTCCCCCACTGCTGCACAGCTGCAAGTATGTGAACAAATATAGTTTTATATGTCCAAAGAAGGAACTGATATACTATTATTGCAATTTTTATGATATCTGATGTATATCATGGTACTGAATGATTGCCATATATATGGTAATTCTAAGAAAACCATGGAATCTTACATTTAGAAAAATATGGTGCTATGTCCAAAGTTAATATCATCCTTACTAAACATCTTGGAATTATCATGAAGTATTATGTAAATACCACGGTACGTGAATTTCAGCACTATGGTTTATCTCAAAGTACCCTATATTACCATCTAATACTGTACCATCACTTTACCATGGTGACACCCTAGTACCTTTTATACAGTGTGGGTAACAAAAACTTCCCATGCTAGTACCATTATTTAAGGATTTTGATGGTATTATATTTTTGAACATGGTACCATGTTAATACTGTGTTTTTGGAAATGTTATATGATAAAATGTTGGTATTTATTTAAAGTATATTGGATTACCATTTAAAATGTATAGTGTATGAATATGGTAATCATTCAGTACCATGCTAAATATCAACTTCAAAATGTATAATACCATGTTTTTGGGAATTTTGATGGTACTATGTTTTTTGAACATGGTGGCATGGTAGCCTAATAATACCATGTTTTTTGACATGTAATATGGTAAAATCTGAAAAAAGTTATTATTTGAAGTACCTTCCAGTACAATGTGAAAACCATTGTGTATGAATATGGTAATGATTCACTACCATGTTAAATACCTTGGTATTACCATCTGATTTAATTGCTGTACCCGCGTAAATTTGTGTTAGACCTGTGTGTAAGCAAACATGCATTTGCTTTTCTGTATCGTTCATGAATGTGCATGTTTGTGAGTGTAAACCCTTAGCTAGTTTTAAATCGTTCTCCATCAGGTTCAACACCCTTACATTGCTAAGAAAGTATTTTAGCACCTCACAAGCCATACATCTCTTTAGCGTTGCTATGAGACCTTCAGTAAACAGCATCCTAACAGCATTTAACTTGATCTAAACATCTGTCTAGCAGGCGCAGTGCCTGCCATTGCGTTTTAAGATCCACCATGTTTGAATTCTGAAATGATAAATGGCCGCTTGCATTCCAATGTTCAAAGCACACACGCAACACCTTATGTTACAGCTTATTCCTCATGTTTCTGGTAGGAATATTCTTTAATGTGATTCAGAATGCAGACGTCTTCGCAATTGGAACTGGCTTTACTGCCCTCTAGTTCTTGTGTTGAAATTTTTGCAGAACATGTCTTTTTTACAGTGGTACTTGTAATATTTAACATATATTATGGCCTGTAACACATGTGACCATATCAAATCGCATGAAGGAACTTCTCTGGCTACTAATGACTCTAGAATTCCTGAGGCCTGGAAGTTTGGAGCCAAAATTTTCCAAGCCTCCCTGGCTGTAGAAGAGGGTTTTGTGAATGAAAGCATCCCCCAAACCCATGTCAGTCTGACAAGGCCCAACATGTAACCAGACTCCATGTGTGTGATATGTTCTCCGTTCCCCCCAACCCTTCACACAGACCCACACAAGCTCTTTGAAGCCGTTTGAAGCTGTGTAATAGAAAGGCACAAACCCTTCCCTCTTCATTCCCAGAGACTCTGCGGCTCGTATTTTAAGAGTCCTCAGAGACAACTTCTGGAGTCTAGACTTGTTGGACTTCCTTGACCCTCGCTGCCAGATTGTATGTGTGCGTGATGAAGTTTGTCTCTGTATGTTGTGTGTGTGTTTATCACCGTGTTTGTGTGTTCGCCAAGTGCATCCCTTGTGTGTTGTGTGCTGATTTTTACACGCTGGCTGTGGTGGTTCATTCATTTCCCTGGGTTCGCTCTCTTCCCTTTATCCAGGAAGCACCGCTACATTTTCCCGATCAGCCAAAGTGCTTTTATTGACTTGTGGGACGCCACATGTGTGCCTGGTCTGTGTTATTAAGAAACATGGCCCCTTACTCACAAACACACACTCACTCATACCATTCCTCAGAAAACTGGGTCTCAAAGGGGAAACTAACATCCGCTAAAACAAGGCACTAACTCATGCAAGTACGATCGCATGTGACAGGAGGTGTCTGTGTTTTTCATTCCATGCTGCTGTTTCTTTTTAAAGATGTGAAGTCTCTCTTTTCTGTGTCCTGCTCTCCACAGGATGGATCCATGGGGCAATCTGGAATCGTTCTGGAAGGAACTTCCGTTTCCATTCAGGAGCTAGAGCGAACAATAGAAGAATTACTTGTGAAAATATCAGATATGGAAAAAGACAATGTTTTGGATGGCACAAAGCTTGGAACAAGGGATCGAGAAGTGGGTAGTTTCAATCGAACTCTTAAACAGACTAAAGTAAATGAACAACGAGTTCATTCAGCCATTCAGACCTCGCCTGCCGAGGAAGCCTTTAAACTTCCAGTGCCTTTATCAGACCAATCACATACTCCCAAATTAAGTGACACTGCCACTTCACCAGTGGGATTGCCCAATACCTGTAGCTGCCAAAGAACACAGGAAATCCCTCCCCCTGCACCACCACTACTTCCTGTTGTTTCAGGTTTCCCGACACCTTCAAAACAAGATGCATCAATACCTCCACCTCCTCCACCTCCACTCCCAGATACAACTCAGCTCCATCTGCCTTTCCCAGGTACGCCTCCACCCCCTCCACCTCCACTTCTAGGTATGGCTCCGCCCCATCTGCCACTCACGGGTACAGCTTCTTCCTCTCCACAACCTCCACTCCAATGTATGACTCTGCCCCCTCCACCGCCTCCGCTCCCAGATATTGTTCCACCACTTACACCTGTGGGCATGGCTCCACCTCATCCTCCACTCCCAGGCATGGCTCCACCCCCTCCACCTCCACTCCCAGGTATGGCCCCACCCCCTCCTCCTCCACCTCCTGGCTGTGGACCTCCACCTCCTCCTCCTCCACCTCCTGGCTGTGGACCCCCACCACCCCCTCCTCCACCTGGTTTTGGGCCACCACCACCATTCGGTCCCCCTCCACCCTTCATGGGGTTGGTGCCGTTTAGCATGACTCAGGACTCCGTCCCCCTGAAGGCTGTCATCGAGCCTCCACAGCCCATGAAACCACTCTACTGGACACGGATTCAGCTACATGCCAAAAAGTAATCACATGCCTCGTTGATTGAATGCTGCATGTTTTTGTAATGCGTATACTGAATGCTTGTTTCACCTTATTTAAATTCAGCCAAGGCTTGATTATGATCACACATGCGATAAGGCAAACTGATATTTTTATTTCCCTCGCTCATAGGGATGCCAAAAGTGCCCTGGTGTGGGAAAAGGTTCAAGAGCCATCAGTAGATTTTGACGAATTTGTGGAGCTGTTTGCCAAAAGCGCAGTCAAGGAAAAGAAGAAACCTATCTCAGATACCATAACAAAATCAAAGGCCAAACAGGTAAGAGGACTTTACTATACTCCCATTGATTAAAAACACTGGGTCCAGGACATTTTTGGATGTCCCAACAAGTAGTGGACCTTAGAAGGCTCCCCTCGTCTCAGCTCCCAGGACAACATTCCTGGTTGTCTTTCCTTGAAGATAGCTCTGCCCAGGCTCCCACCTCACCACACACAAAACCATTAACACTGATTTCACATGCACAGCTTGTGAATCAGAGCCTTACAGACATTCAGTAAATGTTATAAGATTTACTTAATGTTCCCTCAACCAAAGTGTGGCTATGAGGCTCTTTGATAAGATTGTTTACCATCAGAAACAACCCAGGCATCTACCACATCTGAATCTAATCTCGCTCTCTCTCTCTTCCTCTCTGGCAGTGGTGTGAAAATTAGTCACTGGTGAGAGTTTTGTGGTTCCTTTGTCTGGAGTCATGCAGATTTCTGATAACAACCCACTGCTACACAACAAGCACATTACAAACTGCATCACACAAACGAATTTAATTGTCCTGCAGCTGTGTTCTTCAACTATGAATTATGAATGGATATTCTGTGCAGTAATCAAGAAGATCATAAAAATTTTTCTTAAGAATTAAATACATTTATTCAGCAAGGATGCATTAACTTGATCAAAAAGACATTAATAATGTTCAAATAAGTGCTGTTCTTTTGAACGTTCTATTCATCAAAGTATTCTGGAAAGAAAGTATCACTGTTTCCACAGAAATATTAAGCAGCACAACTGTTTTCAACATTATTAATAATAGGAAATGTTTATTGAGCAACAAATCAGCATATTAAAATGATTTCAAACGGAACATGGGACATTGAAAACTGAAGTGATGGCTACTGAAAATTCACAGGAATAAATTACATTTTCAAATATTTAAAAATAGAAAACAGTTCTTTTTAATTGTAATAATATTTCATAATATTACTGTTTTTACTGTATTTTTGATCAAATAAATGCAACCTTGGTGAACATCAGACTTTGAACAGTCTTATATGTACAGTATATATATTTATGTGTATAAATATTTAGCATGGTGATACCATGTTTTTTCAGACATGTACCATGGCAATACCAACCTCTGGGGGGGGGGGAGGTTTTAATATGAACACGTTTTGAGAATACACAGTGGTATTGTCTACAAATAGGATAAATAACAAACTGGATTTTTTAACATGCAAATATTGAGAAATTCTGAGACTTTTGAAAGTTTTCTGTTTGCTCTCTCTCTCTCTCTCTCTCTGTGGTCTGTAAGATCTGAGGAATGGGGGGGGGGGGCTGTATTGAGTTAAACCCCACAACCCTCAACCCACCAGCCACCCCAGCGACTCCAGTCAGCCTAGTGTGGTCGTGCCACACTTTATGTGTGCGTGTGTGTGTAAGAGAAAGAGAGAGTGGGTGGGTGTGTGTGCATTAGATAATCTATTCAGCATTATTCACAGAATAGTTGCTTTAGGCTTACAGTTTGCACATATCAGTCAGAATTAAAGTGCTAATGTAATCAAATGCCCTTATAATTCACGTGAAATAGATGTATAAATTAAAAACAACTGCCTGAAGCTCCATTAGCATTAGTGTGTTTCCCACATCATTAACGTAGCACAGCACTCTGCAGTCGCGCTGTGTTTAGTGGTCATGAGCCCTGTGGAGATAATGAGAGCCAGCGGATAATGATTACACTGGGCCGCCATCACGCTTTCAAGTGTGGCCTGTACTAGAAGGTTTTCACGACTTCAAATTCTTTCCAACAATCAGAATTAGCATGTTGTTAACAGGCAGTCGTGAAAGAAGATATGTTTGCGAGCGCACTCAATGTATATGAGGAAAACTACAGGAAAACGTACTCGGTTACTAACGTAACCTCGGCTCCCTGAGATACGGGAACGAGTACTGCGTCTGCTAGACGCATATGGGAAAAAAGCCTTTTTCTCCTGAACTGAAGCCTATTTAATTCACGGAGTGAAACTGCATGGCCATTGGTTCGTGCAGGGCTTTAAAAACAAACCAATGGCGCGGCAGCGGAGCTGCATGAGCCTATGGCGACGAAGCCCGCCAAAGCCCGCCAGAATGGGCGGGGCATCTGGCTATATAAGCGGGCGCTAGCCACAGGATTCTCAGGTTTACTTCGACTGAAGTGACGAAGTGCAAGTGTCGTGCAGCTACATAGCACGGCCAGCAACGCAGTACTCGTTCCCGTATCTCAGGGAACCGAGGTTACGTTAGTAACCGAGTACGTTCCCTTTCAATACTTCACTCATACTGCGTCTGCTAGACGCATATGGAAACAGTCCAATCACGCCGTGCTAATGTAGTGGAACGACTAAAGGTATAACTTCCATAAGCAACCAATGCTTATAGAGAAGTCAACAATAACCCAAGGCTAAAGCGGGCTGAGCTTTCTAGCTCACACCCGGCCTGGTTAATCATTCCAGAGTATACCCGTAACTTTGACACCCAGGGGTCGAGAGCTAACAGGTGAACAATACCAGAGAACTTGGGCGTGGCACGGCCAAGGGCTCTCTGTCATGTCTGTTTATGCATTTCAAGCGGAAAGGATCCTGGCCCGTAAGGCCGGGACTTCCAGGTTATAAAACCCAGCCGGCCGCCTCACAAATATCCGCAATGGACACACCAGTGGACCATGCCCACGATGAGGCGATGCCTCTAGTTGAGTGGGCCCATGCTCCAATGGGGCATTGGAGACCCAAGGAAGAGTATGCTAGCAAGATGGCATCTACTATCCATCTAGAGAGTCTTTGCTTTGTAACCGGAAACCCCTTGCTGCGGTTACTGAAGCTGACAAAGAGTTGTTCCGATCGCCTATAGGGAGCGGAACGCTCAATATAGATTCTCAATGCCCTGACGGGGCAGAGCAGAGATAGCTTCTATATAGATTTGCTTTACTGAGTGCTAGAAGCAGAGCAGTCTTTAGCGATAGCGACCTAATGTTGGCGGCTTGTAGCGGCTCGAACATTGTACTTATCCAGCAGCTCTTGTAGAAAAGACAGCATCTCTGCTAATTAGGAAGTGAGAGGGTCTTTGCCACGGTTTAAACACCAGGCGGAGAAAAAAGACCACTTTAAGGCATAGAGGCGTCTCGTAGACGGAGCTCTAGCCTCCAAAATTGTGTTTAAGACTCGCTCTGGGATGCACGAAGGCTCCCGTTGAGCGGCCAGAGGTGTCCCGTTCGCTTGAGAGAGGAGATCCCGTCTCAGTGGAACAGGCCAAGGGGCCGCTATCAGTAGCTGAGTCAGCTCTGATAGCCACAACTGGTTCATCCACAGGGGGGCTACCAGGAGAACCCTGTGTTTTTGTTCCCTCACTCGCCTGATTACCTGTGGGATCAGAGCGATCGGGGGGAATGCATAAAGAAGGAGGTTGGGCCAATCATTTGGCCCAACGTTGAGAAATAAATTTGGCAGTGAGAGTTGTCTTCTGAGGCGAAGAGGTCTACCTCGGCCTCGCCGAAGATCTCCCAGATTTTCTGAACCATTTGCGGATGGAGCTTCCACTCCCCTGCTCTTTGATAATATGTCCGCTCCCCGGTTCAATTTGCCCGGTATATGCGCTGCCTTTAGCGAGCGCAGGTTGGATTGAGCCCACTCTAAGAAGCGCTCCACTAGCATGAAGAGGCGCTTTGAAGAGAGGCCGGTGAACAATACCAGAGAACTTGGGCGTGGCACGGCCAAGGGCTCTCTGTCATGTCTGTTTATGCATTTCAAGCGGAAAGGATCCTGGCCCGTAAGGCCAGGACTTCCAGGTTATAAAACCCAGCCGGCCGCCTCACAAATATCCGCAATGGACACACCAGTGGACCATGCCCACGATGAGGCGATGCCTCTAGTTGAGTGGGCCCATACTCCAATGGGGCATTGGAGGCCCAAGGAAGAGTATGCTAGCAAGATGGCATCTACTATCCATCTAGAGAGTCTTTGCTTTGTCACCGGTAACACCTTGCTGAGGTTACTGAAGAATGTTGGCGGCTTGTAGCGGCTCGAACATTGTACTTATCCAGCAGCTCTTGTAGAAAAGACAGCATCTCTGCTAATTAGGAAGTGAGAGGGTCTTTGCCGCGGTTTAAACACCAGGCGGAGAAAAAAGACCACTTTAAGGCATAGAGGCGTCTCGTAGACGGAGCTCTAGCCTCCAAAATTGTGTTTAAGACTCGCTCTGGGATGCACGAAGGCTCCCGTTGAGCGGCCAGAGGTGTCCCGTTCGCTTGAGAGAGGAGATCCCGTCTCAGTGGAACAGGCCAAGGGGCCGCTATCAGTAGCTGAGTCAGCTCTGATAGCCACAACTGGTTCATCCACAGGGGGGCTAATGAAAACTCTCTCTGCGGCGAGGCACGTGGGATCTGGGCCGGTGTGAGCTCGCTCGTGGCCGATCACTCAACCCCTTTTCCCTGCTGTTTTTTTCTCACAGGTCCCTGGGAGGAAGAAAACGGGAGGGTGCTGGGGGTGGAGTCGCTCTCTGAAAAGAAAGTGATCCGTGAGCGGAGAGAGGCGAGACTAAAACTCTCGCAATGAGAGCAATTAGTTCCCGTGAGCGCAGCTTCCGCATGGGGTTTCCCCAAGCAGGAAACGCACTCCTTGTGGCTGTCATCGGCGTGCAGGGGAGACCCGCACGAGCCGCAATAACGGCGTGGCATTTGCAACATCGCTGCTGCTCTTTTAGAAGCTCTTTGAAGTCACCGGATGGCGGCAGGGGAACCGGACCGGAACTGCTGCGTTGCTGGAGAAGCAGAGAAGAGGTCCCGATTCCAGCTGCAAAGGCGTGTCAACGGCGAGCGGCTTCTGATCAGCTTGAGACGTAGAGTCGTCGCTGAAGGAGAAGACATCTGAGAATCCTGTGGCGAGCGCCCGCTTATACAGCCAGATGCCCCGCCCATTCTGGCGGGCTTTGGCGGGCTTCGTCGCCATAGGCTCGTGCAGCGCCGCTGCCGCGCCATTGGTTCGTTTTTAAAGCCCTGCACGAACCAAAGGAAATAGGCTTCAGTTCAGGAGAAAAAGGTTTTTTCCCCCATATGCGTCTAGCAGACGCAGTACGAGTGAAGTATCGAAAGGGAACTATTAGAGGGCACAAGGTTTCAAAAACATATTAGTGCACTGCACTGCAAAAAAATTTTTTTTTTTAGTTTTTTTTAACTCAGTATTTTTATCTTGTTTTTTAGTACAAATATCACAACCTCTAAACATTCATAAATACATTTACTTGAGTAGTAAAATGACTTAAGGTATTAAATCTTGTTTTAAAAAAAAATGTAATTAAGTCAGTTTAAAAAGATTGTTTTTCTTAACCCACTGACAAAGCATAAACTTGCTTGTTTTTTTTCCAGAAAGCAAGACTTAATATCTTGTATTTTGATTTTTTTATATATATTTTTAATATAAAAAAGGCAAAAATAAAGAAAAAAATATTTTTTTTTGCAGTATGAAAAGACTATGTGAGGTATCCCATGCATCCACACACAACTTATTTAGAAATGTCTGATTTGAAGGGGCTGTCTGAAAGTGTCAAAATCTAACTTGGTTTAATATGACTAGACAGGTCTGTCATTTGCATAATTACTGTGGTGTTCCTTGGCAGAGCCAGCAACTGGAGAAAGTAAAGTTATTTTGATATATGTGGATGCTACGCATGAAAGAATGAGAGACAAAGACCTCTCCATAATACCATATGAGGAAACAGTCATAAATACTCATATTTTGGCTTTGTTTTTGGCTTCCTTATTAGGCCAAAGTACCTCTGTGTGATATTAAATTTATGAGGGCAGCTAGATGAAATACTGTTTATGTATTTTTGTCACCAGCAATAATATTCAGGGTAAACTGCGTTTAAATAATACTAAGTATAAAGTGGCTGATGTTTTATAACAGTAACACAATATACCGTCTCTCTCTCTCTCTCTCTTAGGTTGTCAAGCTGCTGAGTAACAAACGTTCTCAAGCGGTGGGGATTCTGATGTCCAGTCTTCATTTAGATATGAAAGATATTCAGAATGGTGAGCTTATTAATTAAATTATTATTATTGTTTGTTAGAGTCTTGATAGTGTGTGTTCATAGCTATACTTATGAGACCCACTACTCCTCTGAGAGATTCTGCTCAGCCTCCTGTCAGCATGTGACCTCTCTAAGAGGGGAAATAGGATGCCACAGCCAATTAAGAGTCATTGTTCGGTGCTGTTTATACAGTTACTGATTGTGTTTGAAAGCTGGAGGGAGAGGGGTTGGTTGCGTTTCAGGGTTCAAGAATAGGTTGATACTGTAGATCTTAATGGATGTGATGATTAGAGCCGCATCATCTTTCTTGTTGTGTTTTGTTCTTTTCCTATAGTTACTGTTTTACTCTGCTTTTGCATAAAGTCTCAATGTCCTGTTTCTCTGCTGAAGATATTTCCTCATCTGTCTCTTGGGTCTTTTTCTCTCTAATTTGTCTCTGTCTATCCCTCTTATTGCTGTCATCACTCTACCTGCTCATTCATCCCCTTGAATCGAGTATAAAGGAAATAATGCCATTTCTTCTCATCACAGGTTTGGGAATGTTAGACCTGTCTCTCAGCACCTAGAGCTATCCAGAACTCTTGATTGTGGATTTTGTTAGTTGGCGAAGGAGTCACTGTAATAGAATGCATAGGGAAAAGCCAAAACACTGCGACACCTACAGTAATTGGTAAAAGTAGAACCATTTTCAGAAGAGTTTATTATATCGCATATATATCTTCAGATTGTCTACACACATCTTTTGTCCCTTTTTTATCCATATATCTCAGATGACCTGTGTGTTTCTTGAGTTAAATTAAATAAACTTGTAAAAAGCAAAAAGAGTAAATGATGTTAGTCATTCACTCAATTGATTCATTGGTAACACTTTAGATTACAACCTGCAAAGAACTATGTACGTATACTGAATTTACGGTGTATGTTTCTGTAATTATAGTGTACCTATAAAGAACGTACGTGTAGATATAAGGGAACAATGTGTTACATTTGGGTAATAAGGGGGCAACAACCAGATATGTAACCTGCAAAGAACTGCGTAAGTAAACTGAAGTTACAGCATAACTTTTTTGTAATTATAGTGTACCTATTCAGTACCTCCTTGTAGGTATAAGGGCATAATATGCAAAGTTTGGGGAATAAAGGGGTAACAACCTGTAAAATTACAAATCATTTATACTGTAGTATTTTGAAACTAAGTGGTACCTATTCTAATATTACATGGTATGTATGGCCTAAACAACAATCTTATGTTTGGGAATGATTTAGAAAGGCGATATATATTTTTTTATAATTTTATATTGGTAATTTATTATAGGCGTATAGGTATTTTTTAACCATGGGGTACACATTCTATTATTAAAGGATGGACATGACAGAGATTACTGAACAACAAAACTGGACATCTAGTGAAATTAGTTAATGAGTTTCTGCTATGATTTATAATTCACAAGTCTACTTACGTAGTGAAAGCTTATTCGTCGATTTCAGCAACTTCACAGCAGCAACTTCTCAACACCACTATCACCAAATAACTTTGCATGATATACCATCAAGGTTCAATGCAGCTTAAAACAAGCTTACCTCTTTCCAGCTGTTTGCAGAAAAAATACATGATACAACATTTGTATTTCAGTGGATGTATACTGTGGTGTTTTTATAGCAAAAAACATATAGAGGGTTTAATTTGGCCATCGAACAATTCAATTAAAACTAGTGCAATATTTTTCTCTGTAATTACTGTGCAAATATACACTTGTTCTGTGTTTAAGTCCAACTTGTTCCTCCCTTGTTCCATGTAGTTACAGGGTAAATACAACATTTGCGGGCGGTAAATTAAAGTGGTGCTTTGTTCCCCCCCTGTTCCATGCAGTTACAGGGTAAATACAACATTTGCGGGCTGTAAATTAAAGTGGTGCTTGTTCCCCCTCTTGTTCCATGTAGTTACAGGGTAAATACAACATTTGCGGGCTGTAAATTAAAGTGGTGCTTTGTTGCCCCCTTGTTCCATGTAGTTACAGGGTAAGTGGCTACAACAGATTGATCTGAAACGATTGTTTATACAGTAGGTCATACGTATGTATGACATTACATTATATATACATTATATATCAGGTAATATCAATAAACATGGTGGGACTGTTATATTTAATTCAAATATTGTTTGCAATTTACTATAGGCCTACTGCTGGGTTAAATTAACCCAAAATGGGTTTTAAAATTAAAATCACACATAATATGACAACAGTAACAACACAGGCAACAGATAGCCTAATAAAAGATTAACATTTATTACACCAGTTCAGAAAAAACCAAAGCAACTCCATACTTATACAGCTTATACAGTTAAACCAAATTCTTTTGAAAAGCTTGTTTAAGAATAAATAGATTTTGTTCAATTTGTTCATGTTTTTCACCCACTGACAAAGTTAAACTATTATGGCCAAACCATCACGCCAATAAACACACAGTAATAAACACTGAAAGTCAAGATTAAACTGTGTATTATAGCGAACTGACAGGATTTTACCGTCTTTGATTTACCGTTTTGATCCACGTCCTCAAGCACCATTTTGACTAACTTAGTTCAGTTCCCGGTTTTATCGCTCATCAGTCACTGCTCAATGTTCTGAGAACATACTCGGACAAAACCCTCCAGTTTAAAAAAAACACATTCCAGTCAGTTTCAAAAATCTCTCTCCTCTTCGTTTCGATTAGTTTTCTTGTATTTTCTACACATATTCCTGTCATGA
>NW_015505233.1:3014833-3021819 GCF_001515645.1 Sinocyclocheilus grahami | reverse complement strand
CCAAATTCTTTTGAAAAGCTTGTTTAAGAATAAATAGATTTTGTTCAATTTGTTCATGTTTTTCACCCACTGACAAAGTTAAACTATTATGGCCAAACCATCACGCCAATAAACACACAGTAATAAACACTGAAAGTCAAGATTAAACTGTGTATTATAGCGAACTGACAGGATTTTACCGTCTTTGATTTACCGTTTTGATCCACGTCCTCAAGCACCATTTTGACTAACTTAGTTCAGTTCCCGGTTTTATCGCTCATCAGTCACTGCTCAATGTTCTGAGAACATACTCGGACAAAACCCTCCAGTTTAAAAAAAACACATTCCAGTCAGTTTCAAAAATCTCTCTCCTCTTCGTTTCGATTAGTTTTCTTGTATTTTCTACACATATTCCTGTCATGACTGCCGCAAACAGGATAGACTCCTCTCATGCACAATTCCAGCTGTTTCAAGTTCACGCTTACCACATTCACTGCTCCAGTTTTAAAGGAACACACTGCAGACAGTTTCAAAGTTGTCCCTCATCTGCGCTTCGATTAGTTTTCTCCTATTTTCCACACATGTTCCCGTCATAAGCACCGAAGTCACTGATTTCATCGCACAGGCCTCCACATTCATAACCCAGCAACGTGGGGCCTAAATCGCTTGCAAATATAAGATTGTTGTTAGGTCATACAAACCACGTAGTATTAGAATAATTATTACTCCTTTATTCCCCAAACTTCGCATATTGTTCCCTTATACCTACACGGAGGTACTGAATATGTACACTGTAATTACAAAAAAGTTACGCTGTAAATACTGTTTACTTACGCAGTACATTGCGGGTTGTAATCTAAAGCTTTACCGATTCATTCAAACATACTGATTCGTTCAGGAATTAAACTAGTCTTTATGAGTGAGTCACTGAGTCTTTTATTCAAAAGATTCATTGTGATTCACTGATTTGTTGTTCAATTCTATTTCAGAGCAAACATGGAACCAAAAAATGGTTACTTATTAGTACTGTTCTAGGATGGAAAAATTGAGAATTCCTCAACAATATATTTTAGTAGTGTTTATTTTTAATCATTCATTAGTTAACAAGATCCAGAAACGTAAGAAAGCAAAGTTATTTTGATATACAGTATATGTGGATTTTATGCATGAAAGAAAGCGTGAAGGAGACCTCTCCATATATTATATTATATTATATTATATTATATTATATTATATTATATTATATTATATTATATTATATTATATTATATTATATTATATTATATTATATTATATTATATTATATTATATTATATTATATTATATTATATTATATTATATTATATTATATTATATTATATTATATTATATTATATTATATTGTGATAATTGTACAGGTTACATTCATGAGCCAGTAGCTGGCAACAAATTACAGATTAGATGAGTGAATCACTTTATTAGTGAGTCACTGAATCCTTTACTCAAAGGATTTGTTGTGATTTATTGATTCATTCAGGAACACCACTGCCATGTTGTTTGATTCAGTTTGATTTCTTAGAAAAATGGAACCAAAAAAATTTTTTTTTAGTATCAGGATGGATAAATAGTGTATTCTTCAGCAGTTTAATTTTAGCATTGTGTACTTTTTAGCCATCCATTGGTTAACAGGCGGCAGACAAGCTGTATTCTGTTTTCTTTCAGTAAAATTTTTTTCATGCATAATTTCCCTCCGGTCTAATCCACTGTAACAACAATCCTTTGTTAAATTCTATTTTTCTTTCTTCATTTTAATGAATCAGCAAAGCTGGATGCAGTTTTAAAAACCACATCACATCATGTGAACGGATACCTAATATTACACACATGCACACACATCCTCAGTTAGTCTTTAAACTGCCGGCATTTGAAGACATTTTTACTGACTCTTTGAGAATTTATGGGTACAGTCCCCATCTATTATGCAGCTCAGTACCCACAATTCAGCACTGGTCGAGTCTCATTGGGTCTCACTGCAATTCCGCCCATTGCAGAGGCCAGTATATTTGGCCAGAGTAAACCACCAAATAGAAACAAACAGTTTCTCTGACAGAGCTATTTACCCAGAATCAATACATTCCTCAACATCACGCTTCACCACACTGACCTGGATCAGGCCCTTTGAGGAACTAGGAAAGAATTTCGTGAATTGGTTTAATTGCAGAGTTTAAAGGTTCATGCAAAGTTATGAGGCATTTATTACAGTCAGTAGAGAAGATGTTGCCTGTCTGTCTGTCTCTCTTTTCTTTCATTATTCAATTATCAGCCAGCAAACAACATTAAAAACACTCTTCTCAAGATTATTAAGGAAACTAAACCTAATCTAGTGCAACTCCTTGGTGGATTCTCACTGAATCGCTCCCTTTGTGTCAACTTTCTTGTTTCCCTCAGCTGGTTTTCATAAGATCTCATGTTTGAGCCTGAAAAACACTCCTACATGATTGACTAGAGCACAGGCAGCTCTTGCACAAACACACTTGGTGACAGGCCTTTGATTTCTACCCATAACAGTCTCAAAGTTTCACAAGTCAGCTCAGGGTTTGTGCGTGTGTGAGATTGGATTCATCGGCGTGTGACGCCGACCCCCTCCGGACAATTTGTTTGTTATGTTTCTTCAGTGACTCACACGCAGTTGTTCTGCAGCGCCGTCTGTTTGGGTCTTCTGAACTGTCACAGGACATTGTTTTGTGGAAACATTCTGAATCATGGCAGCGATCACAAAGAAAGCAAGCAGAAAACATATGTGCACAATCACGTTCTAAAATAAAATTCTTCCTTCTCTTCTCTTTGTTAGCCAAACATTGTGCTGTTTTATCCTTAGCAGTGTTTAGAGAGAGAAGGTGGTGTGTGTCCATACAGCTGAGGAATTGCAAACATGGTAGCATTTGTTGTGTATTTTCTTTTGTCTGGTTGTGTACGTTTGGAAGATAGTAATTATGGATGCTTGGCACGAACTGAACATTGTAAACCTGCTAGGAACTATGAAACTACTTGGAGAAAAATATTTGGCCTATGAAATATGTAACAAGAGCAGTTACAGAAATGTAGTGCAGTTCAAACCTGATCCTTAAGCTACCATTTTTCACTTAACCCAAGGTTGCTTCAGGGGAATTCCTCCTGTAATAGGTGTTATTTGGATAAAAGTGTCATCTAAATGATGAGCTATATAACAGTAAGAGTGAGTGAATTTCAGGTGATTATAGTCATTGGGGTGTAAAACGTATAATTGCGTTTATTGTTTCAGAAATGTGAGAATTTTTACTCAGACACTCCTACTATAATTTCCACTGAGCCTTTCTGTTTATATCAAAACAAAAGATCTCTGAATGGGCTTAGATATTATTATTATTATTAATATAATAATAATAATAATAATTATTATTATTATTATGTGTGCTGCTGGCCCAAATTAATTCAGTGTTCTTTAATGACTCACATTCAGTTGTTCTGCAGTGCATGATATATGATATGATATGAAATATGACATTATTTAATATATAAAATGTAAACTTGTTTTGATTTATGGGCACATTATAATTTTGATTATGAATTCATGAAAGTAGGAATTACTATTAGTTTGGTATTATTGGAAAAATGTGATTTGGCATTTTACATGAAAATATATAATTTCAAATTCCCAGACAATTGGCAAGTGGTAGGCCTACTCATAGTTTTTCTCAGCAGCAGGGACTTCAGTTAAAATCTTTGCCTGAGAAATCATTTGAACAGATCTTGAGTCCTGATTGGTCGATCATTGATGGATTTTTCTTCTCTCTTTCTCTGTCTGACAGCCATCTTGAACATGGACTGCACCGTGGTGGATCTGGAGACGCTCCAGGCGCTGTATGAAAACGTAAGTGTCACAACATGACAAGACGTGACAGTCCAGATAAGCACATGTGATGAATCCTGACATTTCTTATGAAGTATGAATTCCATAAGTGATCATTTATCATATCATTAAACTCTTAAACCTCTCAGAACTGGACAGGATATACCCTAAGATCTTGGAGCTTTGCTTTGACGCGGTCCGCTCCAAAAGAGAGCCGCGGAAATGTGTGTTAAATACCAAAACAAACATGCAGGCCACAAACGCCGCTGGAATGAGTAAGGTTTACCATGGAGCCGGGGTGCGTGTCACTGTCTGAGGGAAAGAGAGAGAGGAACACGACGACTGTAAGACAGACATGCAGACTTGGAACTGACGACAGACAGGAAGACAAATGAAGAGGATGAGGTTTCCCCCTCAAAGAATGAAAAGAGGACAGTTCAAAAACTCAGAAAAACTGAGCTTTGAGATTTGTAGCTTATGTAACTTATTGGCAGTTACAGACTACGTCAGTTTGACGTGGCAACATAAATCAAACCTCTTTCTTGGAAGATCTTTGACTCACTTTTAGACGATTGGCTGCTATTTTCTTTCATTCTCTTTAAGTGTGTGTGGGTGCTGATGAGTTTGCGCACTATGATTGCCATGTGCATTGCAGCAACAGTCATAAATCTTGCTGTCAGCACTAGAGCTCCTTTACATGTTTTCTGTATGCGAGTGTGTGCCGCACGTCATAATGATGAGATAAAGACAGGGCATCATAGCCACACATCATCTTAAGACCTACAAGATGCCAGAACGTTCCTCACACGTCTGATAATTATTTCAAAACACTTCATATGTTGGCACTTTTCTTGTGATTTTGCTCCATGTATCATTTTGAGAATATGTAACATTTTATAATAGCTTTCATATTTATATATAGTTGTTCATGAAACTGATTAAAAATAATAATTTATATTTACAATCAAAATACAAAATATGAATATTATACAAAAGTGCAGTTGTATTTAAAGCCACACTGTTTTTTTTTTTATTATTAAAAATAACTGTATGAACAAATACACTTTGATAAACCTGTGATTTGATTTATTTTTTAGAGGTGTAGGGACAGATTTTGCGGGAAACTGCATACAAACATCGTTCACCTGTGTGTGTCACATTGTAAAGAGAGAAAAGTAGCTCTGGCTGCCTGTCGCATAAAGCTAAAATTTGTCACAACAAATGGCAAAAATTGACCATGAATTATTTAGAGCAGTAGATCTCCAGTAATCATCGGTTGTAAAAACAGAAAAAAACAAACAAACAAAAAAACATTATTTTTCCAACCGCTGTCCGAACCACATACATTCACGCAGAGCCGAATCACAACCAAAACAATGTTCTTCCGCAAGATGCATGCAGTTTTATTTTTCAACCACTAGAGGGCCAAAAGTCACATAGCCTCCTGACTACCAGGAAAAAACTGTTTTGTGAATTTAGTATTTTGACATGTCATTACATTGTTTAGAGCATAAGAAAATTTTGAAAAATATTTTTTTTTCCAAAATGATATTTTATTCATATGTTATGCCATGTCCTCTGTAGAAGATATCGGGACTTTAAAAAGTCCTGTTTTTTAAGAAATAATAAGACATGAATAGACATGAAAAGGCAAAAACAGTGGGATTTTTGTTTTAATCACAAATCAATTTTCATTTTTTATACCAAATTTTATATAAAGACGATTCTCAAATATGTTGTGAAAAATATTTTTAAAAACCATTTTTCTTTATGCAAAATGTGTGTAAAATGGCCATAAACAAGTTTTTCCGTTATATACAATGTATCTATAAACTGTATCTAATTTGCATATTAATGTGTTTTTGGGGCAACATAAAATGAACAAATAAGTGCAATGATGGGAGTAATAATTAGCAAGATTTTCATAATAATGTCTAATATTTAATAGGAATATTGATACATAATTTTTTCTCTATTCATTTGTTGTGTCTCCCAAAATGTGTAATAAACATGCTTTAAGTCCTGGTGTCCTCTACAGTGGACATGTATGAAACTGATGTCCTGTTTCATAACAGAAGGTCATATTTTGATTTGAAACCCCATAACATTTTCCTGAGATGTTGATTTATGACAAACAATTTGAAAATTAGTCAGATTTAAATGATAATTACAAAATATTATCATATTTCCATAAGGGTGTTACACTTGATCACTAAATTAATGTCAGCCATTTTTAAAGACCAAGGAGAGGGAGTGGTCATGGTGAAACGTCCAATCATTTGGTATCTCTGAAAAGCCCTGAATGTGCTCTGTAGTTGACATCCAGACTTAAAACTGTCACGTCTCAGAGAAATCACTAAAACATAATGTCCTCTACAGAGGACAAAACTCCATAGCTGGTAGTCAGGAGGATAGTGGAGTTTTAACAACTAATAAAGAGACATGAAAGTGTGTGTGTGTGTGTGTGTGTGTGTGTAATTATGTGTAGCCTATGTGTAGTAACTTTCTGCTGAAAACTTCCTTCTTTCCTTCCATCCCTCTGTTTTTCCTCCAACCCACCCACCCATTCCCGCTGTAGCTTGAGGCGATGTTGCTGAGTTTAAATGTTGAGGTTGTTTCTCTTTAGTGTGTGAGACTCCACGCTGTCTCTGACTCCTTCAACCAAAACCACAGAACACCCCCTCACTCACACACACACTCCCCTCTTTCCTCTCTCCCGCTTGTTCTCTCTATTCTCTTTTTCACTGTCTGACTCAAGCAAAGTCTGAAGTGTGGATCATACTTTGTTTTTGGATCATACAAAGACCATAAAGATCATAAAGCAACACACACACACAAACACAAATACACTCCAGAGAGCTTTAGAGTTTATATCACTCTTAGATAGTTATAAAATGCTTTATAAGGAGAATATGAGTGTATTTTCCCAAAATGAATTCCTCTCTCTAAGTGTACTTTCATTCTGTTTTTCTTTTAAACAGAGAGCTCAGAAAGAAGAGATGGATCAGATTGAGAAACATATCAAGTCTTCAAAAGATAAAGAAAATGCAAAACCACTGGACAAGCCTGAACAGTATCTATCTATCTATCTATCTATCTATCTATCTATCTATCTATCTATCTATCTATCTATCTATCT
>NW_015505233.1:3000089-3014518 GCF_001515645.1 Sinocyclocheilus grahami | reverse complement strand
TGTCTGTCTGTCTGTCTGTCTGTCTGTCTGTCTGTTGTTGTATTTTCCTTAAGTCATTCGTATTGCTCCCTCTCTCTGTTAGGTTTCTGCTGCAGTTGTCAGAGGTTCCTCAGTTCTCGGAGCGGGTTTTCTGTATTCTCTTCCAGTCCACCTTCACAGAATGTATTACATCAGTTCAGCGCAAGCTTGAAACACTGCTGAGAGTCTGTACGGTGAGAGAGAATGTGAAGCACACTAGTCAGATTCTACTGACAGCTTCACCATTGTCGTATTTCAAGTTAAAAGTTCAACTAGAAAGCAGTGAAGAAAACACCTGTTTCACTCCCTTGCTTCCTCTTCTCCCTCTTCTGTTTAAAGGCTCTACAATCAAGTCAAGCCGTCCTGCAGGTTCTAGGTTTGGTTCTAGCATTTGGGAACATTATGAATGGGGGCAACCGGAGTAGAGGACAGGCAGACGGATTTACCCTAGACATCCTACCCAAGTTAAAAGATGTCAAGAGCAGTGTGAGTACAAATGAGATCCCTATCACAAGTTTAAAAGGATTGTTCACACTAAAATGCAAATTCTGTCATCATTTATTCATCCTCATGTCATTCCAAACCTGTATGACTTACTTTCTTCTGTGGGACACAAAATAATGTTTCTGTCTGTTTTATCCATACAGTGAAATTCAGTGGGGTCCTAACATTGCACTCTGTTGACTATCATTTTATTTTTATTTTTCCAGTTTGCAAAGTGAATTTTCTGAGAATTTGCGAGACTTCAGATTCGTCAGCTGCTATAGATAAAAAAACAAAATGCTTGTAAACTGTAAAAAATATTTGTACTCCAAACCAGTGTGTTTATGAATATGATAATAAATTAAAATAATATGTTAAAAGAATGGTTTCCCCAAAACTGAAAATTCTGTCATTAATTACTCACCCTCATGTCGTTCCAAACCAGTAAGACCTTTGTTATCTTTGGAACACAAATTAAGATATTTTTGATGAAATCCGAGAGCTTGCCTGACAAAGAAGATAATAAATTGTTGAATAAAGTCATTAGTTTTGTTTTCTTTGCACACAAAAAGTATTCTCGTAGCTTCATAAAATTATGGTTGAACCACTGCTGTCACATGGACTATTTTGATGATGTCCTTACTATCTTTCTGGAACTTGGTAGTTGCGTTGTTGTCTATGGAGGGTCATAAAGTTCTTGGATTTTATCAAAATATCTTAATTTGTGTTCTGAAGATGAATGAAGGTTTTAAGGATTTGGAACGACATGAGGGTGAGTAATTAATGACAGATTTTTCATTTTTGGGTGAACTATCCCTTTAAGAAATACAAGTTTGCAAGCAGCATAACAGGCTGTTTTGTACAGGTAAAAATACCTATAAAATACATGTTTACTAATATTTTCCCAAATTTTGCCTTACACAGAAGAAAGAAGGTCATACATGTTTTGAATGGCTTGATGGTAAGTAAATAATGCCAAAAATCAGATCCACCACATAGACCAGCACTGAAATAGCATAAACCTTAGTCTGAACTGCATGGAAATTTGCAGACAGTACTTTGAAAGTCTCCTGACCCCTCTAACCAGGTCATAAAGAACCATTCTGGCAGTATCACTCAATATGAGCGGTTTATACTTTATTATGCCAAGGCGGTAGCCTATATCCACATCCTATGTGGTCTGTGTGTCTGCACACATGTGCATGTGAGCGAGCGCCTTTGCAAGCCACCAGGTCTGGCATCTTATTCACAAACACTTTGAGCTAAACAAGTGTATACAATCCCAAAACATGAAAAATGATTATTCTCCTGTGTTTATTTCCATCTCTCGTCTTCTCCTCCTCTCACTCCATCAGGATAATTCTCAGAGCCTCCTGTCCTACATAGTTGCTTACTATCTGCGACACTTTGATGAGGTAGGTTTGGCCAACTGTTTATTTCACTGGCTTGACTAACAGACCCCCAGGTCCCTTAGAATCACCCTTCATGGTAGACAAAAAAGGGGCTTTGTTTTTGGTTTCATCACTTTGATTTGCCTTTCTTTCCCTTCACCATATAGACAAATGGCCGCTCTAAATGAGCAGAGGCCTTTGATTGCTTGATGCCCTTTTTGGACGTAGATTAAAAGCGCTGTATTGTAAATACCATCAGCAGTCGGTCCAGATGTTGTGATTACGAGGTCGTGTCCAAATTGACAAAATATGATCCACAGGTTGTTGAAGTGCTTCTAACGTTCAGGCAAATAACAAGGAGAGAGCATGTGCGTGTGCGTGTGCATGCAGGCGGCTCTGATCTCCGACAGATGCAGCGTTATTGAGATTGATTTGTTGTGTTTGATGTTTTCATTGTTTTTGGAATCATGATCTTTACACACCAAACTATTTGAACAATTCACATTCAATTATTTTTCAAATCAACCATTGCTACAGTTATGATCTCATAAACTCAACATCCTGTTTTTTTGTATGATTGCACTTTAGATTTTCCATTGTTTGTGTGTCAGGATGCAGGTAAAGAAACATGCGTGTACCCACTTCCAGAGCCTCAGGATCTGTTTCAGGCTTCGCAGATGAAGTTTGAGGATTTTCAACGTGACCTACGCAAACTACGGAAAGATCTGAATGGTGAGATGTGGACACACGCAAACGCAAAGCAAATAAATGAATACACACAGGCTTTACACACGCTTCCATGCATATACATGAGATCACATACGTGCAAACACATGTGGACAAACACACATAGTCAAGTCAAGTCACCTTTATTTATATAGCGCTTTTAACAATACAGATTGTGTCAAAGCAACTGAACAGCATTAATTAGGAAAACAGTGTGTCAATAATGCAAAATGGCAATAGTAAACACTAATTTTTCAGTTAAAGACAGTTCATCATTGAATTCAGTGATGTCAACATCCAGCTCAGTTCAGTTTAAATAGTATCTTTGCAATCATTTTCAATCAAGTCAACGGTATCGCTGGAAATTAAGTGTCCCCAACTAAGAAAGCCAGAGGCGACATACCCACAAACATGAACTCACATACAAGTGTGCATATACAAAAACACACAGACATGTTTAGTTTGTATACACCAGCGCCAATGACCCGTGTTCTCCTTTAGAAGGCTCATTGATTTTCAAATGGCTGTTTTTATTGAGCCCCCAGCTGGCTGCCACAATGATCAATACTGCAAATGTTGTTTGTTAAAGACCCCACCATGTAAATAAATTAGAAAAGGGGTCATTTCAGCACTTTTCAGGGGTCTAACCTGAAGGGGCCCAAAGCACTTAACTCCAGGTTTCTGCAGGTGAACTGTCCTTATGCCATATTTATACATTACCATTCAAAATTTGGGGCCAGTGTGAAATTTTTTTTTTTTTTGAGTTCACAAAAATACTTTTATTGAGCATGGATATATTAAACTTAACAAAAGTGACAGATAAATCAATACTATTCTGTAAATACTATGCTGTTCTTCTAAGCTTAAATTTGGGGGGGGGGGAAATGTTATTTTAAGCAGCACAACTGACAATCAACATATTAGAATGATTTCTGAAGGATCATGTGATACTGAAGACAGAAGAAACGACTGCTGAAAATTCAGCTTTCCCATATAAAATAGCTTGCATTTTATAATATATTAAAGTAGAAAACTGTTATCATAATAAATCATAATTTCATAGTATTACAGTTTTAATGTACTTTTCATCAAATAAATGTAGCCTTGGATCAAATAAATGCAACCAATTCTTTCAATTTAGTTTGATAGTTTGAGTTTTATTTAATATTTAGACATTGTGGTAATAGGAATGAAAAATTCATGATTACAGTATAAATCCATTCATATTTTTGTTTGATAGTCCACATTTTCTAAAGGTTAACACATCTTTTCACTTAACATTTGTGAAAAAATTTTATTTAATTAATTTCAGATTCTCTTTTGTGCCCTGCTAGTAGGAAATTCCGTATAATAATATTTAGACATTGTGGTAATAGGAATGAAAAATTCATGATTACAGTATAAATCCATTCATTTTTGTTTGATAGTCCACATTTTCTAAAGGTTAACACATCTTTTCACTTAACATTTGTGAAAAAAATTTATTTAATTAATTTCAGATTCTCTTTTGTGCCCTGCTAGTAGGAAATTCCGTATATTCTGGTGTTTTTGAAAAGAAACAAGCAGGCAGGTAAAAGGCTTAAACTGCCTTATAAGTACTCGCTTTGCTCCCTGACCAGTAAAGCAGTTTATCAGGGTCTTCAGGAGGTTAGTGAGATTGGTTCAGCTTTGTGCCGGAAGTCAAAGGTTGTACGACAAGTGCACGAAGGTGTGAATGAGGTGTAAGAATCCGATTACATGCTCAAAGCTGAGTTTAAATCCCTGCAAACATGTTCATTGCCAGCACACAAACACACACACACTCACACAGATGTGGAAATATGCACATTCCACTGTCGGTGTGTTTGGCTTGTTCAGATCCTTGAAAAAAACACTCGTGGATGTTGATGTGGTCAAATTAGAACACTGCCCTACATCAAAAACACATTTACAATCAATCATCTATCCAGAGTGAGATTGTCTACCACACACAAATAATAATGTCCGAGCCTTTTTAGTTCCACTCGAAGCAGTCATACATATCAGATGGATTTACGTTTGGCTCATGGAAATTTCGATTGAAGGATGGTCGCTTTGATGCATTGCTATACAGCCTATTAGCTTCGCCCCTGCTGTTAGCCATATTTTCGCATGTCTTCGCTTGAATCCCTAGTTGGCGATTTGCATTGTTAATCTTTCAAAAGCTTATTAGTTAGGCCCACTATACATGTGGTTGATAAATTGTAAATGTACTTTTCCAGAGCTTGTATGCTTAGCTAAATCGTTTTGGCGTACACCTGCTGAACAGATCAAGCCTACGTTTGTTTAACGCAGACAAATATTTCTTCTCTGGCAATGTTCTGTTTCTCTCTGAATTCTCAACTGTTCACATCCCTAAAATCTCCCCGTGGCCCAATAAGCATGGCTTCTCTCTTACACCAGGCTCATACAATAAATGGATCATCACTACATTAGCAAGCTAAGCTAAGCGCTAAAGCAGATGTGCGACACTGACAGCTGGAAGGGGTACAGAGTTATGCGGGCGACCCGGCAGGTCCTTGCTTTCACACAGCCCTGGATCCAGCTGGCAGAGACATTAGCATGTGTGTGTTTGCATTCCGCTGATTGCCATGCGAGGCTGTGATCCATCACCGACTGTAGTGATGGAGTGTGACACGGTGAAGCCTGTCGGCCTGTTGTAAGACTCCAGGTGTACAGCGAACAGAAGCGAAGGAAAGGTTCATGAAATGGGATTCATTAGCATCTGTTAGTACAGGTCACAGATTGCACATTTTTCTCTGTAGTGATACATCTATGAAGTGTTGGAAGTGGAAGCAGGAGGAATGTACTGTAACATGCTAACCTGCTAATAAAAGTCCATGCTAGTTAAAATGCTAGTGCTGGTCCTGACAGTTTAATCAGTGAAGACTGGTTGAGAGAAGTTTAGCCATGTGGGGCCAACGCTGTGCTAGTCTTTTTAAGATTTCTGGCTGACTTGCCCAAGAATCCCTACAATGTATCTTTTAATTAATTAATCATTTTGTTTGTTTCTTTCTCATATCTGTGTTCCTACTCTCTACTTTATTTTACAGCCTGTTCAGCAGAAACAGAAAAGGTGTGTAATGTCTCGTCTGAGGAGCACCTGCAGCCCTTTAAGGACAAAATGGAAGAATTTCTCACTAGAGGTAAAAAACATTGCAAACATAAGCCCTGTTCAGACGGTTATTGTTTTACATGGGGATGTTATGTTACTTTCTGATTTTATTGCCACTCCAGAAGGAATTTTCTTTTTGCATCTCGTGGATTTAAACAAAAAGTAATATTAGCCATAAGAAATGTATAATTGGAGTGAATTCCAAAGACAGCATTTATTTTTGAAAAACATCATTTGTGGGAGTGCATTCCAAAGGCGGGTCATGATACAGTTTTTTGGCATCTCCGGGTGTTTTTTTACTATGAATTGACCATGCTCTGAGATGCATATATATATATATATATATATAGATAGATATGCCGGCAACAAAGGAATAAATTAAGAGGTTTTTTTTCAGTTACAAATATTTATATTTAAATACTCACTTTTTATTTTACATACAGTAATGTTTTTCTAATACATTACTTATTTTAAAATAAAAAAATAAATAATATTTAATAATAATCACAAAATAACATTGTTATTTTATAGTCAGTTATTAAAAACAGTGGGAATGTAACCTATCAAAACTCAAGTGGAAGGAGAATTTCTTAAAAAACTATTCACTTTATGGTTACTGAAAAAGGTTCGAGTTGGTATTTGTAACAAGTAAACCCAAATGGAAGTTTTTCCAAAATTGTTCATCGATTGTTCATTCAGGGTTGTTCACACTCAACAAAAACAAGTCATCAAAGTAAAAAAAAAAAGTCAGCTTTTTAAATTTATTTTATTTTCTATGCAAATGCACTTCCCAACAAAATAATTCTAAAATGATTCAGTCTTTTCAAATATAGCTATTCAAGTCCTCTGATGAAAATGCCTGTACTTTTTAATATCACGATATATACTGCAGATAGTATGCCCTATTATGTGTCATTTGCCTATATGAATAAAATGGCATCACTCCCTCGTCCAAATACATATTACAGAGACGCCATGCAAATATTCTTTTACAGACGTCACCTTGGGAAACAGTTAAAGTCTGAATAATGCTGGGATGGATGTACAGTGACCCTGTGTGAGAGGAGAGATGAGGTGCTGAGAAATAAATGTGACAGAGGCTCTGTGATAGCCTCTGGGAGCCAACAAGAATTCTGGGAAATACATCTGACCTGACCCAGACCCAATCGCTCCAACATTATTTATGTAAAGCTAGTGACATGAAAAGTGAGACTCCTTAATTTAATTAATCTCACTAATTTCATCCACGTTCCACCCCAACGCGCTAATCGCTAATTCAACCCTTTCAGTATTTTGTTTCTGTGATGAAGGCGAGCCGAACGATCCGGCGTTTGTGTTTTATTATAATTGCTCTCCTTCTTGTTTATTTACCTTCTCTATTCTCCATCTCTGCTTCGATCCATCTCTGTTTGATATGGTTTCTGTTCTCTGGTTTATTTCCTCTAAGTGTGTCTGAGTCAACCTGCCTGATCTGTCTGTAGCACTGAAGACTGTTTCTGTCGGTACTTTATTCTCGTCAACAATTCATTGGCCTCTTTTCATCTTTCGCACTCCAATCATCTTCATCGCTCAACTTGGAGTTAGTTGGAACATCTTTCTATTTTTCATTCTCTGCTTCACTACAGGCTTAAGCAAATGCTTAATGCGTTGCCGTCTCTCTTTCTTTGTATTCAAATTGGTCCTTGTAACAAAACCCACATGTGCTCTGGCAGCAGGGTGGGGTCCTCGCTGAACGGCCCCCTCCTCATCTCTACCCCTTTGATCTGGAGACTCGTGGGTCTCCTTCACTGAGCTCTCAGATGGGTGACATGACCACGGAAAGACCCCCTTCAACCCTCCACACTGCCTCCAGTTAGAGAAACAGACAGAATGGGGATCGGAAAAAAGGACTGGTCTTATTTTTTGTTATTTGTATGATTTTGAAACTCCAGGAGAGTAACAGTCTCTGGCTCCAGCGCTTCAACCACTACTGTTTATTTTTCAGAGCATGAAATTAACTACAGAAAGGAAGAGAGGAAGAAAAACTGAGTGAGACAGGCGTGTGTATGTGTGTGAAAGATAGAGACCATCTCTGTGCTGTTTGGTCTACATCTTCTCATACCATTTTTTTCAATGCTGTACTATTTCCTCTGCCCTGGGCACTGAGAAGCAATGTGATAATCCATTTACCGTGGTAACAGGTACAATATATAATAGTAATAGTTATGAAAGCCTCAGCTATCATCACTACCGATCAAAAAGTTGAATGCTTTTTTTGAAGTACAAATGCTTTGAGCAACATTTTAATTCAATTTAAAATGTTGGGTCCATGAGGTGTGAACTGAAGTGATCTGTGTTTTGGGGATTCTCGGGTTGCTCAGAATTGTAGTGGTGAGTGGTATGAAAATGTGTACGAATACTGGGCTCGTCATTCAATTTATTAGTGGATCACAGGAGACTCTCCATGTAGGAGTAAATGAAGTGACATTGACATTACTGTGGTAATGACTTCAGAGACCTGCTTCTCCGTCTGCAGTCAAACTACGCCTCATCAAATGTTCATGCTGAGACTATTTGCTAATATGATTTTGCAATGATTTGCTCCTTGACATTTTATGTCAGCGGATTATAACTGGCTTACGTGTAATCAGATTTTCGAGGGTTTATGTTTGTCATGAAGATCATAACCTGCAAAGACTTACAGAGACATGTATGCGCAATCTCACACCTCTCACTTTGACTGAAATGGGAGTCTGTTTGTTTAAAACTGGAACAAATCTCTGATAGCCTTTTCCTGATAACCCGTGTCATTCAGTGACAAGCAAAACAAAACCATATTGTAAAAGTATATAAGTCTGTGTCACATTTACAATGTCCTATTTTTATTCCCACAGCCAAAGCAGAGCTGGAGCTCCAGGAAAAACAGCTCGCTGACACGCAGAGGATGTAAGTTGTCTTACTGTGTTAACCGTGCCAAGTCTCTTGTTCACTTATTATTGTGTCATATTGGTTATGTCTCCTCTGAGTGTGTGTTTGTGCATTAGCATCCACCTCTCTATCTCTCTATTTCCGTGTGATTTTCCCTCACTTGTGGATTACTAATAGTGCAGTTCGCTAAGATTGATTGACAGTTTGTAGACTGTCTTCTTTAAAAGTGTCTGTTTTTCAAAACCTTGGCTCTTGGAGTGGAAAAAAGAGCAAATATGCCACGTCAGTTAATTCTAAAGGTCTTTGTGTTCATTGTCTGAATGTTGCCGTTTCTTCCAAGTACTAGTCTTAAGATTGCTGTGGGCGAAAATAAATTACACTTGCCGTTCTTTATGTAAGAGCATTATTTTTATAAACTAAAATTTCACATTTCACATGCTTGAAGTAAGCCCGATCAGTTTCACAATTCCTCAGAGTAAACTTTCTAATCTTATTTTGTAATATTTTGTTCATAGTGTCATGCTTTTCTTTGAATGCTTTCCAGTTTTCTGGAGCTGAGCGTGTTTTTCTCAGTCAAGCCTAAGGCGGGAGAGAAGGAGGTTTCACCAAACACATTCTTCACAGTGTGGCACGAGTTTTCGTCAGATTTTAAGGAGCTCTGGAAGAGAGAGAATAAATGCCTACTGCAGGAGCGGTGAGGAATATTATGCCTCTGTTGCTATATTGTTTGTCTGATTGTCTTCACTGCAAGTCACCTTTATTTCTATAAAGTTGTAAAACAGCTCTAAAAGACAATAATGTCATTATTTAGTTCAAGTCAGTCACTGCAATTCATTGAATTTAATTTGCATATATTTTAGGTTGAAAGCTGCAGAAGAGACTTTCAGACAAGCACGAGAGAAGGCTACCTACAACGTAAAACCTAAACATGCATCAGGGATAGTAAGTATTTAAAAATCCCTCGATTCACATTACAAGCAATGAATAACGGACTCTAACAGTGTAAACTCTAATTGCAACCATGACGTGTTTCACTTTCTTCTCACTCAGAAAGCCAAGCTGGGACAGAAGATGTGAATTTCTGCTGTACTGAATCCAACAAAACTCCTTGTTTAAAACAAAAAGTGGATCCCATTGCAAGAAACAAAAAATATCCATATCCAGGCACTCACATAGCAGGCAAAATATAAAAAGCCTTTAATGTAAGACAGGGCTACATGTTAAAAAACACCAACGCGTATCAGCCCAAACAGGCCTTTGTCAGGGTGTCATATTTTGCCTGCTATGCGAGTGCCTGGACGTGGATTTATTTTGTTACTTGCAATGGTATCCACTTTTTGTTTTTGACATTTTGTTCCCTCTCTGGAGCACCCATAGTCTCGCTCGTGAGTACCTGATGCGCCCCTGGTCAAGACTTTTTTCTTTGATTAAAACTCCTTGTTTGCCCGGTTCTTTCTTTGTTTTCTACTTAACAGTTACTTCAGTATAAGAATAGCCATGAGAAGGTTTGCATTATTATTATTTTACATGAACGTGGTCAGAATTTTGTCATTTCTGTAGTTTCATATGAAGACAATCAAAGCTTAAAGGTCCCCTGAAATGCTTAGAAACATGCAGCATTACTCTATGTCTTGACGTCATTTTAACTGAAACAGGAAGACAGGGCGGGACATATCAAGCAGCCCCGCCCCCTTTTTAAAATAGCCAATAGCGTTCGTTTATATCACAGCTTGGGCTAGAGCTGTTCAGAGCCGCTGAGCTCCGTAAAGCCGCATTTGACAGGGTATGCCAGCCACAATCTCATCCATATTGCTATAAAATATAGCATTTGTGTAGAATTCAAATCGCTCCGATACATTTTGTGGTCTGCGTCGACTCGCGCATGTGATCCGCTCTGTGCTATCGTGTCTCTGGACAGGAGCAGAGTGTGTGTGCGGTGCGGTGGTTAGCGTGACACAGCGCGAAACCAGACTTCTTTTTTTTCCTCAATGGAAAGCATATTTACACTGTTTGAATCGTTCCCTGTGCCCTATATAGTGCACTACGTGCCATTCACTGTACAGAAGATACTAATTCTGTGGACAAGTGACCAATTTCAGCCGTGGCTTCAGCGTCTATTTTATGTAGGGGGCAGGTGCTTCGGATTCTAGAAAGCATTTGATTGAACAGAAAGTTTGATGAGAAGCTGAAGTACGATGTGACGTAAAAAAAAAATAATTGAGCCGTTTTGGCGGGAGTGACGAACTGCAAGCTTTGAATGCTTATACAGTGGGTACGGAAAGTATTCAGACCCCCTTAAATTTGTCACTTTTTGTTATATTGCAGCCATTTGCTAAAATCATTTAAGTTATTTAAACTTTAATTTTGATTTTCATGGGGACTTTAAAGTGCCCACATTATGATTATTTACAAGTTTTTGTTTTTTTTGCAGCCTACTAGAAGACATTTTGATTTAAAAAACATTTTTCTCATTTCTCATGCATTGCTGTAGCACCACTATCTCTTTTACTTCCTATCTCTTTAAAGCCTACCATTCCAAAAAGCTGAGTCTGATCTTGGTCTGCTGGTCAACCGCTTGCAGCATGTCAGAAATGTACCTTTACAGTTTTTTTTTTACAGCTCCAACTATGGCATCGTTGGAAGTCCATTCTTATTGTTCTTTGAGGGTGGGCCAAAGCAAGCCAGTCTGTGAGCATTATGCAAATGTATATCATGGTGACATATAAGCTAAATCATGAAATAATGGCAGGGCAACAAACGAGGCGTTTCAGGCAAGTGTTTTCTGTTAGAGAGATTAACTCCCTTTGGCATGGACTTTGTGCTTTGAAATTTTGCAGATTGTTTACATGCACAAACACAGTACAGAAAAGGTCAAATAAAAAAGCATAATGCTGTAGGTACACTTTAAAGCAGGGGTGCCCAAACTCGGTCCTGGAGGGCTGGTGTCCTGCAGAGTTTAGCTCCAACCCTAATCAAACACACCTGAAGCAGCTAATCAAGGTCTTACTAGGCATACTAGAAACTTCCCAGCAGGTGTGTTGAGGCAAGCTAGAGCTAAACTCTGCAGGACACCGGCCCTCCAGGACCGAGTTTGGACACCCCTGCATTAAACAAATCTTTTGCAACATTACAAATGTCTTCACTATTACTTTTTATTTGCTGCATCCTTGCTAAAACATTAACACTCCAGTGTTAAATTTCTATTTCCATTAGGAGAAACTGTAGAAACAAAGGTGCATAGAAAATACGAAAAAAATCAAAAATTGTATTGTAATGTGAAATAATAGATTTATTTTTAGAAGACATGTTTATTATATATTTTACATATATTCATAGATTTTCTATGGTTGCTTTGTCATATAATTTTCTTTATCTACACATTTTTTGCTATTTTGTTAAATATTGTCATTAATGCAAACGTGCCTGTTAGACTTTAAGGTAAAGATTTAAATCATTATGAATCTCAGTTTATGTTGTGCACGTGACTCATCATAACTCAAACTCTCTACAGGCTTGATCAAAGTCAGCCCAGAATGGATGAACTGAAACCAGCGGCATCATTTCCATCGGATGCAGCAAAGCTAATGGCAGCACCAAGTCAAAATATAGTTTATCCCGTCACCCAGCATCCTTTCATGTCTTCTCCTGCCCTTCATTAGCGCTGATATATACAACGGCTGGGTAGGTAAGACAAGATGGTGAAGATAGATGGTGGTCAGACCGCTTCCACTGTTCTCAAGTATCAAGACTAATAGAGTGCAACAGTGCCCTCCCAATATTTCAGCAGCCTTGATTCCGAAAGTATTTCTCCCATTCATTTTTCATTGACGGATTTTTAAAACATTTTTGTTAAAGAGTTAAACCAATAGCTAAGAAGTGAAACAACATTACAAAATGAATTTTTTTTGTTGAAAAAGACAAAGCTCCAAGACTGTACTTAATTTTAATGAGAAAAAGAACTACAATTCCAATGACGTTATCAAAATTAAAACTATGTATAAATATAAAACTATTGATTTAAAGATGTTGATTATATATAGAAATTATATATTTTTTTTTTTTTGTAAAATATGCATCTATATATATATATATATATATATATATATATATACATTTTTAAGTAGTTAGAGTGTATGGAGACTGGCTATTACACAATTCACAGTGGCCAGCTCTTTTCTCATTGGTTTTTGCAGAATTATGGGTAATGTAGTTTTTCATCAGGAATTCAAACATTTAATATAATTATTTACAAAAAGGAGAACATGGTTATGGCTTCAACAGAGGCATATACCATCTATTAACAACATCATGTCTGTCTCTAAAGGTTTGTAAGTTATCAATTAAAATGAGTTAAATCAATTCCCCAATGGAGAATAAGCATGGGATTTTTACTTCCGGAACCCTGACTGTTGCACTCTATCGAGAAACAGTATTGCTGAGGTAAAGCAGGAGATAGCTGGAATGCAGATGCTCCATGTTTTGCTAAAGAAAAGCTTTCAAGAGGTCAAAGGTCAATCACTGTTAATTTAAACCACATGAATGTTATTTACTGTTTCAGTCTTGTATGTAATTGTACTCTCAGCTTGAATATATTTGTCAAAAAAGAAGAAAAATCCAGCTTTGTGTTCCAATGCTGCTCGGCAGCTATTAAGCATTCTCGGGTAGAATACTGTGGTACAGTCCAGACATAATGAAGGTGGCCAGTCTTCTGATTAGCTGTTGTCTTTGGCAGGTTTCACACATTGATTGTTGGGCGGCCCCAGTTTTTCCAAAAGGATTTTGAGGCATTGTTTCATTTGTGTGCCTTCTCAGTACGCGGCATTGACGCTAACAGACACACATTTGCACTGCTTGATTCGCTGCACTTTCCGTTGCCGGTATGGCGGCTGGAGCCCAGGACAGTGAAGCCGTATGGTGACCGTAGTTATTCGGCTGGGCCTACAGAAAGCACAGGACTGGAATGAAGTGTTGTGGTCTGGCGTGGATGCTGTTTTTCGACTTCGATGTGAGGTTTGAGACGTCAGGTGGCGGGGGATATAGAAGGAGTTACACTGGCCATAGCAGAACCTGTTGATGACTGTTCGGCTCAGGCACCCCTCCAGGCTCACTGTTTGACGTAACGGCTGTGTTTTGCACCAGTCGCTCTTCAGGTACTTCCTCTCGGTGACCACCAGGGCCTCACGACTCGACGACAGCATGTCGTGTTTGCCCTTCTGTCGTCGTGCTGATGTGTGCTGGGACAGTGACGCTAGTGTGTGGGATGGTGATGACAGATCATTTCCTTTTAGCTTGTAAGGGGAGGGGATGGAACCCTGTGGCTGGGGTTTCTTGGTCTCTGTCGATACAAAAAGGGTCCATGCCAAAATGGCAGGTATTGCCAGCTTCCAGAACATCCTGAGAAAAGATTCAAAATAGGGAGAAACTTTAGTGCTTCTGTTAGGGATTCAAATGTATACATTGTCAAAGGAACAGTCTTTCATTATACTAGGGCTGTGCAATTAATCACATGCGATTGTTATGCGCATCTCGTCAGTAAAGCCGGTCCCGTGATTGGTAGTAAATCGCCATCACCTGCTTTCAGATTGAGCGGCATTTACTACACAGAGCCGTAGTCCGATAACAATTAGACATTACGTCGTTAATAACAGAATGCAATTAATCTGCGATTATGAACGCGATATTGCCTAGCTTGTCAGTGAACTACGGCTCTGTGTAGTAAATGCCGCTCCATCTGAAAGCAGGTGATGGAGATTTACTACTAATCACAGAAC
>NW_015505233.1:2989097-3000042 GCF_001515645.1 Sinocyclocheilus grahami | reverse complement strand
CTCAATCTGAAAGCAGGTGATGGCGATTTACTACTAATCACGGGACCGGCTTTACTGACGAGATGCGCATGACAATCGCATGAGATTAATTGATTGCACAGCCCTACATTATACTATGAACTATGTCCAGTTTGTAAACTCTTGTTTTATTCACTTAATCAGCATTTACTCAGACAAACGAAAATCAGACAATAATGGTTCATTTGCAATAATGGTTAATAATTTTGATTCACTTACCACATGAAACAAAAAAAAAATTGTAACCAGCATTTTTACTACTAATCAAAAAGAAAGAAAGAAAGAAAGAAAGAAGAAGAAGAGTGTTAGGCAATTTGCATAGGCCTAATTTTGATTCACTCACCACATGAAACACCAAAAAAAAAAAAAAAAAAACCTGACCAAACAAAACCAGAAAAATAAAAAAATAAAAGATTGTTACGCTGTGTAGTAACACCCCTCCAAAGCGCCATCATTCACCACCATGGTAAACCCCCCCCAAATCCAAATACTCTTCCAAAACCAACATAGCAAACACAGAAACACACATCTATTTTTATTTAGGCATATTTTGTCCTAAACACGCATTTAATAACATTTAACTGACCAAAATTAACGACTAAGAGCCCGGTGCTAAGCTTCCTGGGAAATGGAATTCCCCTGCCCAGATTCAACGACGTCTCACACTAAAAAGAACCAACTATTAAGATTCATTCTTCTTTTAATGAAGTTTCTTAAAGTTGTGAAAAATATTATGGATCTTTATTTGGGCGTAGTGTGAATGTTTTGTTTTTGTGTTAAGGTTTAATGTTTGTAAAGTTGTTAGCAAGCTCTTCACAAAATTGTTTTTTAAAAAGATTCGTTCATTTGTACTGGAGTCAGGGCACCAGGGGTGCCCAAACTCGGTCCTGGAGGGCCGGTGTCCTGCAGAGTTTAGCTCCAACTTGCCTCAACACACCTGGTGGGAAGTTTTTAGTATGCCTAGTAAGAGCTTGAGTAGCAGGACACCGGCCCTCCAGGACCGAATTTGGGCACCCCTGGACTACACTGTTCACGCTGTATGTTTTTTAATCACTAAAAAGAACCCACTCATAAGATTCATTCGTTTGGGACAGTATTCGCGCTATGTTTTTGATTCACTAAAAAGAATCTGCTCATACGAGTCATCCCCGCGGGAATCAGGCATGAAAGCACTTTTTACGGAGCGTCATTCTTAAAAAATGGAAACGGTTTTCAGTCTTGTACTCATTACTTGTAAAAACACATGCAGCCTACTCGTTACTTGTAATTTACCCTTACAAAACGTGATGGTACCGAAAATTATTATGAGGTGTTAACATGGTACATACAGTATCCACAGTTTATCATCATGACATATCTGTACAACCATGGTGATAACTTGGTACTTTGTGGCAGTTGTAGATGAATAGACTGACGACTGCAGTTTTACAGCACTTTGTCTATTCTTAAAAAGCAGCGGTTCTTATGTAATGCTGATAAAGCTGAACCCTATCTTTGGTCTGAACTCTCAACCTTGTTTATCATGGCGCCCTCTGTCAGTTTTGCTTTAGATAACCCTCTGATAACCTCTGACATTTGTGATACTCTACATCCACTGGCATTGTCTGTTTCATTCATGTTCACTCTCCTCTCATTGCCAACAACCTCTTTTATCTTGTCTGCTAGGTAGATTGGGAATAAGGCACAGTTGTATTTCATCTATTTAAAAGACATAGTCTTTAGTTTGTTTTTATGTCCCAGAGGCTTTTTTAAAGGATTTTTATGTTTTTCAGGACAGACCAACCAGAAGAGCTCACAGAAAGCCTGGAGCTAAACAACACCAGAAAGTTACATAAAGAACTATTACATTATTTTTCACATGATAAAAAAAGAAACGTTGAGCCACATTCAAGTCGAGAAAATGTGAAACTTTCTCTAAAAGACCATACATGCACAGACATAACACAATCTTGATCTGTCAGGTTTATGTTTAAACATTTAATTTTGTTTTTTTCAGAAAGAGGCACCTTTTGATTTCATTCTCTTTGGGAATCATTAATCCCAAAATTTTAATTTATAATTTACTAATCCTCACATCATTTCAAATCAGTATGACTTTCTGGACTGAAGCTTTCAAGCTTGAAAAATGATTCAAAGCACCACATTCAAAATCTTCTGAAGCCATAATATAGCTTTGTGAGAGAAACAGATTGAACTTTAAGGTGTTTTTCACTGAAAATATTTGTATATTAATAAGAGTTCAAGAGCTCTGATTCATGAACAAACTGTTCTTGAGTCAAATCTTTTTAGTGATGATTCTTCAGGTCAATCTACTTACTCAGTAATTGCAGTTTACTGGAGTAAGTTCAATATCAGTTCACATAAAGCACATAAACACATAAAGCTATTGTATGACTTAAGAAGACATCAAATACAGTAATTTTATGATATTTTATGGTGCTTTTGCTCCTTTTTGAAGCTTGAAAGCTCCAACTCCGATTCTTTGTAACTGAATGGAAAAGAGCGACTAGCACAGTCTTCAGAATTTATTTATCGAAACAAAACAAGGATGAGTACAAAAAAAAACATATTTTGGGTTAACTGCCCCTTTAAGCTCTATAAATCTGGGTTACTGGGGAGAATCGGCTACTTCTGAGGCTACAGTTAACTTTGACTCACACGGTGGCAGAAGGGAATGGATTAATCATCCCTATCTCCCTCCGTCAGTGAGGTGTTTACTTTTACACCAGTCCCAGAATGCTCATGCAAATAAACAGGGCCGCCCATCAAAAGCGAACGCTACAGAAGCCATGAGGTTACGAGGAAGTGGCCTTTATGTCTTTGCTGAGGCAGGGTTAAATAATGAGGGCTTTGCTTATGCCGGTGGTGAGATATGCAGGGGACATGTAAACAGTGGGGAGAGCACCATGTGAATATTATTAGATCAGGATGTGGAAAGTTTAGCAGTTTTGGGTTTCTCTTCTTCAGATGACCACAGGCTGAATAGAAGGCTCGGTTTACTGGTAGCTCAAGATTATGTGTGAAGAGACAGGGAATGCCAGGATGTGACAGTGACTCAGAGGACTGTGACATACATACACAAACAAACACACCACCTAGCTCAATTGTCTATAGCTGAAACACATTTCAGATTGAGAAAGGGAATCACACACACAGACATACACAGACAGAGGGGCTATAAATCTCCCCTGAGAAAAATTGTGGTTTGGAGATAAAGACAGTGTCTAGTTGGAACATATGCAAGAAAATAAACACAAAACCTTCTATCGCTCTCCCATCTGTCTGTGTATGTGAGAAAGTCAAGGACAGATCATCCACACTGTAAAAAATAGTGTGAATTTACAGCCCAAACTTGACTGCAGTTACTGGACCTTTTACTGCAGTTTTTATACTAGTATTTTTACACTTTATTGTAATTGAAATGTATGATATAGCACAACTTTTTTTTATAGCACAGCTGTTTTTTTACTACAGTAATGTTATGGGATTTCCAGCATACACGGCATCATTAATAAATGATTATGATTATATTAAATAAATATGCAGTTCATTTTCTTTACCTAGAATTATGTGGCAACACTTTACAATCAGTTAATTCAATAGTCAACATGAAATAACTTTAGCATTATAGCAATTCAAGTTGTATTATGTATTAAGTGCGTATTATGAATGAATGAACACAAATTAACAATTAACTTTGTGTGTGTGTGTGTGTGTGTGTGTGTGTGAAGAAATATAATAATGCAATATTGTGCTAGATTAACTTTTTACAATATTTTGTAAATGGCCTAGCTATTCATCCATCCCTTCTACAAATCTTATGTGGGGTCATGGGAGAGCTGGATTGTGGAGAATGTGCAAACTCCACACAGAAAGGCTCAAATGGGAATCAAACCTGGGATTTTCTGGGACTCTCCCTGAGGAGACAGTCCTACCAACAAGCTACGATGCCACCAAATGGTCTAGTCCAGGGGTGTCCAAACCTGTTCCTGGATGGCTACTGTCCAGCAAAGTTTTGTTTCATTCCCAATTAAGCACATTTGAACCAGATGATAAAGGTCTTCAGACTCACTAGAAATGTCTAGGCAAGTGTGCTGGAGCTGGTTTGGAGCAAAACTCTGCAGGACATTGGCCCAGTCCATACTTTTACACTTTGAACAATCCTGGCAGTATTTAACATGGCACTGGTACTCATGGAATAACATTTCCATAATGTATATGACATGGAAAAGGATAAACAATAAATGAATAATATGATATGCTAAATTAATCCCTTTTCTAATTTCCTGAATGCTTTGTGTTTGTTTCACCCTAAAACAGCTATTTCGCATTGAAAATTTCTTGAAGATCTTGTTCCCACAGAACGCAACTGCTAAAAACAGTTTGAGCCGAATGACTGATGTAAGAGAATCAGTGTAGCGTAAAACAACCAAACCACAAGTACCAGCATCTCTCATTGAGCAGAAGCCAGCATGCACAGCCAATGATACCAGCATTTGACCGACCACGATCAAAACCCACAGCGAGCCTTCCCTCACACTTCCACAACATCTCCAACCCAAAACAACAGTCACATGAAGCCACATGTCAAACCCTGAAGCTCTCTCTCTATCTCACACCCATACACACATTAAAACACACAAACATCATTGCATGCATAAACACTAACTGGCGCCACAAAATTATGAATTTGACAGGAGTTATCATCACAGCAATTATGTACCTCCCTCTGCCACAAGACAATCTCTTTACAGAATACTTATGCAACATACACACACATTTACTGACTGCATTCAAACTAATTTCCTCAAGCACGTTCCCTTTTGCTATTGGTTGGTCAAATGGAACAATGTTTGGATTGCATCGAGCTCTTCACACTTTTGAGGGGAATTAATCTATACACATGGCTTACTTTAGATGTCTCTTTGTGTTAGAAAAAGTATTTTAATGAAAAATACTTGAAAAAATTACTTCAACTTCAACATTACAATTCTGCAGCATGGAAAGCTCTAACATGAAAAATTAATTTATTCAAATCCAGATACCGAGCCATTATCACACAAAAACCCAATCGCAGGTGTCATTTCTGATTTCAGAAACATTTTAATGCTTTTTAAACATGTCAAGACTACATCTGCCCTGAAGCCCAGTCTAAACCTATTAATTCTCCGATTTTTTCCTTAGACATTGTGTAATTTGAACATACTGTACAAATGTCTGCAATTTTAAGTGTATTTTAATTGTAAAGATGACAACTTTAGTGACCAGTGGGCACATATCTCTATATAGAAAATATTGGAAAGATTATGATAATGAGAGGTTCGCCCACCAGTTGTCAGGTACATTCCTGAGTAAACACCTAGAAATGGTAGCATGAATTAAACTCCACCACATGACAAGCTGTCAAAAGTTGCTTCTAATATGATTTCCACTTCCAGTTGTTTTTAAAACATCTATATATAGTCACTCCCAAAAGAATGAAAGAAAATTCAACAGTTAATTTTTTCATGTCCATTTTCCTTTGTTATTCCACACCACAACAACCAGGATGTTTTACCATGAGAACATGAATGTTACCCTTTGAACCTTACATTGTACCGGAGACTAAAGACAAGTGGCCATCAACAAAAAGCCAAAGTGCATTTAGGATAAGTAAGATTGTACAGAGAGGTTTGTAAACTCCAGATGAATCTAGATTATATTTCAACTGAGGATACAGTATGAAGTGTTTCCACAGTGTGATTTGTCACCATGTGGTATATGGGTATCTGTATCAGAGAGAGTAGATGGAATATCTGTGGTTTAGGACTGTTGGGTCAGACTCATGTTACAATACATAGCTGAGGTTTGAAGTGTGGTTGAACAGTTCAACCATATCAGTGACTGAATTCTCTGATGGCTGTCGTCACATAATGCTTTGAGTCTGACTTTAGCTCCATCAAATACACACACAACACACAGTCAAGTCTATCTTTCTCAAGTTTTTCACATCTCCTGTTGTTAATGTAGGATAATTAGAGTTACAACAAATGAATCCTAACCTAATCTTATTATAACAGCATAAACCTTCCATAGCATTAACCCTAACCAAACCCTACCCTAATCATAATTATATGTAACTATACTCTAGCCCTCAATCATAGGCACACACATTGCCATCATTCTCAATAGTACTGGTTAATGAAGGAGTGGTGGGGAATTAGAAGGTCACTGGGAAACTCAAAGGCTGTCAGGTTCAAATCCGCTCAGTTTAATGTGCTCTGAGGGGCAGTCACCACTTTGAACTGAGTTGCGGCTGATCCATTTCCATGCACTTCTTTATAATGCCAATCATGCATTTCAGCCGCAAACACACACGAGCAGGACTGAAGCCAATACAGTCACACAACCTCGCACATTCTCTCATGCACATGTCCCCATCATCAAACATTCACTGTCAGACTCACTCTCTCCATCCCTGCTCTCAATAGCAGTTATCTATGATAAACAGTATCGGTTTAATTACATCATAGTTAGATAATAAAGAACTACTTACAAAGCACTAAATAATAACATAAGGGGTTAGATATAGAAATGGTTCTAAAAAGCACCAGGGTTCTTTGGCTTGTTACATCAGCAGAACCTTCTCAAGTGCCAATTAGAACCCTGCTTTTTTAAGGTTCTAGAAGAGCTAAAGAACTATTCAAGCAAAAAAGTTTCTTTACACTCTTAAAAATAAAGAGATGGTCCTCACTGCAGAACATCAGATCCAACTTCTCCCACCTTACATATACCTAAACCCACCCATATCCACCCCCTAGATGTGGACCCAACCCCGCCCCCTGGATCTTTGTTCTGCAGTGAGGGGCTACTGAAAATAAAAGTTCTTCATTGGCATCTATGGAACCTTTCCATTGCATAAAATGTCCTTATAATGGCAAACAGTTTTTCAGATTATTAAAATGTTCTTCGAACTAAGAATAAAATGTATTTTTTGAACGTACTGTGGTTCTTCTATAGCATTGCTGCACAAACAACCCTTTTGGAACCTTTATTTTTATAAGTGTTTATACTAGATTCTAAATAGAACTAATGAATTCATCAAAGAATCTTCTTTTTAAAATGTACCTGTAGATCTGGAGTTCTGAGTCACGTTTTATTGCTGTGATTCCTTGAGAGGTCACTCAGAGGTCAAAGGTCAAGCAACAGGTCAGAGATCGGCCAAGCCTCAGAGCTCCAGATGTAGAAAAGCAGCGTGGATATCCGTCAGAAGTACACAATTTCTATCAAAGCTCTCCTGAAGATTGTGCCGTGTGCGTCTCCACCAGCCTTTCCTGTGTGAGTCCAGCTCTGCAGAGACCAAACTGAAGCAGTCACGCTTTATGGCTCATAGTTCCCCAGTTTCACTCATTTATGTGGCATCCAGCTCGCATTCTGTTTCACTGAGTCCTTCCCGGTGAGTCTTTGAATCATCTTCTCTCTGATTTACTGACACATCCCAGTGGCTCTCTAAAGAGAAGTGTGTGAGTGTGAAGAGAGCAGAAGGAAAATCATCAGTTACACACAAGTTACAGAAAGATTTATCTACACCTCTCTCTCTCTCCCTTCCTCTCTTTTGGTCTAGCACTCTCTGATACCTCCCCCAGAAGCCCACTGTTAATCAACCAGTCCTGAAAACATATTGTCTCTCTTTCTCTCTCTCCTCAGTTTCTCTGCCTCTCTCGCTCCCTGAATTGCAGCACTCAAGTTTGCATCCCTGGTTTAACCCCGTCCCTCTTGACTGCTGCAGTTAACATACTGTTTTCAGTGAAACATCTTGGTAAATATAGAAAATACTTCAATAAGCCCATGGGTTTGATCCAGATGATCATTTTATGAACATTTATATTGGTTTGATCAAAAAATGTGTGGGCTTGGTTTCTGGAACATTTTGGAAATTTTCACTGTGGCTTTATTGAGGTCCCGCCTGAAGGTTTTTTCTCGAGTGTCTTTCCAAATACAAAATGGTTTTATAAACAAGTTTGACAGCAGATCAAGGCAAGACAAAGCAGATGTGTTATGTGGCCTAAAAAAGACAAAAGCTTTCAGATGCAAAATCATAAATCTTTCACTCTACAGTTTATCATTTTAAGTTGAAGTTTCTGTGCCATAAATCTTCATTTGGCTTGGGATTTTACACAGGACTGACTGTTCTCCTTTTGTTTTCTTTGCTTATTCTGTCATTCGTTCTCCCATTCTGTTGTTTGTGTGGTTTTGAACTCATCTCCATTTGACCACAATAAGAATAACATCCCTCTCTTGTTCCTTTTCTTCTCTCTCAAACGCACACACACACACAATCTGGAGAACTAGAGTGGAGAACATAGGAAAACACTCAAAATTACATTTTACATACTGGTCGGAGGGACACACGTATACACAAATATTCTGGTTGAAATTAAAGTAATTGAAATACTCAAATGTCATGTTAAATTCCTCACTGTATTGATAGCAGCAAACTAGACTGTTCTGTTCAGAGCTGACTGTTAGTGTTGGATGGGTTAGTCTGGACCTCAAGATTTAATGCTGTTCTCACCAAACTGACCAAATAATCTAACTTAAACAGTAATTCAAAGCCTCTTAAACAAAAAAAAAATGGTGGAGTCATTGCCCTCTAGTGGTTAAAAACGCAATAGCAACCCTATGGTTAGTATTTGGCCAGTCGACATGCAAGCATTTTTTCCAGTATTAATATATATATATATATATATTTATTTTTATTTTTATTTTTTAATGTATTAAAGGGGTCATATGATGCGATTTAAATTTTTCCTTTCCCTTTATAGTGCAATAAAATCAATGCAAAAAGAGATGAAAGGTGAGAAGGAAGAGATCATCTCTGTCTAAAGCTTCTCGATTTTACACAATGTGCCTACGCTGTTATATTTAACTGTGGTTATGACTTAAAATTTTCTGATTTTGACATCATTTGATCAGTCTACAGTTGGAGACATTCCTGACAGACAGAAGAGGAGAGGAGAAGATCATTTTCCTCTTTTGAAAGACATTGCTGCATTTCCCAAATATTAGAAGTCCATGTCTAACTGTCTTAAAGACTGAAACTAGCAAGTAGCAAGTAGAAAATGATGTAAAAATTCAGTCTCTTGGACATGCATGTGATATGGTCTGTTGTCCAGGCCAGGGTATTTGTGATCTGGACCAATCAGATGACAGAGATGATGACAGCGTCCTCATCCTTGGTGGATTGTTTGAGGCTCAGCAAGATTGGACGACAGCAGGCAGCCTCTTCGGTATCAGAGATTTTCCCTGAAATACAAGACAAATGAGAAACAAAGAGAAAGACAAATGATTTTAAATGGAAACGGGCAGTAACAACAATAGACAAAACATCAGATAATGACTCCTTTCAGTGGGTCATTTACACAAATCTGTATCCTTACAGGAGCGTTATTTTAATACTGACAGCTCATGACAGCACACACAAAACAAACAACTTGAATTTCAGAGGGGTTGCATTACACGGAAAGTTCACCCAAAAATGAAAATTGTTATAATTTATGCATGTTTTTGTCATGGTATTATGAAAATATAATAAATTAAATATTATATTTTGGTCTGTTTCATATTTGAATCCATATCTGTTCAATATTTTTTAAAGTTTGGAGTTGGTAGGAGGTTTTTTTTAAAGTCTCTTATGCTCACCAAGGCTGGATTTATTTGATCAAAAATACAGTAAAAACAGTAAAATTTTTAAATATAATTAGATTTTAAAATAACAATTTACTATTTTGATACACTACCAGCCAAAAGTTTTTGAACTGTAATAAGATTTTTAATGTTTTTAAATAAGTCTCTTCTGCTCACCAAGCTTTTATTTGATATGAGGTACAGCAAAACAGTAAAATTCTAAAATATTTTTACCATTTAAAATAACTGTTTTCTATTTGAATATATTTTAAAATGTAATTTATTCCTGTGATTTCAAAGCTGAATTTTTAGCATCATTGTCACATGATCCTTCACAAAACATTCTAATATTTGCTGTAAAAAAAAAAAAAACATTTATTATTATTATGTTGAAAACGGCTGAGTAGAATTTTTTTAGGTTTCTTTGATGAATAGAAAGTTCAGAAGAACAGAATTTATCTGAAATAGAAATATTTTGTAACATTGTAACATCTTTATCATCACTTTTCAAAAAAGATGAATTTTGATAAATTCAAAGTATCCTTGCTAAATAAAATTATTAATTTCTATAATTTCTTTTAAAAAATTCTAATGACTGAAAAAAATGTACTCAACTGTTTTAAATATTATTAATAATAATAATAATAAATGTTTTTGAGCAGCAAATCAGCATACTAGAATGATTTCTGAAGGATCATGTGACACTGAAGACTGGAGTAATGATGATGAAAATGTAGCTTTGATCACAGGAATAAATTACATTTTATAATATATTCAAATAGAAAGCAGTTATTTTAAATAGAAAAACTATTTCACAATATTACTGCTTTTTCTGTATTTTGGATCAAATAAATGCAGGCTTGGTGAGCAGAAGAGTATTCTTTAAAAAACATTAAAAATCTTACTGTTCAAAACCTTTTGATTGGTATTGTATATTTTAAAATGTAACTTATTTTTGTGATGGTAAAGCTGAATGTCTTTAGTGATCCTTCAGAGAAATAACTCTGATATTCTAATTTGGTGCTGGGTGCCATTAGAAGGGGAGTTCAAACTGATAAAAACATCACCTTATTCCACATAACTTGAGGCCATTAATTAATGTTTTGTGATGTGAAAAACTGAGTGTTTTAAATAAATGCATCATTATTGTTTTAATAGTCTGTCCAATGTTGTCACTGACAACCACCAACAATCCACCAACATATTCATTTAGAACTGCTTGTAAACGGTGCTTGATCTCTGCATATTTCTCTCCTGATTC
>NW_015505233.1:2986892-2988760 GCF_001515645.1 Sinocyclocheilus grahami | reverse complement strand
TAATATGCCCATCTATTTGTGTCAATTCAAATGAATCAGATTTATCAGAATGAATCACTTTCTTGAACTGCTGAATCACGGATTCATTTTAAAACAAGAGATTTTGGTTTCTAACAAATATAATATTTCCCCAAATAATACGACATTATAATACTTCCGTTTTACTGCTGTTTTTAAAATAACATTATAATCATAACAACTAACCCACATCATCCTATCCTACCCTAATCCCAAAATAAACTTTTTGTTATTCTAGAAAGTGTGTTCTTGCATTTAAAAACAATTCGGACAAAAGAGTGGAAAATAATGCAGGGTCTCAACACACATTTTTTAAAGTTGAGCTATTTTTCAATCAGGGCCCTAAAAACACGGCTCTAATAACATGTTCAATGCCATGCAAATAAATCAAACAAACAATACACTGACTCATATGTTCAATGATTTACAAAAATAATATGCCGGATTTGGGTCTTTTCTCAGCAAATACTTTTATATACGATTAATTTAAAGCATTATTGAAAAGATAACTTCACATACACTACTGTTCAAAAGTTCAGAGTCAGTCCGATAAAAAAAGAATACTTTTATTCAGCAAGGACACATAACATTGACAGTAAAAGCGACATTCAAACGAATTTCAAATAAATGCTGTACTTTTGAACTTTCTATTCATCAAAGTATTTGTACTTTATTTTCCCCACAAAAATATTGAGCAGCAACTGTTCTCAACATCGATAAGAAATGATTTTGAGCAACAAATCAGCATATTAGAATGATTTATGAAGAATCATGTGACACTGAAGAGTAATGGAGTAACTAAAGTAATGGCTGCTGAAAAATTAAGCAGCAGGATTCAAATTCATATTACAGGATTACATTTTTTTTTTATAGAATTTTTAGGATTCCGAAAATTCATATCACAGGATATAATTACATTTCTAAATGTATCAAAATAGAAACGTTATTTTAAATTGTAATGATAGTTCCCAATATTACTGTTTTTACTTTTTTTTTTAATTAAAAAATACAGTTTTTGTGAGACACCTTTAAAAAATATCTACAATTTTATCGACCCCAAACTTTTGAACAGTAGTATATCTGTATCAGGGCATTTTTTATGTATTCAAGATGAGTTACTCTGTACTGATTATGACTGTACGTCAAATTGCTTCCCAAATGTTTTACCTTTTTCTTAGCCTGCAGAAGCTCCTGGTAGGCACTGGATCTAATAAAACGGCTGTAAGAGTCACTCTTCATCAGCTTATAGATGTGTTCCTGGGACACACACATTTACAGTTCATTTGCATGTTCATAAACTAAATTGTATGGCTTGTTTACATCAATTTTCATTAAAAAACCATAATCAGTGTAGCTGCTCAAAAACATAAGCTCCTCACCTGTGCATCCTCAAAAGCGTATCGTCCTGGGTCTTTGACATTCTGTGTGGTTTTGTCGTAGCTTTTCGAGTCAACGTTGATGGCACTGGGGGCTCCAGGAGCCAAAAACTCCTCCCAGATCTCCTGCACCCGTGTTGGCACCTCACGGATTGGCCTCCTCTTTAACTCTTGCACTGCCAGCCAGAATCTGAGTTTTGGATAACAACAGAGAATGAATTAAGAATAAAAAAGTAGTTGCTCAGTGGATCTGTAGGGTTTGTAGTACTGCTTCCCCACCAGCAGGGGGCATAAAGGGGAAGTGTACTGTAGGTGTACCTGAGGTTTTCCGAGCTAAATTCAGACTCCAGGAACTTGAGGAACTGCTCTCTCCCAACGGGATCTTTCAACACCTCGTCGATTCCAAAACCCCAGCGTCTAACTCTAGTTTGACCGGGTTCCTTACTGTTCACACATACACAACATATTATACAA
>NW_015505233.1:2985869-2986609 GCF_001515645.1 Sinocyclocheilus grahami | reverse complement strand
AGTGTACATCTAATTATATCTAATTATATCGACATAGCACACATTACTTTTAAGTAGTTACCTCCAACACTGATGGACATTTTATATTTTGATCTATAACTCATTGTTGCAAGTCGGTTTCATTATACGTTGCACTAAAATCTTCAAGATGTTGTGGCATTCTAATAGAGCCATTGATCTCACAGAGGGAGTAAATTTGAGGACGAGAAACAGAAACATGTTTGTCAGCATGAGTAATATCTACAGAGACCATTAAAGAGGTCGATAAGAAAATGTTTAAGCACTGTAGAATAATGAAGACCTGTGGATCGATCACAGCACAGACTCTCTCTCTCTCTCTGACTTACCTCTCTGCAACTTTGGACATTTTCAATCGATGTCGGTCTAACTGTGCTTGCCAAAACTTGATCTGGGAAGACAATAGTGGTAATAGTCAAGGTGAGTGTATGTAGGTATGTGTGTGTGAAAACAGATGGCAAATGCAGCCATGGATGAACTAAACTTAGCAGTTTTCCACACAGCTGCCATAAAATAGCCAGCAGTAGTTAGCTGGTTATCCAGGCTGGTCAGTTCTGTAGGGTTTAAAAAATTTTGACCACTTTTCTACAGTGGCCCTGCACATGCAATGTGGGAGGAAAACTAGATTTTGTGGCCATGAATTATAATTCGTTCCCACAAACAATTAAAAAGAATACAGTAGTTCACCCAAAAATGAAAATTTGCTGAAAATCTAGTCACTC
>NW_015505233.1:2984176-2985246 GCF_001515645.1 Sinocyclocheilus grahami | reverse complement strand
TTCATTCATTCATTCATTCGAGTTAACACCTGGAACCCCCACCCAAAAAAAGTTACAAATTTAATTGAAATAATCATGTAGTATATGGTCAAAGCTGCTAGTATTAAAAAAATAAAAATAAAAATAAACATTAAAAATGTTAAAATAGTTTTAAACAGTTTTATTTATATGCAGATCAAAATGGATAAAATAAACAAAAATGATCAGAATTACCATAAGCTAAAAAAAAGTGTAGGACCAGCAATTTAATGTCTTTTTTTAACAATTATTATTTGAATATTTATTATAATAACTTTTTTTAACAATAAAAGTAATAATAATTTATTATAAATGATTACTTAAAAAATGTAATATAAATGAAAAAATAAAAACATTTTTAACTTAAAGTCAAGTCCTGATCTCTGACCACAATCGCCAACAAGTATCACCTAAAGTATTCTGGAATCGTACCTTTTGTTTTGGCCTTTATATTAGTCTGGAAAGTGACAGAACAAATGGGATGAGCACATGATGCAAAACTCACACTTGCGTTCCTTTGCTCTTCCACTGCGTGACAGCTCTGACTAGTCATAAACAGTAGTACAGGTTGTACAGTGAAAGAGAAATCAGTGCATGACTTTCAGATAAAGGACTGACTTTAATACATCTTCAAGTAAAAGTGTTTACACATGGTATAAAAAAATAAACGGAGGGAGCCAACAAATAACCGACGAGACAGATTGCAAGACCAGTCGCTTTCAGATATATCCCATGCGACTTCACATGTGCGCAAAAGCAAACGTGTGCTAAATCCTTTATAGTGCAATAAAATCAATGCAAAAAGAGATGAAAGGTGAGAAGGAAGAGATCATCTCTGTCTAAAGCTTCTCGATTTTACACAATGTGCCTACGCTGTTATATTTAACTGTGGTTATGACTTAAAATTTTCTGATTTTGACATCATTTGATCAGTCTACAGTTGGAGACATTCCTGACAGACAGAAGAGGAGAGGAGAAGATCATTTTCCTCTTTTGAAAGACATTGCTGCATTTCCCAAATATTAGAAGTCCATGTCTAACTGTCTTAAAGA
>NW_015505233.1:2981888-2982892 GCF_001515645.1 Sinocyclocheilus grahami | reverse complement strand
AGAAGAGTATTCTTTAAAAAACATTAAAAATCTTACTGTTCAAAACCTTTTGATTGGTATTGTATATTTTAAAATGTAACTTATTTTTGTGATGGTAAAGCTGAATGTCTTTAGTGATCCTTCAGAGAAATAACTCTGATATTCTAATTTGGTGCTCAGAAAGCATTTTTATTATTATCACTGTTGAAAACAGATTTGCTGCTTAATATTTTTGTGGAAACCTTGATACGAAAACTAGTAGAGTACAGTATAAAACAGACTTGGAATATCCCACAGTCATATGGATGACTTATGATGCTTTGTGTTATTTTTGGAGCTCAGTCTCCTCATTCACTTTAACTGTATGGAAAACAGCAGTTTGGACATTCTGCCAAACATCTCCATTTGTGTTGTATGGAAGAAAGAAATCTCTATTTTCATTTTTGGGTGATCTACTCCTTCAACAGAAACATCACATGTATCCTCGACTACTCAAACAAACGTGAACAGGAGCTACACATACAGGTAGAGGAAAAGCAGGGTTACCTGGAAGCAATGTTTTCCTTCAAAACAAGTTCTTACTTTTCTGTGGACAAGATGGAGAAAAGTGAACAGGTACACATTTTGGCAGCTGTTGCAGCAAGAGACCAAAATGCAAAATCATGCAGAGAGTGACAAACCACAAGTAAACACTCAAGTTATCCCTGTTGGAACTGTCATGACAACATGATTTAACGTGACATTACAAGGTTTGGGGACAGGACAAAGCACCAGACAAGCTTATTCTGACCAGAGCTGCTGTCTGATTGGTCAGGTAAGCCATCATTACCTGGGGGCGGGGCCACTACCACTTACCACATTACGAGTGAACTTTTCAAATGAGGTTCTGCGATCCTGTATGCTTCCCAACTTTAGTCAATGAGATGAAGAGTGAAAAAAGGGACTACAGCATGGTGCATATAGGTTTTATTAAGTATAATTAATATGCCCATCTATTTGTGTCAATTCAAATGAATCAGATTTAT
>NW_015505233.1:2979889-2981872 GCF_001515645.1 Sinocyclocheilus grahami | reverse complement strand
TAGAAAGTGTGTTCTTGCATTTAAAAACAATTCGGACAAAAGAGTTGAGCTATTTTTCAATCAGGGCCCTAAAAACACGGCTCTAATAACATGTTCAATGCCATGCAAATAAATCAAACAAACAATACACTGACTCATATATTCAATGATTTACAAAAATAATATGCCGGATTTGGGTCTTTTCTCAGCAAATACTTTTATATACGATTAATTTAAAGCATTATTGAAAAGATAACTTCACATACACTACTGTTCAAAAGTTCAGAGTCAGTCCGATAAAAAAAGAATACTTTTATTCAGCAAGGACACATAACATTGACAGTAAAAGCGACATTCAAACGAATTTCAAATAAATGCTGTACTTTTGAACTTTCTATTCATCAAAGTATTTGTACTTTATTTTCCCCACAAAAATATTGAGCAGCAACTGTTCTCAACATCGATAAGAAATGATTTTGAGCAACAAATCAGCATATTAGAATGATTTATGAAGAATCATGTGACACTGAAGAGTAATGGAGTAACTAAAGTAATGGCTGCTGAAAAATTAAGCAGCAGGATTCAAATTCATATTACAGGATTACATTTTTTTTTATAGAATTTTTAGGATTCCGAAAATTCATATCACAGGATATAATTACATTTCTAAATGTATCAAAATAGAAACGTTATTTTAAATTGTAATGACAGTTCCCAATATTACTGTTTTTACTTTTTTTTTTTTTATAAAAAAATACAGTTTTTGTGAGACACCTTTAAAAAATATCTACAATTTTATCGACCCCAAACTTTTGAACAGTAGTATATCTGTATCAGGGCATATTTAATGTATTCAAGATGAGTTACTCTGTACTGATTATGACTGTACGTCAAATTGCTTCCCAAATGTTTTACCTTTTTCTTAGCCTGCAGAAGCTCCTGGTAGGCACTGGATCTAATAAAACGGCTGTAAGAGTCACTCTTCATCAGCTTATAGATGTGTTCCTGGGACACACACATTTACAGTTCATTTGCATGTTCATAAACTAAATTGTATGGCTTGTTTACATCAATTTTCATTAAAAAACCATAATCAGTGTAGCTGCTCAAAAACATAAGCTCCTCACCTGTGCATCCTCAAAAGCGTATCGTCCTGGGTCTTTGACATTCTGTGTGGTTTTGTCGTAGCTTTTCGAGTCAACGTTGATGGCACTGGGGGCTCCAGGAGCCAAAAACTCCTCCCAGATCTCCTGCACCCGTGTTGGCACCTCACGGATTGGCCTCCTCTTTAACTCTTGCACCGCCAGCCAGAATCTGAGTTTTGGATAACAACAGAGAATAAATTAACAATGAAAAAGTAGTTGCTCAATGGATCTGTAAGGTTTGTAGTACTGCTTCCCCACCAGCAGGGGGCATAAAGGGGAAGTGTACTGTAGGTGTACCTGAGGTTTTCCGAGCTAAATTCAGACTCCAGGAACTTGAGGAACTGCTCTCTCCCAACGGGATCTTTCAACACCTCGTCGATTCCAAAACCCCAGCGTCTAACTCTAGTCTGACCGGGTTCCTTACTGTTCACACATACACAACATATTATACAATACAGTACACATTTATCTGTAATACAATAATAATATTCACTGTGTGTGTCTGAAACAGACCTGGCCTCCATCTCCCAGAGCGTTGTGTCATCTGATATCCAGGGGTTGGATGGATCAGGAGTGGACAGGAAGGGGTCATAGTCTGAATACTGTTCAGTATAACTCAGCAAACTACAAGAAAATCACAAAAACCAAGTAAGGGATAAAAAGAGGAAAGAAAAGAGGTAGAAAAAGGATGATAATTATTAGCATTAATTCAGTTTTTACTTAATTTTCATTCTTTTATTATTAAATATTAGTACACGAAATGATTAGATAGGTTACATACACTACATATTTAAAAAAAAAACATGGATATTATAGTGTACATCTAATTATATCTAATTATATCGACATAGCACACATT
>NW_015505233.1:2975722-2978864 GCF_001515645.1 Sinocyclocheilus grahami | reverse complement strand
TGCAGAGGATCTATTGTTGAGCAAGTGATGTATTGCTAAATTTCTCCAGATCTCTTCTGATAAAGAAACAAACCCATCTACATCTTGGCCAAGAATTAATTCCTTCATTTCAGTTAAATTAAAGCCACACTGTACTATAATTTTAGTTAAATTGTGGATATGTTTTACTATTTTGTTTCCTCATTTTAATGGAGCTAAATCATGGTCACAATTCAACTAAAACAAGGGAATGAATTAGAACAACGTGGCCACGATTTTACTATATAACAAATGAAGTTGTGAGAATTGAATTGAAATGAATTCTTAATTTAGAATGTCAGATAAAGTTTAGTCTATCCCTGTTTCGTCTAGCAGGGATAGACTAAACTTTATCTGACATCAAGTTATCAAACAGAACACTCAAAAACTTAAATTCAAATACTCTGCCTATACAATCTGGTGTTACCTGTTCCCGAAGCTCTTCCTCGGTTGGTTGCTTGGCTTCAGGGGCGGGTGTGTGGGTGGGGCTATGGCTGCGAATGTCATTCTGAAGGCCGTACACAGACTGTGAAAATCATCAGAATAATTTACAACCATATTTAGATCAATTTAAAACAGGCTCAGATATCAGAGAAGAGATCTCTGTGTGATTGCATCAGTGATTGGGGATTTCACATGGGCAGCTGCGTGATTGCTGAGGTGAGCCGTTCTGGATTGCTAGGATTTGTGATTGGTGGATTGATTTAAGACTGATTCAGTATTCTGAATTAGCTCAGTGGTTGATTGATTCATCAAATGCAGACGCTCAATGGTATAATGAGTGGAATAACTGCTGCAGTGAATAATCACATGGTTTAGGATATTAAAACCTTGAGTAATTTGATTAAATGCTGGATTTCCTGCAGTGCTAGTGGGTTTTGTGTTACCTTTCTTGTTTTGTGAGGGTTCTTCATTCTGGATGATTTCTTTATGTCCACTTCTGTTGTGTTCACACACCCTGGCTGAAACACACACACATACACACACTTTGTCAATATAACTGTCAATTCTCTAGATGACCTATAATTTATGGTTGCCAGGCAACCGTGTTGCTTTGACTGTAAACCACCTGACGCAGTGCACCTAACCAGCATACTCCCTCCTGTTTTGGGAAATTGAGATGATATTTTTAAAAAGGCATGGTGCTGTCAATCAAATGGTTTCCTGCTGGTTAGACTCAATGTTTACACTCTCCAGTATAAGATGAACTTTAGATCCAGGCCTCTAATGTATGTTGGAGAGAGAACGAAAACAGCCTCAGGACACTTAGAGTTCTGCAATAAACCCCATTTGGACCTGTACTGGCTAAATATGAACAAGAACTGCAGCATCTCGCTATTGCACATCAGCTTGAAAGATCGAGCCAGGTTAGCATGAAGTTGCTAATGAGACGGATCAGCTCGGTGTAATTGAGGGAGAAATTGCTACTTCCTTCAAAACAAACAGCTCACAGACACACAAGTCATAAAGCGATACACACCAGGTGATTCACACATATAGACACTCAAAATCGCAAGGACTGGTGCAATAATAATAATACTGTAAAACATATTGTTTAATGACTATTTAACATTGAAATGTAATGAAATTGCATAGTAGCGCCATAAGTTACGCTACTGTTGTACTTGTAATAAAACTGTAGAAACAATGGGTAAAAACACAAATAGCTTTAGACTTTCTTGATTAGATCAATATAATAACTATATTATAATTTCTACATACTGTATATAAACAACAGGTTTTGAAACATACACATTTAAAAACTATAAATACCGCAGATGAAATAAAAACAAAGTACATTTATAAATTTTCTTAAAGGTCACATATTTTACAACTTTCTGGAGTTTTATTTTAGGTTTTGATGTCCTTAAAGGGTTAGTTAACCCAAAAATGAAAATTAGCCCATAAATTACTCACCCTCAAGTCATCCTAGGTGTATATGACTTTCTTCTTTCAAACAAATCCAGTCGGAGTTATATAAAAAAAATGTCTTTGATCTTTAAAGCTGTTTCATGGCACTCAGTGTTGCATGCATCAGTCCAAAAACACTGAATTAAAATGAGCCCATCCTAATTTTCATTTTTGGGTGAATTAACCCTTTAAGAATATATATTTGCGGTATAAATACCAAAAACCATCTCAATATATTTTTACAGCTCCTCTCTCAGGAGCTCTGCTGAGAACAGGTCGATTTTGGCCTGTCTAATTAATATTCATGAGCCTCTCTTCTGATTGGCCTGTTATTTTCTGAGTGACGCACGGCCAGGCCTAGCTGGAGGCAGCAAAGCAAAGGGGAAACTGGAGGCTAGGGATGGGCGATACCTCTTATTTTATTTTCGATCCGATACCGATATTTTCAAGCCCAGTATTGCCGATATCGATACCGATACTGATACCTGTAAACTAAACTTATTAAAAGAATATAATCAGTAATTATACTCACTTAATATTAGATTTTAAAGCCATGTTTTTTAACATTTCATAGGCCATTTTGTTTACACTGTCAGAAATAAAATATACTATAATTGTATTTTAGCACTTTACTGGGGCAGTAACCTCAAAGGTGCAACTATACCCCTAAAAGTGAGCATATTAGTACCATTCAAGTATGCATGCTTTAAGGGTAGATAAGCTACAAAGGTGCACCTTTGAGGATACCTCATGAGAAATAAACACGATGTTACATAAGTACTAAAATGTATTATTATTATTACCATGGTAAATTTGTGGTTACTGCAGTTTTACTACAAATACTGCGGTAAACTGTGGTTACTGTAATAAAACCATGGTTAATTTTTGTAAAAGGCTGCCAGGCTGTTGTACCCCTAAAGGTGAAACTTTAGTATATTTTTTCTGACAGATTTATTAACAGCAATTATAGAACATAACACAATCCATTTGAACTTTTAACAACCAGTTTAAATAAATTTACTTGCACAAACTAGCCAATTTAAAATAAATATTACATGTACACAAAAGTTTGGGGTCAGCAAGATTTTGTAATATATTTTTTAAGTCTCATGCTCACCAAGGCTGCACTTATTTGAAAAAAACAAAACAAAAACAAAAAAACAGTAAAATCAGCAATATTGTGAAATATAACAATTAAAATAACTATTTTCTA
>NW_015505233.1:2962314-2975427 GCF_001515645.1 Sinocyclocheilus grahami | reverse complement strand
CATTACTCCAGTCTTCAGTGTCACATGATCCTTCAGAAATCATTCTAATATAATTTGCTGCTCAAGAAACATTGGTGCTTCATATTTGTGTGGAAACCGTGATGCATTTTTCAGAATTAATTTTATATATAGTAACAATGTTATGTAGGCTAATGTAATAATGTGGCAATGGTTTCTTAAGATCTACTTATGCTTCTGATGCTTTTGGGAAACATAGCCCTATTTAAACAAGCACTGTGAGCCAGTGAACGTTGTCTGTGATTGATTGGTTCTGTCTTTCAGCATTTGCGTGTGTTCCGATGAGCAGGAGAAATGGTTCTATCCAACACAATTATTCGCTAATATACTTAGAAGCTTTTTTTATGCACTGAATTTCTTGATAAATAAATCAAATTATGGGTTAAAAAATGCACTTTAGAATCGATATTTTTATGTGAGGATCGATCCTTTCGATACAACATCAGTATCGAAAGTATCGATACTTAAGGATCGATCTACCCATCCCTACTGGAGGCGGCCCATTCAAACCAGCGCAGATTCGGCTACATAAGGAGCTTAAAATATCATCTTGTTGTGATGTTGGGTGCCAGAATCGACGTAATACAGCCTCAAATTAGAAATTTGATCGCATATCTGCTGCCACTGCCAGACAAAAAAACCGACGACAGCTGTGGTTAAACGCGATAAAACGAGCAGACTGGACAGAAACCATCATCAAAAATTCTAGCATTTGCAGCGCACACTTCTTATCAGAAAAGGTTCAATAAAGTATTGTCTTTTGTTGTTATGGGCGCGTCTACAGATTTCTTGCCATATGTCTATGTTTCTTGCATCTCATGACTATGTCGTGTATGAAATAATGTCTGTGTGCATGTGTGTAAAACAACAAACTGACGATTTATATATAATCATTTGTAATTGTATATACATTGTTGTGATTAATTGTGGCTGGAACAATAACGTAGCTGTAAAAATAGGTTTGTGAAAAATCACAGCTACTTTATGCAGGCTGTGTGCATTTTACTGTGGACTGACTGTTTTGAAACTTATATGGTAGTTAAATAGCCCCTAGACCTCAGTTATCATGAAAAAAGCCAGGAAATTTCAGTTTTGACAATATGGGACCTTTAACATGTTGGCATTTGACCATATAACATTTCTACCAAAATACAATAGTTCTTACAGTATTAATATAATAAAACCAAGGTAAATTTTCATAAAGCGTTTTCTAGGGATTCCTAAGAGTTTTAAGCTTTATTTCATGAATTTATTTCAATGCTTTAATAGGAAATATGGAAAATGTGCTTCTTTGGGTAATAAAAGAAACTAACAAAATAAAATCAAATGTTAAATCTAGTTTGTTTAAAAAACATTAAAATACAATATTTACAAAATATTTTGTATAACTGAATAAACTGCATTAAGATAAATCAAACTGAAGAAATTTTAAAAGGATAGATCAGGTAGGAATAGCTCTTTAGGGGACAACCGCATATGTTCACTTTTTACTTTGTAGAATATTGTCTAAGGGAAGGAATGATATATGATTTTCAGAATGTGTGTTCAGTTTTATGACTAGCCGACAATTCTTGAAGCACAGAGGCGATTCCATTAACTCAGGGGGGCTTCAACACTGTTATGTCATTCCTCTGCGAGGGAACAACTTCAAACACTCGAGAACAACAAAGAATAATTCTGAAGAAGAAAAGAGAATAGCTGCATTGTTCTTCCACAGACTTAGTCCAGCACTTAGACACACACACATTTACTCACCACTGGTCTGTGCACATCCCAGAAAGCCCTCTCCTGACTGTCCAGTATTTTCCTCTCAATTTTGTCTCTTTTCTTATCGACTCTGTACAGACAGAACACCAAGCCAAAGCAATTAAAACATTTAACTTCCAAAAGAAAAAGCAAACATGCAATGAACCATGCAACTGAGCTGAAAAGTCATAAAGCTGCCTAATGTTTTGGCACTAAGAGGCACTATAGAATTACTTGGAACAACAGCAGAAGTGACTTATAAGACAAGTTCTGTGCAATCCAAAAACAATTTTACCGCACAATTTATGTCCAAGAGACTTTTAAAATCCATTAGCACAGACAACATAAGAACAACCAACAGCCTGACAGATATTTTAAGAGAACTGCCCATTAATATTTTAATTCTTACTATGTAAATAGTCACTTTCCTGTCTTCTGACTGGGCGGCTGGCTTTTACAAATGCACAACAAAAAATACATGATCTGATCATAACATATAAAAGACTGAAAAATACATACTTTGCTTGAGCCTCTGCTTGCATAAATATAAACTCCCATTTCCTGGCGAATGCCCGCTGTAGTCGTGCTAAACTCTCCTGAAAGAGAACAGAAGAACATTTTTAGATGACCAAAATGTAAAAAACAAAAAGCTTTTTTGTAGATAATGAAGCCATCTGTTTAATGTCATGTACCAGTCATTTTTACCCAGAGAGGGGTTTCTTTCTTCCAAAAAACTAAACTTACTTTAAGGTCAGTATAATAACTTCCCCCAAAAATTTTTTGATTGTTTTTGGAACTGACTGATCATAGGCCTCAATGATCTGAGCTGAGCATTGGCAAAATCATCCTTAACTAATATGTGTTCACCCAAAAACTGTTGCATAACCTCAGATCAATGAGGCCTAAGACCAATCAGTTCCAAATACAAAACCTGCACTAACTGAAAGAAAACAAGTTGTCAAACAGGTATGGTGAAAATATAGCATTATGAGAGATTACAAGCATATTTTAAAAGGAAGGTCGACACCAAATTAGGTAAAGGATTTTCAACACAGCACAAGGGTTAACTTAATAATAGAAAAATGAAGAGGAGGCCCAATGATTACATGTTTACAGTTCAATATAAGAAAGACGTTAGTGGAAAGAGATCTATCTATGCAGGCCTACCGAAGAGCTTACATGGATTATGCAAACAAAGCCTGACATTTAAAGCCCAGCTTGGATTAGGCCGACTTTCTTTTTAAAGATTGTCATTACCTTATCATCTTCCTAATATCTTCTATCTAATAATGTCTGAAGTACAAAGCCTGAGACGTGCATTGTTACAATTAAGAGAGAGAGAGGAGGGAGAAACGAAGAGAAGATTACTTACAGCTTCATAATCAGCAAGTTCCAGACGTGCTTTGTTCTGCATTGTTCTTTTGCACAAGTACACAGCTGCAGAGAGATGCCGAGAGGTGTGTGAGAAACACTGCTCACACACACCTCAGCAGCCCTCAGGGCTTTCAAATGAGGTGTCTAAAATATTTAGTAAACATTTAACATATTTCACACCAGCTTGTACCAAATCGCACCTGAGCGTTGCTTTGTTCTGATTGCTGAATTCAGAGCAAGCATAATTTACCTAAGCCGAGGCACACTCATGCACACAATCATAATGCAGGGTGATCGCAATTGTATTCATCGTTATTTGTTTGTAAAGTATATAATACTGCACAAAAATGCCCTTGCTGCAACCCCATTTTACATACAAATACCTATGAAAATGAATGAGATTAAAATACAGAACACATATTACAAGTACAGTTCTCCTGTAAACATAGATATAATGTTCAAGATGAAGGATCAGGTTTTATGTAGTGACAACAAACGCATACACACGATCCAGCTGGAAGGATTTGATTAGGTTGTGTTTATATAGGCTAGTCTTATTAAAGCTCACACACTCCTAACATTCCATGATCCAGCTGATCTCCAGCCATCTGGAGGATTTAATTAAATACATGTTCATATAGACCGTTCTCAGTAAGATACAGATAACAGATCCCGCTCAAAACTCACCGTAGTCAGTGTTCTCGGGCTCCCAGCAGTTTGAGGGCCAAAAATACGGAGTCTGACCGATGAAAGAGTACAATATGAACTCAGTTTTTCCAAGCACATAAACTTTTAAAGCTCAGTTTATATACAAACATGAATAGGACACTTGCAGGTGTTTTTAATGAAGATTTAGTCACAGTTTACATTGATTACAGTGATTATTATATTATAGTGATTATTATATTATATATTTACATTATAAAGTACTGATTAATTCTAATGAACAACATGAACTTAATGTGTAATTATTTGATGGAGCGATCAGTATCTGAGCTAGCTACTGTATTGCATGTTATTAGGCTGCTATATAATTAGCATGCAATAACATGCAATATATTTAGCATGGATGCTGTATTTTAAAGTGTTTCCAAATGTCCACTCTCTATTTTGCTCCTCAAATCAGCAAAACAACTGACCTGAAATCTGTAGAATGTGCCATCGTCTTTAAGAGTGAGCACATGGTCAGAGATGGGGAAGAAGTAGCCGTGAGCCGCCATCAGTGTGCCCAGATGAAGAGCCTCCACTAGAGGAACAAATAATGGGGGTTTTAGAAGTGCAAGTACGAAATGACAACCCAACTCTTTATGTCAAGATTATTATTTTTTTTATTTCTGCTCCAAAATTAAATGTACAAAACAAGGGGTATGAAATTTGAGCAGAATGTCAGAGACACTGACTGTAATTCTGGAAATAAAATTTGCATTAACTGAACTATTGATGGAATTTTATATCTTGGTTTTTTTTTTTTTTTTTTTGCAGGTTTTGGTGAAGGTAAATTTTAAGGACCAAATAAAGAAAATATAAGGAATAAATTTAAGGGAACACAATGCTTCATTATCATTCTCTGAATGTAAATGCCTAGGGAGCACACAATGAGTTGTATTAGCAACACTTCGAAGTTTGAAAATAAAATTTCCAACAATTCTAATTTTTAATTCATTATTTAAAAAAAACACAATTCACTTAATTTTGTTCAGTTTATCTAGATTTCATTTACATTAGCATTTCAAGTAAATGTATCTTGTTCTAAAGTGTTTTGTAGATATTTGTATTGGAAAACAAAAATACTGAGGAAGATATACATTTTTTGCAACGCATGCAAACATTAATGCCTCTCTATATATATATATACTCAAATCTATAGGAAGTTTCTTTTTTCCCATTCTAATCTTATAATCTATCCTTTAAGAAATGTAAATGATATTCCAAGATGTATGCTGTATGACCAGGGGAATATCTACTGCATCTACCACAGGAAGCATGGAAAAAACATTCTGCTACAACCAGCAGAACTGCAGAACCCATAGCAGAGGGAGTTAAGCATCAATAAATTATTATCTATTAAAGTTTTACAATAAAGTGTTTACTGTGAGTGTGCACCTTAGAGCATGTGTCTGTGCTGATTACAAATTAATATCCTTTTGCTTTCAAGGGTGCAGTATGCTTTTGCAGCTGTTGTTGTTTTGATGAGAGCATCCCACCAGGCATGTTCACAAGGTAAATCCCACTAATCAGCAGTGTAGCAAAGAACTGAACAGAGAGAAACTTTTTTAAAGTTCTTACTTTTTATCTCTCCTTTGTTTCAGGCACAGTCTATTGAGTATACTGAGATGTTCAGTGCACTTATCTGGTTGCTCTTTTCCTGTCTGAGAAGAGCCCCCTATCACACACTTACTCACACACACCTGTCAAATCTGTCAGAGGGAATCTAAAGTAGATGGATATACACCATACTCAGAAACAAATCGAATCTCACTGCTGTGTAAAGAAAAAAAATCTCTTTATCTTCTTTGCTTCTTCCCCAAAACCTACTCCATCTTCACAAAACCTCAGACTACCACAGCAAATGCAAGAACAAATTAGCTTTTTGAGTAAATAAAACATTAGCTGCAATTAGTTGCAACAATACATTGGTTACGAACAAATATATTTTAATAATTTTAAAAATAATACATAATTTTAGTGAATGGTAGCTTGTGTTTTTTTTTGTAGAAGAGTAGCTTGTCTACTAATTGACACTAAAATACTTAATTTCACACTAAATTAATGTCAACATTTTATTCATGTTTAATTCAAAGTGTTACTTGTCATTATTTGTAATTTTTTGTGAAATTTCCTAGCAATTTGTGAGTGAAAATTGTTTTTCAGTGTAGTAGTGCATTGCTTGGCAAGCTACGGTTTCAAAGGAGTTTCTCCATTCTTGTTGCTGAAGACACATATGTGCGAAAGTGATCCAGCAGTTAGAACAAGCCTTTGGGAAACATAATCTTCTCTTTCAACGACTATCTTCTGTGTGTTACTGTAAAATGTCCTCCTCCCCTCCTCTTCTTCAATTAAAGGAGTAACAGGAGATGCTGACATTAGCTGTTTGCCAACTTATAATTATGAATATGCAAATCCTGAATATATTATCCTGTCAGCTGAAGCTATGATTTTGACTTTTATAAAAAGAGTGCATTTGAATGAATCAAAATAAGAGTTGATTTTTAATCTACGCACATCACAGCTGCAGCACTGTCGATTAAAGAAAAGAAAAGAAAAGGCTGTCTCACCTTGATCCTCGATACATAGATTCTTCAGCAGCCACTGCACAATGTCTGAACCTGGAAAAGAAGAAAAGAAGGCTACTGTTCAAAATCTAAGGAGATTGTGTGTCTCTTTTTAAAAAGATAAATGACAAATTGGCTACTCAAAAAATTTGAATCAAGTCTCAATAGCAGGGTCTGCTAAGGAAAACCTGAAATGTGACATAAGAAAACTAAAAATATCTTCTTATTTATTTATGTATTCATTCATTCATTCATTTGAGTTTTTAATTAAAAATCTGCAAAATGCTGTTTCATGGTTGGTAATAAATGCTTTCAATTCACTTGCCATCAGAATTTGAGAAAAAAAGTTATTTTTTATCTCTACCATAAACTCATAATCAGTGTAAAAATGAGTTAAACCACACCACAGATGATAATGATAAAGATGAACGACAGAACTGCTGTTTTTTAGTCTTTGTGTCAACAGATGTATTGTCTGAGATATTGTCCATTTAGTATTTTCATTTTGACATTCTCTATTCTAGCTAAGCTTTATCTTTTATTCATCTCCACTGCATCTGTTCTTTTTGCCCACCACTTCCTAAAATTACAGTTCTTTGTTTAGTTTTTCTTTCTACATTTTCTCAGACTAATCCTTGTCTCTCTCTCTTGCTAAGCAGCAGAACTGTATACATTTTGTTAAAGGTAAGTACAGCAGTTCTGGATGCTCCAAAGAGGATCTGAGTCTAGCAGAGCTCTGCTGCAGTATTTTGTGGATTAGCAGAATGGTATAATCTTCACCCCTGCACCCCTAAATCCCTATTTGTCCTCTTTCTGTCCGGCTCTTGAAGCAACCAAGAAGTCAACACCATGAACTAGTTAATGCATATCCACTTACAGTAAATGAATGCCTAGAGTAAGGTACACATCTCTATATAAATTATGACAAGTCTCATAATTGCTGTAAAAGGGCAAAAAATTATGTCGGAGCACTGTTTTAAAAGTGAAGTGTGATTATTATATAGCTGTAATTATTAAAGCTTAATAGTCAGAGTACACCACTGGAAGATTGATATAAAAATATTCACCTTTCAATGAATAGTTCACCCAAAAATAAAAATTAGCTGAAAATGTGCGCACCCTAAGGCCATCCAAGAAGTAGAGTAAGTTTGTTCCTTCACCTGAACAGATTTGGAGTAATTTAGCACTATTTAGCACATCACTTGTTTACCAATACTGTAGATCCTCTGTATTGAATGGGTGCCATTAGAATGAGAGTTCAAACAGCTGATAAAAATTTCACAATAATCCACAAGTAATTGATAATTGTTAATTGATGGATTGGAGTCATGTGGATTACTTGTGGATTATTGTGAAGTTTTTATCAGCTATTTGGACTCTCATTCAGACGGCACCCATTCACTGCAGAGGATCCATTGGTGAGCGAGTGATGTAATGCTAAATGTCTCCAAATCTGTTCTGATGAGGAAACAAATTCATCTACATCTTGAATGGGCTGAGGGTGAGTATATTTTCAGCAAATTTCAGCTATTCCTAGAAGTATTACTAACCATTTTACAGTGAATAAAAAGGTGTTTCATTTAATTTCAAAGTTTTGCATTCAAGTATTTCGTTTTCAGCCTTGTCACTGCTAAATTAATAAACTGTGAACAAGTTCTTCTGAAAAAAATATTTCCGAGATACCCCTTACCGACCAATCAAATCCAGTATTCCCAAAATATGCACAGGGCCACTACTGCCTCAGCCAATCAGCAATGAGAGGCATGTCCCCAGAGACAGCAGAAGCCAAGAGCTTGAGAGACTTTTTAAAGCATAGAGAGGCAGAGACTGGGGTGTTAGAGCTTGAAGCTGGCCTTTTAATGAATCCTCCGGGGGACCGCAGTCAGAGGAACGAAAAAATATTCTTCTGAGAATTTCTCTCTTGCTTTTTCATTCCTAATCCTGCTATTTTAAAATGGATTATGGCATATACAGGAGTATAACATTTGCACTCTTCTGATATGTAAATAGTGCAATCATTATCCAATAAAAAATTAAACATTCTAATTATTCTATTTAAAAAAATAGAATAATTCGTCTTTTTTGTAGTTTTCTTTAAAAAGATGTTAAATCAATATTCTTGGTTATGGACCACAGATAGAATACCACAAACAATCATTTCAACTCATCCCTTTGTTGAAAATTAACTGTAAAATTATGGTTTGTGGCAAATGACAGCATGCCACTGATGTGGTCCATAAACATTAGCTTGAAATTAAGCCAGAATATTACATTAGCTACGTTTATAATGGCTGTTTCCGGCTGTTAGAATAACTATAATGAGTCAAATCTCCTGAACAACCAATTCAAGCCCTGCTCTTTATACCCAGAATTCATTGTGCTTCTTCACCAGAGCAATGCAGGCCAGAGACCTTTGATAGAGATCAGGCTATCAACAGAGATCAGTAGACGAAGGGCTCTGGTACTGGCGCTGCACTACAGAGTCCTGGCCGAGTTTTCATTGTGCTGGTCTTCAGGCTTGCTGTGGGGCACTGGCTCCTGCTGAATCCTGCTTTCTCAGCACCAGCAGTGTATATAAAACAGATGTAGGGGAATTACCAGAGAAGACACTGGGAATCTTGGATAGGAAACTCTTCACTGTACGGATAGGTATGCCGTTTTTTTCATCCTGCATCCTGCCAATCACATCCTCCATCTGAACAAGAGAGAGAAAGACACATTAGACTGAAGTGATGAAATGAAAACATATGTGCATGTTATTCTCCTGCAACATGGGACAGAAATAAGCATAAAAATCATTGTCAATATTCCATGAGGTGGAAAATATTATTGAATTTTTTTAATACAAATATTTTCATTGCAAATTTTAATTGCATCTAATCAAGCAAAAACCTTTATTTCATCCTTATAATATAATATAATATAATATAATATAATAGCAAACAATATTTGTTTGCTAGATTTAACACTTCATAAATGAATTTATGCATGAATAAATAAAATGAATGAATAAAATAAAACATGGTCTCATGCTTTTGGACCTCACTGTAACACAACACAACACAACACAACATAACATAACATAACATAACATAACATAACATAACATAACATAATATAACATAACATAACATAACATAACATATAACATATAATATAATTGTTTGCTAGATTTAACACTTCATGAATTAATTTATGCATGAATACATAAATGAATTAATCATCCAATCAGGACTCAAACATCCTGAGTAATAGAGCCAATCAAAGTAAACCATGCGGCCACAGCGACCTGAGATGACAGCCCACAGTAGGCTTGTCAGAAGGATCCACTCAGCCTTCAGTAAATGAAGTCATTGAATATAAGAGTCCTATTTATTAGATGAAGAGAAACCTAGAGCAGAGTGGGACCGATCACGTCACCCACTCATTGATTCGCTGACATTTGGACTGTTCTCAGAGACGCGCCGAGTGTCTTGAGTTAACAAGGCGAGCAGCGTCGCCAGGGAACTCACACTCTGGACATGTGACCGAGTACTTCACAGCTGCCAGAGACATCATTCCAGCGTAAGACCACATCGAAATCAGGTCAACAATACGCTCCCTGGAGATACCTGACATATGGAGGTGTGTGTGTGTGTACATATATGCCGAACGTGTTGTGAAAGTATATGAGCTTGTACCCGTGAGTGTTTAGATAGATTGAGAGAGAGAGTGAGTTGTTGCAGTTTCCTCAAGGGGAGGCCCAGTAAACATGCAAAATTACAACAGTGGGCGCTGCACTGATGCGGAGTGTTTCTTCAGGCTGTAATGCCTTTGGAGAGAATCCTAACAGAAAACTTTGTTAAATTCCCTTGAAAACCGTTATTATGACTCCAGAAATAGCTTTCTTTTTTAATATCTACAGATGAAATGCTTTTGACGGCAGTTACTAACCACCTACAGTGCACACGCACTCACTGAGGGAGGGAGAATTGCACATACACTTTGTCGACAATGCAGACCGGGCTGGTGGGCAAATACTGAAGCGCTAGTTTAAGGTAATGAGGGATCTGAGCATTCCACTCACATTCTTGACTGTAATAGAAACATTTTAGAGAGAAAGAGGAAGAGAGAGAGATAAAGATAAGAACATATCAGCTGTATGGTGCAATGGTGTGTGATGCTATGAAGTCCCAAAAGCCTCACTGGCATCAGCTGTACTACTGCAGCCAATCTGTGGCCTGGAATTCTTTTAAACCGACGCACAGACTCATGGCTAAATTTAAACTCTTGACTTTAACTCCTGATTAAACTCAAATTAACTTCAGTGTGGAGGTGGCAGGCATACCAGCGACCAGTAAAATGAATTGTTTATTGAAAATGCTTTAAGTCATACACTGTGCAGTTGCTTTTGTGAATAAAAGATTTGGTTTTAATTGAACACAATATTAGGATTAATTCATCTAATGAATCATACATGCAAATATCTGTTGACAAAATCTACTTAGTAATATAAAATATACACTACTGTTCAAAAACAAACCATTAACTATGACTTTTGCCTTAATAAACTCCTAATTAGCTGATTATTAATAATTAGTAAGGTAGTTGTTAAGTTTAGGTATTGGGTAGGATTAGGGATGTAGAAAATGGTCATACAGAATATGGGCTTTATAATACTAATAAATAGCCAATATGTTAATAATAGACATGCTAAAAAGCAACTAGTTAATAGTTAGAATTGGAAGTGTTACCGAATTCTTTTCAAGATTACAGTAAATGTATCAAATGTGACAGTAAAGGCATTTACAATATTACAAACAATTAAAATTTCAAACAAATGCTGTTCATTTAAACGTCCTATTCATCAAAGAATTCTGAAAAGAAAAAAAAGACGAATCATTGTTTCCACAAAATATTAAGCAGCACAACCATAGCACAACAGTGATAATAATAGGGAATGTTGCTTGGGCATCAAATAAACATATTTCATGTGACATTGAATACTGGAGTAATTCACTTTACAATCACAGGAATAAAGTACATTTTCAAATGTATTCAAATAGAAAACAAGTATTTTAAATTGTAATAATATTTCACAATATTACAGTTTTGATCAAATAAATGCAGCCTTGGTGAACATAAGAGATACTTCTTTTAAAAATATTTAAACTGACTATTTAGAACAGAATTACAGTATAGCATTAAACAGACTTGTATTACAAAATAGTTTTTTAAAATAGCTAATAGTTAATTGACTGTAGTAACAGGTGGGCTGTGCTGATTGTGAATTGAAGGTGGTAAACATAAAGGTGGTAGCTCAAGCTTTCTACAGGAAAATCCCTGATTATGGAATATACATATGGTCAGTGTGCATGATTAATTGATAGTTCTAATATAACAAGCAGCAAACCTGAAACACTTCTCTCAAAACAAAATGTCCTCTGGCAGTATATCTCCAGGGATCACACATCTGTGGCTGCAGCCAATCACAGAACAGACTGATAAAAGCCAATAAGATCAGTTGCCCAGAAGAGAGATATCAAATGCAAATTGAGTCAAAGACCAAAGCACACCATGTGCACTACAAAACATTTTTAGATATTTTTTGATCATTGAAGTAAACATTAAACACATTAATAAACCCTGAGGCTAAAATGCCGGCTAAATAAATAGAAAAAAAAGTAATTAAAATGAATAAATTCACACAAGAATCTGAAATGGTTTAAAGAGCAACTGAATGCATTTGACTTTTTTAATCCTGACTATAAATGCATTATTTTTGCTTGCAGTGAATTTAAGCAGACAGTAGCTGTCCCAATGCCTGCAATATACAGTATATACCACTTCACACACTTTTATGTTATGGAAATTATGGCCAACTCAATTATTCATATACTAAATGACTTAAGCTTTGTCACTGACTCGTGGCAGACTGTGTCCTGTCCTCATTACTGACACATCTTAAAATATATTATATTAACAGTCCTTGCATACCAAAGTAATTGCCTCCTCATGTCCTATATGAAGACACTTCAACATTTATTTTGGGTCTGATCTCAACTGCATAGCAGTCGTCTGGTTTCAAACTCTTCAGTGAAGTACCATGATACTTCTTTGTTACTGTGCGCTAATAACATAACTATGGCAGTTTGAGACATAGAATAAAAAATCCAGATACAAAGCCAAGTATCTCTAATATCACAGCCGATATATATCAAATGGGGATCACATCAAAGCATCCTTATTCATCAAGCACAAGAGTGCACTTACAAAAACAACAACAAAAGGCTTCATCCAAAATCTTCCATACCAGCTAATTAACAGAGACAGACACAAAGAAAAACACTCACTCACATAATCACACCTCCTCTATGTTTAACCCTGCGACCCTGAGCTCTGATATCCCATATGACACCACATCTCTCTCTCTCTCTCTGTAGCAGACAGCTGGAGTGTAGGGCGCTGGTGACAGCACAAGTGTCTTTTCATGATTATTTTGCATCAGAGAAGAGAGGAAGTCTTAGTGGTCGGATGTAGACAAGGTTATTGCAGGAAGACATGAATTTTAGATCTCTTCTGCTCACCCCCCCCCCCCCCCCCCCCCCCCCCTCCCCCCCCCTCTCTCTCTCTCTCTCTCTCACACACACCCACTCTCTCTCTCTCTCTCTCTCTCTCTCTCACACACACACACTCTCTCTCTCTCTCTCTCTCTCTCTCTCTC
>NW_015505233.1:2913988-2961551 GCF_001515645.1 Sinocyclocheilus grahami | reverse complement strand
ATCCCTCTCTCCCTGTCTCTCATTTTGCAGCCTCCCCCCTTTCTGTTTCCTAGGCAACCAGGGTGATGATGACATCATATACAGTACATATGTCAGCCTGGGAAGAGACAGAAAGAGAGAGATTTAGATGTCTTTAAGTGTATGTGTAAGAGAAGTTAGAGAAAGGAAAACAGACAAGAACAATAAACAAGATGTTCTTCCATATGAGTCATTCTACAGCTGCGGTGGCAGACACTGTCACTCACTTTAAGATGGTAAATAGTCAAATTGTAGTGTACTTACACTACTGTTCAAAGGGTCAGTAAGATTATTTATTTATTTTTTAAAGAAATTTGTACTTTTATTCAGCAAGGATACTTTCATTGGATTAAAAGTGACAGTAAAGACATTAATAACTGTTACAAGTTTTCTATTTCAAATAAACACTATTCTATTGAACTTCCTATTCATTCACAGAACAACTTTTTCAACATTGATAAAAAATTGGGAATCAGCATATTAGAATGATTTCTGAAGGATCATGTGACACTGAAGACTAAAGTAATGATGCTGAATATTCAGTTAAATGTCATGTAAATTGCATTGTAAAACATATAAAAAAGAAAACAGTTATTTTAAATTGTCATAATATTTCACAATATTACTGTTTTTACTGAACATTTATCAAATATAAAACAATAAAAAAATCTTACCAACCCACATTTTTATAGTGGTGTATATAGATCAAATGTTTTGAAAATCATTTTTGGAATATGTGACTGTATAATTACTATGTACAATTAGTTTAATTTCGTAGTCAATGGGAGCATGAAAATATGCATGATACTTTTCCCTAATTCAGCTGAGTGAGATTTGATGTATTGTATTTGATGAGTTGATAAGTTAAACAGAAATAATCTATTTAATAATTTTGCTTGAACTTTTTAAAAGGACTCTTAACTTTAGGACATTAACTTAAAAAAATACATTTTAAAGGTTGTTCCTTTGGCTAAAGTTCGTGTGCTAAGGGGGTACGTGATTTTCTACATTATATATTTTTAAAGTACATAAAATCCATAAAAAACCCTAAATGATTAAAGTCACACTACTGCAGATTTTTTTGCTTAAAAATGGATGCAATTCCATTGAGGGAGTACATATTTGATGATTTGATGATTAACGGTAACCATGGGAAAGTGTCAAAACTGACAGAAAAAAAATGTTATGCTTTATTGGATAGGACAGTAGAGAAAGGACAGGAAAGTTTCGAGTGGAGAGAGAGGGGAGCGGGATTGGCAAAGGACCTCGAGACGGGAATCGAACTCAGGTTGCCACAAGCACAGTGCTGCGTTCGACACTATAGATCATGACATACTCATAGATCGATTACAAAACTATACAGGTATTCAAGGGCAGGCTTTAAGATGGTTTAGATCCTACCTGTTCGATCGCTACCACCTTGTTCATTTAAATGGGGAGTCATCTCAATTATCACCAGTAAAATATGGAGTGCCACAAGGATCTGTCCTAGGTCCTCTGCTATTTTCGATATACATGTTGCCCCTTGGTAATATTATTAGAATATCCGGGATTAGTTTCCACTGTTATGCCGATGATACTCAACTATATATCTTAACAAGACCAGATGAAACTTCTAAATTATCTAAGCTAACAGAATGTGTTAAAAATGTAAAAGATTGGATGACCAATAATTTTCTCCTATTAAATTCGGATAAGACAGAGATATTACTTATTGGACCAAAAGACAGTACACAGAATAGCCTGCAATTTTATGTTTTAACCAAGGAGGGCAATAGGGTGGCTAAATTTTCACAGCACAGCTTAATATGCAGTAGCTTAATAGTAGGTTAAAAGATTGAAAAATGTAAGTTTAAAAAAAAAAAAAAAAAGATGGAAATGCCTGATACTCAATTAATCTGTCAATTATTTGATTGATCAATTAATTGTATAGTGTGCACAATGCTCAACTTCAAATAATGTATTTTTTGTGCTATTTATTGTGCACCATCCCCACCTGAGCAGTTCAAGCTTGAAGTACCACTTAAAATCCTACAAAGCCCCGGTCGCTACCACAGGCAATGCACTTCATCAAACCAAGTGGCACAGAATGAGTCAGGAGTCGTTCATACTGGACAGGGCAAAACATAGTGCAGGGGTCTTTCAAAGTAGGCCCACTTTAGAACGTCTTAAAAACACAGCACTTAGCAGAAGATACTAGAAAAACAGTGAAACTCACTGAATGTCTGCCCCGAACAGACAGACGAACTTCCATTGAGAGGCTTATGTTCAGTGAATTGGATATAAAGAAAATATTTATTCCTAAGGTGTTTACAACATCTATTGATTGATTTATTTGTCTGCCACAGTCTAGTATATTGGAAAGAATGTCTGAAACATATTTAAATATATATAAAATAAGCTTGCCCTTCAGCAATTTACAACAAATACACAACCTTACTCTCTATATTTGGCCTTCCATCTTTCGTCTTCCATCTGCGTGAGAGCAGAGACCTAAGGTATGAGCACCCTTTCACAGAAAAATCACATGACTATTCAATACAGCATTACACATAACTGAATATTCAACATCAGAGAGTACAGCTCAGTTTTTCACTGAGAACATGATGTGGTTCTCAGCATAAGAGAGCACACTATCTGCTAAGAGAGATGACACCCACACACACCTAAAGTTTCCAACTGATTCAGTGGCTTTGAAGTCTTGCTCCAGTCCTGCTCACACACACACACACACACACGCTGATTTACTCACTCACGCTCAGACACTAAAAGGCCACACATTCTGTCATGAGAACACAAATGTGCACAAAACAAACAAACACTCACACACTCGCTATCAAACGGGTAGGAGGACATTAATTCAGTGTTAAACTCGCCTGCGAGCTAAAATCAGACTGTTTATATGACCCTGATCCTTCCAATGTAGTGTCGTGCAACCCTTTCGTTCTCACATACACATGCACAAATGCGTGTACACAAAAAGGCAAACACATCCATGCTCATGCTATATACACATACCCTCTTTCCACTTTCTGTACATAATAAAGTGTTTTGTAAATGACCATCCCAAAAGCTGCAGTGCATTCTCCATTATGCATAATATAAATCATATTTAGTAAGCTAATGCTTCACCCACACACACACACACACAGCTTGAGGATGCCCTTTAAAGGGTGCCACTGTATAACTCTCTCTCTCCCACACACACACAAACACAAGTTTATGTCAGGTAGTTTTTCCTAACGACGTCCTTCTCTTTGGACTAAAAATGCTGAACAGGGTTTTTCAGCAAAGTGATGTTTCACTTCCAAAAAAAATATGATGATATTAATTTTGGAATTGGTACACATTTTACACATGGTACGGACAAAAAAAGCGACCATGGCTCTAAGCATGGTATTTTGGACTTGTTTCATAGTAATATATTACAATTATTTGATGTACCTTGCAGTACATGCATAAATACCATGGTACAGTAAATACATTTCAGTACCATGTTATATATCAAAGTACCATGGTATTGCTAACTGATACCAGCACTGTATCATGGTACCACCAGAGACATTTTTTGTAAGGGTACATGTACTATATTTTTTTCTAAATTTCAGATGGCAATACAAAGTACCAGAAATATATCATGGTATTTGAACATGGTAATCATACAGTACCATATAAAATACCATGTAATTAACATCTACAACAATCACTCAGGTCATTTTCCTCAACAGCATCTTTGACTTTGAGCTCCAAAACGCTAAACAGGTAAAAGGCGAGGAGTCATTTACAAAAAAAGGCATTGTAATTTTAGACATTGTACTATGATAGTACCATGTTTTGCGGACATGTACTACAACAATACCACGTTTTGTCTAAATGTAAGATGGTAACATGCCAAATAAGTAACACAAACACCATGGTATTGAATCTTAATATGGTAATCTTTCAGTATCAGTTACCACAGTGCTACCATCTGGTAACATCACCCTAAGTAGTTTTTCTTGCGTCCTCATCTTTGTGTTCTAATAATGATGAATAGGGAAATATAATGTGTAATTTGCAATAGGTAGCCTCGATGCAAATACCATGGGATCCTGTATATTAAAATACCATCTGATTATGTGGTACCGCAAAAGCCTTTCTGTCACACATACAGTGAACGGTGCAGAAAATACAGCAAAACAAGCAAACAAGGATGCAATACTCAACAATAAGCCAATTATCTCACTTCATCTGTAATTTTCACACACACCTCCTCATTTTGGCCGTACTGGTGATATATCACACTACTGAAAGTGTTCAGCGCTCTAGTGAAATCCTGCTCTCAGCCTCAATCTAATAATTAGTTATATGTAGTAATATGTTTGGCTGAAATAATCATCATCTTTGGAGGTGGAAGTGTGGTGCTAAGGAATTAAGGCCAAGCGCAGACAGACTTGAAGGGCAGCCCTATTAATCCCTTCCTCGTTCTCTGTTTTGCGTATTTTTGTGTACATGTGCTTGTGAATTTGCGTTTTTCTGTGATTGCATGTGTGTGTGTGTTTCTATGAGAACATGTGTGGGAGGGATTTTAGTGGGTGTTCTGACTCAGCTCTGGAAGAGTACGATTCCACAGAAAATTAATCCGACCACCCACCTGCTGCTTTTTACCAAACAATTTTACACAGACACAAATACAAACACACACCAACTCACATGCACACTAATCTAGAGCGTTGAAATAAAAATGGCTCATAATAACCTGCTTTTGTGTATTTCTCCACATCACTTCGCTTACATTCAGCATTTTTAGAATGATCACGACAACACCACTAAAAACCTCTAAACCACATAGCTTCGGACACTAGAACAATATGTAAAACATTGGATTAGATCTGTCAAAGAAGTTTTTTGTTTTTTTTTGGTTCCACTTTATATTAAGTGGCCTTAACTACTTACATCAAAAAGTAAGTACAATGTTCTTATTGTGTTCATACTGTATTGCAAAACACTTGCTGCTAGTGAGGTGGCATACGGGTAAGGTTAGGGACAGATCGATCAAACTATCTAACATATTTTTTTGAATTTTGGCCATGGGTATTTTAGCTAATACGTCAAAAATGTTTAAGGCAACATTTTAAAGCACTTTAAACATTTTCTGAACACAAAGAAGTGTTAAAATTATTCTCAGTATTAAGCAGACTGCTATCCCTGCAGATTAAGCCAATTTTGAAGCCAAATTATTTCCCAGCGGCGTCACTAAAGTTTAAAATTGGAACAATTTGAACTCTGGGTTAAAACGTGTCCCTCTATGACAAACACAGGGAGAAAAGGAGCAGATAAATAATGTCAGGCGTTTGTAACCAACAGCTACCGCACAGTTGACGTGTCCTCTTAAATAAAACAACATTCAGGACATGGAAAGATGGGGGAAAAGAGAGGGCATGAAGAAACAGATGCCCTCTGAGCATGTGCAAATACAAGGAAATAACAAGAGTAGAGGAGAGAAGGATGAATGGAAAAAAACTGACAATATGAAAAGCAGGAGTGAGTTTGGACTATTTTTAGCCCAAAACCTCTGGCCCTTCGTATTCACACATGTGTCCTGAATAACAACAAGGCATTTGGAGACTTTGTCCTCACTAGCCGGATGCCATTGTGATAAGCTTTAAGCTTACACCAACTGAGAATAATTATTATGAGGAAAATTATGTTTATTAATGTACTGGTACAGCCAGTATGTGTAGAGCCATTTCCACGTTCAACATGTTAGCATTAATAAATGATAGTAGCTATAGACTAAAGACCTTGACCATTCACTGTAACAGCAAAAGAACGCCTTATTACTTTCATCCAGTGCTTGTTGAAAAGAAGGGAGACCAGATGAAATGCATACAAATGACCTGCTCTCAGTTAGGCTGTTCTGGAGGTTTTTAATAAGCCACAACACTGTCATTAAACACTATCCATCCACTGGCCTTGAGACAAATCCTGTGAACCGCACACATTTAGCAAAGCCACACAGTGTGAAGCAGCCACATAAAAGCATTCAAATTATCAAGCCCGAAAGAAATGAAATATCATAGCGATTTTGTAGGTACGCCTGCAGTAATTGTAATGAGCCAAATGTAATGAGTCAGTCACTTAAAGCAGGGGTTGTCAAACTAGAGTCCGGGGAACCCCAGGGAGGCCACAAAGAAATAAGCAGAAGAGTTCAGAGAAAAATAAATACAAAACAAAATGAATAGAAACAAAAGGATACAACAAAACGAAGCAAAAAACAAAACAAAATACAAAACAGAACACAAAACAAAACACAAAACAAAAGGCAGCGGCTATTTGAAAATAGCAGTATTTTTTTGCGATATGCTATTTACACTGTGAAATAGCTATAGATTCTATTTACACTATGTTAAAATAGCAGGATTTTCTGCTATTTACGCTACTTATTGCAAATAGTGGCAATTATCTGCACCTCAGTATTGTGATACATTATAAAAAAGTATGCAATAATAACGTATTGAGTGTAAGTTATAATGTTAAAGGGGTCCTATTATGCTTTTTCACTTTTTCAACTTTAGTTAGTCTGTAATGTTGCTGTTCGAGCATAAAAAAGATCTGCAAAGTTACAAAGCTCAAAGTCCAGCTCAAAAGGAGATATTTCATTTAACAGAAATCACTTTTCAAAAACTACAACGAACGACTCGTTTGGACTACAACGCATATTTTCCGGGATTTGTGATATCACAAATATCGACGAATGGGACGAGACCTGGTTGAGCTGCACTAGAGAAGGCAACGAGTGTTATCACTATGTCGGAGACACGCTAGCTTTTCCAAGGCAGACGAACTTAGAGTGGTTACAATCATCCGGGTTTAAATTGCGCTCAAATTGATTTGATTTTGATGCAATATTTACACTGAAGCTCGCAGCAGGCAGCTATGGTAAGGGGCATGACATTTCACCGGCGACCAGGCGCCAAGTGCTGCCAATCACAACACACACTGGCCCAGCTAACCAATCACAGCACATTTCGTATAAGGCGGGCCTTCATTTGATACAGGAACTATTCGAGCCGTTCATGCCAGACTGGGGAGAGAGGTGTTGCAATAATGTAAAGTATGTGAAAAATTATGTGTTTTTCAAACAACCTAGTATGAGAGCCTGTTCTAGTACACCCCCAAAACAAAATCAAGACTTATTTATTAATTCCAATTAATAAATGGATGCCACTTTATTGGGACAATAAAGTCCACCCCTAAACCTACCCTATACGTAATTTTCAACTTTTTGATAATTTCCTCAACTTTTCCTCAAAAGTTGATTGTCAAATCAACTTTTTGATTATTTCCTTTGATTATTTCCTCAAATAAATGCCTTTCCAATGTAATATGAGATTTGAAAAAGGAGAAAACAAAGATTGACAAAAGCCGGTTTCGAACTCGCGTCGATTGCGTCAAAAAGACTACGGTATGCGCTTTAACAGCCACGCCACTGGAGCTAATGTGTGACAGTCGTCTTTTGTAGTGTTGACTACCCCAATCACACATTGGTGGGCGGAGTTAGTATAAATAGCCTCTGCTATTTGCACTTAGTGTGAAGTGCACTTACCCTGAAAACAAAATTAGGGTAAATGGAAAAATCCAAAATAGAAAATAAAAATAAAATAAGAATCCCTCACAATGGAACCATCATATCTGGTATGGAGGGCCAAACCTGCAAAAACAATAAATAAATAAATACACAAATAAATAAATAAATATGCAAATAAATAAATAAATAAATGTGTGTATAAATACACAAATTCTTGTTTAAATACATATAGAAATAATTAAACATGTGATTAAAGAAGGCAAATAAATAAAATAAATTGGTGGGCAAATGGAAAATGTTTAAGGAAATGCTAAACCCATCCTATTTATTTTCCTTTGATCACTCATTTATTTCTGAATGTAGTTCCACATTTATTTATTGTTCCTCTGCACAACATGCTAATGAGAAGGTGTCAACCATGGACTTGGTCGGGTCTTGTGATAGCTGGGGGCGTGGCTTTCCCGCTGACAGGAGATGCATGGTGTAAATCCAGTATAGCCTAGTAAAGTCACTTTTGCCGTTCAACAGAGCAAGATGCATAGAAAAATTGAGCCGTATTGTCCGTACAGTATCTGTGACTTTACAAACAACCCAGTGGAATGGCCAGAGGTGTCATTTCCAGGCATTCAATATTCGCAAATCTAGGGACCGTCTCTAAAGTTACGTACGACATTGGTATACACTTTTCTAACTTCAATAGCATTTGAGGAAAATTACTTACAGTAACACAACCAACTGTGAAGTGGTCATGTAGGTCTCAGTGATAATGCACACCTTTTAGATTTTTGATATTTATTGAAATAAACTGTCAAATCATATATAAATATGTTGTTTATTTCACTACCGAATGGGCTCAAACACATTTAAAACTCAATAGCATTTGAGGAGAATGACTTACAGTAACACAACCAACTGTAACATGTTCATGTAGGTTTAATTTATAATGCACACCTTTTAGATTTTTTATATTTATTAAAATAAACTGTCAAATCATATGTAAATATTGCTATTTTTTTCTTTACGAATATGGGCTCAAGCACAAAATATGCCATAATTTAAAGCTCAATAGCATTTGAGGAGAATGACTCACAGTCATAAAACCAACTGTAAAGTGTTCATGTAGGTGTCAACTATAATGCACACCTTTTAGATTTTTGATATTTATTAAAATAAATGGTAAATTCATATCTACGCTGTAAAAAAAACTTCCTGTAGAAATTATAGTAACTAACTGGCAGCAGTTCGCTCATAACTTACTGTAATTGTATTTTGTAGCAAAAATACTGTATTTTATTTTACCATGCCATTTAACTTGCTGTAAATGTATTTACAGTGTAATATTGTTTAATTGTAAAATATTTTATGATTGTATTAATTTTTTGGTCCTTTCTTGAGTAATGCATTTTAAAACAATAGAAAATATACTGTTATACTGTAAAGTTTACTGTAATTGGTTTGCTTAACTTTTCAGTTACTGTAAAACTGTATGCACAAATTATAAAATTAGCAGTTCCATTAAATAACAATAGAAAAAAAAAACTGACAACTGTGTAACTTCATATTTTTAATTTTCCCAATGCCCTCCCCAAACCTGAAACTTTACATTAAAGAACTGTAATATATTAGACGATTTGCAGAATTTAAAACTATTTACATAGGTAGCACTTCCAGTCAACCTTTTGAGCCCTCTTGAACTGGCTGTCTGTCATTGGAAGGCGCATGAAGCACCTCCTGCATTGATGGCATTCGATCTGAAAAAAGAAAGAAAGATAATAATCTAATCTAATTGCTTAGTAATCAATTATTCATTTCAACTCAGTTAAATTCATATTGCTTTACTGGCGTGACATCCTGAAAATAACAGTAGAATACTGGCAGCTGTGGTTGCTGCCAGTAATGAACTGTCAATTTACAGTTCTCTACAGTTGATTTACATCTCTTATTTTTTTACAGTGAACTGTTGTCAGTTAGTTACTGTAATTTCTACAGGAAGTTTTTTACAGTGTAGATATGAATTTACAGTTTATTTTAATAAATATCAAAAATCTAAAAGGTGTGCATTATCACTGAGACCTACATGACCACTTCACAGTTGGTTGTGTTACTGTAAGTAATTTTTAAATGCTATTGAAGTTAGAAAAGTGTCATGTATGTAACTTTAGAGACGGTCCCTAGATTTGCGAATATCGAATGCCCGAAAATGACACCTCTGGCCATTCCACTGGGTCGTTTGTAAAGTCTATGTATAGTGCCAACAAAAATATGATTTTTATGAAAATATTAATCGTTAAGTAATTTCACAGTGGCAAAAAAAATGAATGGTGCAAAATATTGACTTTTTTCTTAAATTTCTAAAATATAATGTAATATTTTGACAGGTTTGATGACAGGTTTCATGTGATTCAACATTTTCACATATGCTCTTTCTCTTCTCTTGTTGATAATGTCTAATGTATTAAACTTTGACTTGTGTTAACAGCCACAGTAAAGCACACCTGCTGTTTCTCAACAAAGGTGTCAGAGACACTGAGCAAAAAAGTCCAGAACAGGCTGGCAGTTAGTGGATGCTCTAGGAGCTGAAATCGATAGAGGAAGATTACTTAGGAAGGTTACTCAGGAATCCTCATCACAGAACAAGAAGTATCAGTGCAGACAGGCAGGCCTTGGGGGACATTTACATTACTGTGGATTTTAGGGTGTGGAAACTGGAAGAAAGTGTAGGTCTGTAGCTGTGGAGAAACTTTAGAGAACAATCAATTGAAGCAATAAGCATCCCCTCGCCTCCTTCTTCTTCTGTCTGTTTCATTTTCCCTTTTTCCTGTTCTCGCCAGCTCTCTCTCTGGAGGCTCGATGTGTGATGTATAGGGCAGCGTTCATTGGAATGCTGTGAGAGTTACCTTCAAAGCAACCAAACCGATAATGAAACACTCGGCTCGCGTTTCCTCTCCTGTAAGACACCACAGCTGCAAGTTGTCTCCGTCAATGCAGGTTCACACATTTGGGATTCATGTTCTAAATGATATCTTCACTATTATAGTAGCAGGCACAGAAATATAAAACATAAGATTTAAAATATGGCACAGTGAAGGTGGAAAATTCATGCATGCCCACAAAACATGAGCCTGTTTACATCTTCTGCAGACATATTCCAGTGACCTGAAAGAGCTTTAACTAGAGACAACGAAATCATGTTAAAATGCTAAACAACTAATGCAATATGGTGAGTGGAACACAGCCATCTGAGAAAGAAAAAACTGCACTACTGGACATGAAGAGTCGATTAATGCAACTCGTAAGATCTACAAATCATGTGTGTAGTTGAAGTTTCCAGTATGCAAGGACTGTTGGATCAATGCATTGCCCTTGCATTGAATTTCACGTTTCCAAGTAGACTGAAGGATTGCTTCTGTCTGCATTTTATTAGTTTATTCAATTTAAACATGTGCACAAAACATACTCCATGAAAAAATAGCCTTTTTTTAATATTAGGGCATACAGATATTGGATTGACATTGAACCACTGACAATAGAAAAACAGCAATATAATTAAACAAATGGCATCTGGAATGCATATTTTGTAAAGATCTATATTATCTGAATATAATCACATCAAATTTGTATGTTCATGCTTTCAATTTTATTTATGGTAAAACATACTTTCTCATTGGATCCTAAACCAATGTTCAGTTGTCAAAGGGTATACGTTTATAATTATCTACGCACCAATTTTAAATGTCAAAGTTAAACATCAATTTATGAATAAAAATCAAAACATTTGATAAATTCTAATTAAATATCAGCAATGTACAATATGCCCGAAAAAGAATCATTCTGAATAGACTGTTATTTATTTATTTTTTAATGTTTTTAATGGTAAAAGATGTTTTTGGGTCCAAATGGTGTAGTTATGACTTCTACTAGCACAGGCTAACAAAGCCAAGCCAACTAGCAAAACATTGACTAAATAGTTTGGACTAGACACAAAAATCCACATACTGGCACATTGAAACTGGACTAGCAGAGCAGCACTTCAGATACTTTGTAGTTCATTCTCAAAACAACACGTAAGGTGATGCTGACTTTTATCTTCACTTTGAAATGATTAGAGACTCTCATAACCTTACATTAAAAGGTGCACTGAGAAATCAGCAGTGGAATTAATTAATCTAAACCCCAGTCAGCAGTGCAATAACGTGCTAACGGCTCTCCACAGTCAAGAGCGTCTTGTGGCAGTGAGTCATTTCATCTCCTGCCTGACAACTCTTCATGTTGTACTGCCAACACAGGAAGAGCTGATCATAGGCGGGATCTCAGTATGTTGAAGAAAACACAGTGACACATAAAGGAAACGGAAAAAAAAGAGAAATGTGAGGTTAAGAATTTCAAGTTTAAAAGAAAAGATGATAGTGAGAAGATGGAAAAGCCAGGCTGTTCCAAAGGAAAGGGATAAAAGTCTAGGAATAAGAGAAGAGGGTGGAGAGATGGATCAAAGTAAAAGGAAGGAAATGATGAAGAACAAGGATAATGGATATAGACTAAAAATGTCAATGTGCTTGCCTTTTGCGTTATATCATCTTTACTTTGCCTTTAATGCCTAAAAATACAATAAAAACCACTGAACAGTCAGACCTCGGTACACATAGGAGCCTTAGCGCTCTGGTAGGGATGTCCATGAGCAGGGTTTGTTTAAGCCTGTATCTTGTCCGATCTCATTCCAGTAGCTTCACTCTCCCAATATGTTCACGGTATAATATGCATTGTACTTTCCAATAAAAGCATTCATAAAAGCCCATAAATACAATCTAAAACAAAAAAATATTATTTAAAAAAAAATAAAATAAAAAATAAAATAATAATTGGAAAAAATTTTATTTTTAAAACTGATTAACTTTTGATACTTAAGATTGGTATCTACTATACTGTACTAGAATAGAACAGACTAGAATAGAATAGAATAGAAGATTCAGTGTCCAAGGAAGGTATGAGTTAAAATTTATTCACTGCATTGGGGTTGGGCGATGTCTACCAAATTGGCATCAGACCATGTCTACAGTGAAAAATCGCGATGGACGATGACATGGGGGGTGCGGGGGGTGATATCCAGGGTTGCCAGGTTTTCACTAGAAAACCCGCCCAATCGTTACTCAAAACTAGCTCAAAACTAGCCCAATCGCGTTTCGAGGGGGTCCCCAGTTTAAAAAATCGCAGGGTTCCCCTGCTACAATTCGCATTCCAGGGGATAAATCGTCTCAGGTTACTTATGTAACCATGGTTCCCTGAGTAGCGAACGAGACACTGCGTCCTCTAGGGGTCGCTATGGGGAACGCCTCGTCGTGACCCGTGTCTGAAGCATACATTGAAAAAACACCAACTCGTTGGCTGGTGACAGCCATGATGTCACTACCGGTGCGACTATAGTATAAATAGGCGCCGGGAGCACACATCATTCACTTCTTCATCTGAAGCTTGCGTCCGCAGCATGGCAAGAAACCTAGAGGACGCAGTGTCTCGTTCCCTACTCAGGGAACCATGGTTACATAAGTAACCTGAGACGTTCCCTTTCATGGGAACTTCGAACTGCGTCCTCCAGGGGTCGCTATGGGGAACAGTATACCCACGCCGCCATGCTGAGGGGAGTGAATGCCAGAAACAATGGCGAGCACTAAGTACCAACTCTACCATATTGTCATGGGAGTTGCCCCTGGGAGGTTAGACGGCTGTCAGTGACATTATTCCCTACGGCCAAAGGCCTAGGCTACATACCCCAAAAAATGTATCTGTTAGGGCCAGAACTCCTGGGCTCGGGGTAGAGCTCAAGGCTTGGAATCAGGAATAGATTCCTTTAAGGGAATACGACGAAGAGCCTAGAATAATACTAGTCTTGGCCTGTCACACAGGGGCTACCGCACGTTTCTCTTTGTATGTGCTGAAGGAACTGTCTCAACAGATCCCTAGAAGCAACACCCTGTTAAGTAGGTATCCAGAGGATACATAGGAGGAGTGGTGCCAAAGGTGGAACCGGGGTTTTAAACCACTCAGAAAGAGCACGAAGCTGTTGCGCGTAGCTCTTACCGTACAGGATTTTAGAAAAGTGGGCAAAGCATAAGGTGCACACTTACCAATTATGTGGATTTTAGAAAGTGGGCAAAGCATAACGTGCTCAGACCTGGACTTCGTGAAGGCCGCTATCCCGGTCTTTCAGCAGGTCAGCCTGATATGCTTGGAGCATCACCATCGTGTGCAATGACGCAACAGCCCAACCTGCTGCTGCTGCGTATGCCCTGGCATCCGAGCGAGATGTCAAGGAGGGGAGTCTTAGAGGACGTCTCACCCATAGAGAGATAGCTGCACCTGAGCTGGAGGGTTATGGCGAGAAAAATAACGTTCATCGAGATACTCGCGACGTCACTTTCTTCACCCGCTTCACGGCAAGTAAAGCCTCGCCATGGCGCGATCCATAATTTCCAAAAGCTCATCATACGCAGGACAGGAGGATTGGGAAGGCTCAGCCTCAGCTTCTTTGCCCACCTCAGACATTTCCTGCTTTTGCTGGGCTGATCCCAGGTGGGTCCTGAATCGTGGGAAGATGATGGCTGCCCCTCTTTCCTCGAAAAAAGAGACAAATGAGAGCAGAGCTTTTCCCTTGGAAAAAACGCTCGCAGTGCACGCCGATTGCCCCCTCGGAGGCATCGCGTGCGTGCTCTTCGCCCAAACAAATAATGCATAGATCGTGTGTGTCATCAGATGTTAAACAACGTCAACACGGATGCACACATCCTTAAATGCTTTGCTAGTGCTCGCCATTATGAGATGAATAGAGATCACTCTTACCACAGAAATGCACGCTTCAAACAAAACAGTCAATGAAGATGAAGAAGAGAATGATGTGTGCTCCCGGTGCCTATTTATACTATAGTCGCACTGGTAGTGACGTCATGGCTGTCGCCGGCCAACGAGTTGGTGTTTTTTCAATGTATGCTTCAGACACGGGTCACGACGAGGCGTTCCCCATATCGACCCCTAGAGGACGCAGTTCAAAGTTCCCATGAAAGGGAAATCATGTTATTGGAGTCGCTTCAACCCGCGGACATGAAAAACTACCCGCGGCAACAATGTTAAAGTAGCCCAAACTTGGCAACACTGGTGATATCAGTTCACTAGATGGCCATCTGCCAAAACATTGAAAACAATTAAAAATTTTACATTCTCATTTTCCACAAGATATGTTTGTCTTCATCTCATCAGCAGTTTCAATTTTGGCACGCTCTCCAGCAGCTGACCACTAACACTGTGTCTACATCAGACGAGAGTGGCGTGATGCGATGGGACAAAACACTATAGAACCCATTCTAATCAGTGATGCTATCTACACTGGATGCTACATGATGTGACGTCACACAACAAATCCCGACAGTAAACTGTTGCCTCGTTCTATTTATGATGTACTGACACAACGTTCAAATGAAGCAATGCAACAACTGTCTCACCCGGTGTAGACACAGTGTAAAGAGCAATGCGGAACACATATCAGAGGTGTGAGAAAACCTTAAATACATTACAAATAGCATATTTGGTGTAGCCTATTTAATCTAATTTGTTGCTGTTTTGGTATGCTTTGTTTCTAGTAGCCGATTCTTCTTCGATGGCATTGTCTAATGGCCCAACACTACACTGCATAAATGTCAAATGTAAATGTCAATACAGAATAGAATAGAATTTCAGGAAAAAGAATAGCATTTCAGGATTCCGTGTCCAAGGAATGTATGTACTGAATGTAATTTGTAAGTTGTTATGTAGGTCGCTTTAAGAAAAAGTTTTCTATAAAAATGTAATATGCATAAATGACAAATGTAAATGTAAATACACAATAGAATATAATAAAATACAAACGAATATTGCCACATAGCTAGGCTGGTGGAAATTGGTAGATACAATAGAGACAATGCAGGAATATACAGTTACATAAATTTGCACTATATTGCATTATATATTATATTTAACACTGTACATTATATACAATATGGCAAATGGTATATACATAATAAACATTGTTAAAAGCAAATATAAAATCCAAATAACCATAAAATTGTGCATAGTTAGGATGGAAAAATAAACAGTTCTATCAACTTTAGATAGAAGAATAAAATATGTCTAATTTCTTCTGTTATTGATGTAAAAAGATGCCTCAAACTTGATGTTATTTTGGTTTAAATTAATCTGTCACAGATGCTGGCCAATTAGGAAAATAGCAACATGGACAGGCTGCATGAAATCCCCAAAACTACACAAAGTAAAATAAAACACAACCCACACTGCATTAAATACAGGTTCACTTGCAGGGAGGATAAGGTGAATCATTGCCTGTCGAGAGCATGAAACCATTAAAATTCACTGGGCATTTAGAAAGCAAACAATATAGATAAGCAATAGGATAAACAATATTGGTACTGTTTTGCATCAACATATAATACCGAATGTAAAATCTTTTAAAGATGCTGGAGCAAAACCAGTTGAGAACATCAGCGGCTCATGATCTTAGCAAGCAGGAAAAAAATGATTAGCAGCATTGATGGTTGTGAGATCAGATGGAGAGGGCAGAATGAAAAACGTGAATGAAGAGAGTGAACAGAGGGAGGGAGTGCAGGTGACTGGAAACTTCCGTTTCATATAAGAGCTTTAATATATGAGAAACAGGATTGAATGTCTCTGTGGAGGTGATAAGAAAGAAAGGGAAGGGAGATGTACAACGGGCTGAACAGCCTGATACATGTGTTCAAGACGAGCTGGCCAATGAGGTTGCAAGGTACGCCTCATTTTCAAAATACTGAGGAAAAAAACAGTACGTTATGTAACGATTCTGTGCTAAAGCATTAGGAAATGAGAACATCATATGCAGCATAAACTGGAAAAGCCCTCAGAGACTACTTGAGTGTATGCAAAGAACAAATCTTATTTATATGATTACTGTGGATAAATAAATTGCTTTGGTGCATTAAAATGATCCAAGTTGCTTTAAATCGTTCCCTGTTGTGGTTAACCTACAGGTCACCTTTTCAAACATGACACAAGATAAATGTGATTGACTACTGTAGTCCTAATTGCCTGTTGGAGGAAAACATATGCACGTTAAATGACACCTTAGAGACCAATTTATCGCAGATGTAGAAATATCTTCCCAAGCATTACTTAACATGTATTTGTGTCTGTGTCTATAGTATATCATATCTTTATATTAAATCTATTCATGTTTTAATAACAGAGTAAGTCCATCCATAAAATAAATGCTTAATTGAAACCATATTTCAAGGTAGGATTTCACAGACTAAATAAATAAATAATCAATAATCAAAATAAATAAAACTAAATAAATTATAATTATAAATATAAGTAATAATAATAATTAGAAAATATATAAATAAATGATTTATAATGATATGATAATTTAAATTTTAATCATTCTACATTAATTATAGTAATTATAAATATAAATAATAATTATAATTATAACATGTATAAATGTATTAAAAATAAATAAGTAAATATATAAATAAATAAATGATTAACAATAATAAATATAAATAATAATTATAAAATGTATAGATAGATAGATAGATAGATAGTCTACAGACAGACAGACAGACAGATAAATATTATTTGAAATGAACACAGTTACACTAGTAATAAAATATCTTATCAAACTAGAAGCTTTCCATGCAGCTCCAAGAATGTTTAAAGGGGTCATATGATGCTTTTTTAAAGATCATTATTTTGTGTATTTGGTGTAACAGAATATGTTGACATGCTTTAATGTTCAAAAAACACATTATTTTTCGAAGGCCAAATAAAGTGCTTTTGCTTTCGCCTAGAAACACACAGCGTCTCCCTGACATGGCTGCTTCAACACTAACTGCGGTTACTGAAACCACGCCTTTTTTCTTTGCGTGCACATTTGGGCGCATTATGCAAATACTCCCACATAGTGACCTAGATATGTGGGGGCGTGTTAGAACGAGCCGTTTCAGGGGGGTGTGGCAGAGTCTTAACTTTGATAAAGAATATCTCTTTGGTTTTGAGACTTTAGTCTTTGCAACTTCATGGATCTTATCTATTCACGAACAGCTTGTAACACTCCAAAGAGAAAGGAAAACTTGAAATCGCATCATATGACCCCTTTAAGTTCTCAATATCAATCTTTCATTAGAACTAGGATTCGTTAAGATTCTAGACTCTGAAACAACTTTGTTTTTCAACTGACATCACCAAGCCTACTTTTTTTGTTCATATGACTAGATTAGGTAAATCTATATCCTGTTTCACTTAGAAATACATTACATTATGGAAATAAACACATGAATACACATCATCCAATTAAGACATCAAAAGCTTTGCTCTAACTTTCCAGGGTTAAATGATTTTCATTTTGGATCAAGCTGCCATAAATCTAGTCAAATAAACAACCGTCTATTTGCCTCCTGAGGGCAACAACAACAGACAAGACTTAATTGACTGACGTGCCCATCTGATTGTCTCTCTGTTAAGAAGCAAAGACTCATGTATGGATATTGAAGTCTTCTGTCTGGCTGACACTCAATATGACACGGATCCTTTATGCAGTCAGACCTTCTCGCTGACAGCACTGTTAGGACACTCACGGACATCTATGACCCTTATTAGCATTCAATGGAAACAACTCAAAACAATTCGATACAAACAAACACATAGATCAGCACTATCAATAAAGCAGGTCTATACACACTCTCATGAAGATTAAGGGTAAGGCATGTTGCATCATTGATATATATATATATATATATATATATATTGACACATGCACAACATTTTATAATTATTTGAAAATGTTTTGCATAAAAACACAAGAATAAAAACATTTGCACCTGTACGAATGAGGTTCGGCAGAAACTCTTCATATGGAGATGGTTTGGGTGTGTATTATGCTAATTACTATCTGCAGGCATGCACTCTCCAATGTGGATTCATTAACATTTCAACAAAGGTAAGAACGAGAGAGAGAGAGAGAGAGAGAGAGAGAGAGAGAGAGAGAGAGATTTTATTTAAACGTGGAAATAAACCTGGAAAATGAACAATTATGAACATTTAAAACAAAAGGTCACTAATCAACTTAGCAAATTTGCACAAAACTTGCTGAGTTCATGCAGCTCAAGTTTTGCTGTCATTAAAGCAGAAATAAGACATTAAGACAATGTTTTAAACTTGATTTTTTAAACTGATTTTTGGATCCTACTGTATAAGCATGATTACATTTAGCACAACTGCTAAGTGTCAATTGAATTAATTTTCATTAACACAGGCACAGTTCAGCTATACTGAAATAATTATAGCAATATGTAAAAATGCGGTTTAAGCACTGAATCCACAAGGAACTCAAAAGCTGATAATTTATGACAAGTTTCTTCACCTCACAGCAACTGGCTGCCTACCAATGATTTTCCCCTCTCAAATTGCACATTTCCCAACTTATTGATGATCTCACCACTTGCTCCACTCTGCTGTCAATCCCATAATGCCCCTCAAGTCTGCTGCTTGGCTCCCATAGAGAAAGAAATGAAAGCCTCACTCATGCTCTGCCTTCTCCACTCCAGTAGACAAGAGAAGCAGCATCACATTAATTGAATAAATAAAACATATAATTTTCAAACCCTATGTTTTCCAGACTTCAAGATAGACATTTGTGGAAATATGCATTTCTTTGTATCTTTATATCTTTGTAGACTGAAAAAAACAACAGGTACTCAACAGGGATGTAAAAATTTATATTTTCATAATCAACGAGTCAGGCTGGTGGTCTGAATCGCTAACCGGAGTGTGTACATAAACTAACAATTAAAAAACAGCACAGACTTAAATCACAGAATGTTCAGGAATTCAACGGAAATATATAGGCTAAATCTATAATCTTTTATTGCACAATATCTTTGCCGTAACAAAAAACTTGAGATGGATTATGCAAAATAACAGGAACATTGCTCTCAGCAAACAATTTGAAGACTGACAGTAATTGTCTTCAAATGTATTGAAAGTGGTCGACTTATTGGAAAAGTGGTGCTCTAATAGATGTAGTGGCAGGGTTTTAAAGTTAATTAAATTAAACATAAGATGCAGGCAGAGTTAACTATCGTCAGTGATTCACTGCATTTGGCACAACGCTCTGTGAAAAGTTGCATCTCTACAGTCATTCCCTTTAAAGCACCACTGCTAAAAATATTATAGATAGGTCAATCTTGCAATCTATTCTGTCGTACGACTTGACTGACATTGTTGAAGAACAAATTCTTCAATACATCACAGCAAAACAAATATTAATATCTACTTTGACAATGGTCTATTTTGTGGCTCTTATACTGCATAAAAAATGTATGCATTAAAATTTCATTAAAAAATTATGCATTTACTACCGTTCAAAAGTTTGGGGCAGTAAGACTTTTATTTTTACTTGGCAGTAAAGCCATGTATAATATTTCAAAAGATTTATATTTTTAAAAAAATGCTGCTCTCTAGATCTTTATTGTCATCAAAGAATCCTGAAAGCAGCCAGCACGCTCAGCGATACTACAGCGGAAATAAAAGTTAGGCCTTCTTTCTTTGCGTGAACATTTGGGCGGCGTTATGCAAATCTTCCCACATCGTGACGTAGATATGTGAGGGCGTGTTAGAACGAGCCGTTTTAGGTAGGCGTAGCTGACTCTTAACTTTTATAAAGAATATCTCTTTGGATTTGAGACTTTAGTCTTTGCAACTTTACAGATCTTCTTTATGCACCAAGAGCTTGTAACACTCCAAAGAGAAAGGAAAAATTTAAATCGCATCATATGACCCCTTTAAGCACCAAAACAGCATATTAGAATAATTTCTGAAGTATACCGAAGACTGAAGTAATGGCTGCTAAAAATCCAGCTTTGCCATCACAGGTATAAATTTTATTTTAAAATATATAAATACAGAGAGCAGATCTTTTAAATTGTAATAAATTGTAATTTATTCTATTTTTAGTTAAATAAACACAGCCTAAAATACTTCTTTGAAAAACAAAAAAAAATCTTACCAACCCCAAACTTTTGAATGGCTGTGCATATGTAAATTTGATGCATAAATACTGCATTAAAAAATATGTATATGCATGCTTGGATGTGGGAAAGGAGATGCACATGAGTGTGTCAATCAAGCACACACACAATACAAAAAGCATCACTTAAGACTTAGAACAGTCAAAAGAACATATGACGTTAAGTGTGATAATAAGAGAAGCTGGCACATCCACTTTAGTGTCAGTCACGCAACATGGTTTTGAGTCTAAAAATTCCTCCAAGAGACAATTCCTCATTTCAATCTCATTCCCCACTACAACCCCCGCTAACAGCACATATGTTACCACTCTCAAAACCATACTGACGTAACAGCCGGAAGACAGGCGTATGCAGAGCGTTAAGATAGCACACGATGAGTCATAATAGTCTGTCACCGATGGCAACTCCACTCAGGGTCAAGGACCACCAATGAAGGATATGCATTCCTCAAATCAAGAAGAAGGGATAAGAAAAGACAAGCCATTCAACATTCGATTAAGTCAACCCTGTTTCACATACTTTATGGAGGCCCGCATAAAAAATGGGGTTGTTCTGTGCTGGGTTTGGCCAAGATACTGTAGTAGTCCCTCAACATAGGGTGTACAGCGTGATAAAAAGAGAGGCATGCTGGTCTCTGGATATGAATTATGCATGAGAAGAAGGCAGAAGTGGAGATGGTCATATTGAAACAGATTGGTGTCCCAGCTATCAGCTAAAAGATATTTTTATATTCACCAGCAGCAGTTTGTGTGACTGGGCATTTTCAACACAGTGTGATAGCTGGGAAGTCTAAAGCTCCTTTTCCTAAAAGAAAACTGCCTTTTTCTGAGCTTCTTTTAATGCGAGAAATTTATACTGCCCTTGGGCTATAAACAACAGCTTAAGTGCCTTAGGAGCACCACAATATATATGTGTGTGTTTATGTTTATGAGCCTATACGTTTGCTTGGGTGTGTGTCTCAATATATACAGTATTTAGCTACGAGTGTGCTTGTCAATTGTTTTGCCCATGGAAAATGAAGAAACATTTTGGATTAACTCTGCGAAAGCCCTTGACAGCCATTATACAGTATACTTACATATTCTTGAAACATGAATGAAACGGCAAAGAAAAGACTCTGTAACTTAACATTGCATGCTCCTTGAGTGTTTTAGACAATAAGAAAATAACTGAGATTTTAGAAATCTCACTGCTAATGTCTAATTAAAGTAACAATTTAAAAATGCTGATTTCACTGTGTGCATACAGATAATTAATTCTGGGTTATCAATATATACAGTATTTAGCTACGAGTGTGCTTGTCAATTGTTTTGCCCATGGAAAATGAAGAAACATTTTGGATTAACTCTGCGAAAGCCCTTGACAGCCATTATACAGTATACTTACATATTCTTGAAACATGAATGAAACAGCAAAGAAAAGACTCTGTAACTTAACATTGCATGCTCCTTGAGTGTTTTAGACAATAAGAAAATAACTGAGATTTTAGAAATCTCACTGCTAATGTCTAATTAAAGTAACAATTTAAAAATGCTGATTTCACTGTGTGCATACAGATAATTAATTCTGGGTTAAAAAATATTATTTAACATCACCAAATTAAACATATTAGGTCACACCAACAGAAAAAAAGTATCAATTAAACATAATAAAAAAAATATTACAAAGGGAGATCAGATAATAAAGAATTATAACATACACTACCATTCAAAATTTTGGGGTAAACTTTTTTGAAAGAAACATCTTAGGACCACCAAGGAAACCATGATACATTTTGCAGAACAAAAAGAATAGAAAGTTCAAAAGAACAGCATTTATTTGAAATATTTTGTATTATTATAATATTGTCACATAATTTAATGCATGCTTGCTGAATAAAAGTAATAATTTCTTCTAAAAAAATCTCACTGATCACAAACTTTTTATTGGTAATATACATAATGATATGCTAAAACTAATAATAATAATAATACAGAACGCAAAATAGAACAACCACAGAACAACCACAAAATGTTCACATTTGGAGGAAATATTCCCATCTCTATTTTCAACTATATTTAGGCCTACCTTCCACTTCAAAAACTGCACTAATGTTTGGTCAACGTCAAGTCAACGTCAAGTCAATGTTTTATTTTAGTTTTCACAGCTACACTTTATGTGGACTACAGTGTGAAGACAGCAGCTTTGCATGTAGAACTGTGTTGTAAAAAGGCGAAGGCTATACTTGAGGGACATGTGACTCATCTCTTTCTCCAGCACCTTTGGACACTATGTAGCAGACACCAGGTTCACTTTTTGATTTAGTATTCTGTCTCCCCACTCTCTGACTTTGTATCTGCCTTTTCCTCATAGTACGAAACCAAGCAGGACAGTTCAAGAATGTACAGGTCTATGCTACAAAACACCAAGTTAGGTAAAACTGCCATAATTTACAATTAAGTAATCGTTATTTAATTTAATCATTGTGTTAGGTGTTGAGTGCGAAAAGGGTGTATAAAGATATAGAATGGTAAAAACATTAAATTAAGTATTAAAAAAGTTGCTGAATAATTTAGAGAGTGTCAATGTTTTCCCTCCAATGTTTTCTTTCATTAAGTCACACTAAAATTGGAAAGTATTGCCGTATTACAAAGGAGTCCCACAAGGCTCAGGTTTAGGTCCTGTGACTTTTACTACTTTATAATGTTGACGGATCATGTTGTGCAATGTATTGCAAACCGATTTAATGGTATTCACATTTAAAATGTGGATTGAAAGCTTACTGAAAGTCGATTTTTAATCTGGGAAAAAATATCTTGCTGGCACCTTGCTTGATGACATGCTACACTTCCAACAGCAAGTAGAAAACTAATGAGAATTTATCATCAACTGAGGAATTAATCAAATAGACTACTGAGAATTACACTCCTACATTTCAACAGTCTTACAGTTGTAGTTTATTGGCATGCATGTTTTTTAATGATTACTGTTGGCCAATCACACAGAGTACATTTTATGATTTAACGTTTCCAAGCCAATTTTACACCAAATTCCTCATTATATACAGTATTTCTCTCTTTTTCCAAAGAAATACAAACTCGTGAATGGGCAACCAAGCCTAGAAATTCCACCTGTTCATACTGAATTGGAACAAATTTATGCACCATACTCCTATGGTAGCACAACACACTTACAGTATATTATATTCACTCAATTATGATCAATCTAGAGAGTGCCTTTTTACTGGGGTTTTAATTGCTACTGTAATTATGTAAGTGTACTGTTATATTTATATTTTGTGATGGCGCACATGGCAACAGTGGAGCATTGCTGATAAATAAATATTGAGCAAATAAGTACATCATGTTAGAAAGTGGTTCACATGCTACTTAAGAATTGTTTTTTTGTCATTGACATACTGTCTTTGGTGGCTGACTAAATACTTTTTTGCCCCACTGTATATATTAGGGTGGGTAAGCGATTACATTTTTTTATCTAATTAAAAGAAATATTTAGTTTGATAAAATTGATTACATATACTCTTTTGGACCATGAGGGTGAGTAAATGATGACACAATTGTCATTTTTGGGTGGGTGAATTATACCTTTAATAATTGATTTTATTAATTTTATTATTATTATTATGGAAATATGAAATATTTCTTTAATAAAATTATACTCTAAACTAAAACTGCCAGTAGGTGGTGGTAAATGTCTTAATGATTAAGTCATTGAGTCATTTATTCATTCATTTGATTCGTACAAATGGCTGATTCATTCAGGAGTGAAGTAAATGGTTCTTTATGAATGGTCCATTGAATCATTAGGCTTGAAGCGGATCATCACCATCAGCTCGATCGGTGTGTGACATCAAAGTACCGCGAGAGTGATTAGAGAGCAGATGGCTCCTTATGCTTTTGAATCGCTCTCGCGGTACTTTGATGTCATACACACTGCGATCTGTGCAGTGCCGCTTCAAATCCAATGCGCCTAATGATTCACCCAATTCGTTCAAAACGTGCATTAAGAAATGAAATGCTGCTGTGTGTTGCTCGGAGACGAACAGTTCTGCTTTGTCTTTATATTTCCGTTGGCAAAATTGAGCAAAACAGACAACATTGTGTCTAAAATAACACAATATTAACTTATTATTTAGTGAACTGTTGTATAAGATCAGTATCACATTTGCACTCGTGTGATATTGCACTTATTGCTCATGTGATATTGCTTAACTATATAAAAAAATTAAAAAGGGGCATTTTTGCCCCATATCTTGAATTTTAGGGACATTCTAACTACATTCTTTAGGCTCATCACACAGTGAGTTGTTGCCCTGCCTCATATTTGTCATCAATCAGCTATATGAAATGTCAGATGACCCACATAGGTCTAGGGTGGGGCAAGTGCGTTAAATGCGTTCATAATTTTAACGCGTTATTTTTCACTGTAATTAATTAATCTAATTAATGCATTAAATTACCAGCCCTAATATATATATATACACACACACACACACACACACACACACTTTAATTCTAAAACAAATAAAATAATTAGAAGTCATTGTATACTGAATCAAGTGTAAATACATCAGAAAAGTAACTGTGTAAGCCTGCCTTTTTACAGTTACTCCCAATGACTTGTAAATCTAAGATTTTCAAGAACTACTTCATTTACAATGCTTCTGGGAAACAGTCCGTAATTCTATGATGATTTGCACGGCCTTTTTTACAATCCACTTACGGTTGCGATGCTTTCGGGAAAAGTGGGACCATTCTGCCTAAGGTCCTTCATAAATCTATTCAGCTCTTTGAGATCTGTTAAACTAACCCCAACTCAAAGTAATCACTTATAAATGGTTTCGTTCATCACACACTATAGTCCATCATGTTGTGAAAATTTGGTCAGATAATTATAACAATACTATCAAAATCATCTGCAGGAGACAGATCCTTTTCCTAATTGGCTCAGATTCAGATTCAACTCTCTAGTCAAGCATACACCTATGTTCATTATCTAAACACATGGTTATGCTGCATTAATAAGGTCGACCGGAACCCAACACTTCTCAATTAATATAAACCTAAATGATTACGTGAACAGTATCTGCAGTTATAAGTGTCGGTTTTGTTTTACTGTCCAACAACAAAAGACACTATCTACATGCACCTCAGCAAACAATATGGCACTGAGCTTTTAATCACTTAATTACTACTTTTACAGTTTGATTAATATCTGTCAGCTGAAACTAAAATTTTCCCCCAAGCAAAATTAAATGGTATGCTGCAAATTGTGAACAATATTGTGATTCTTTACACTGATGCATCAGATGATGACATTTTTAGTGTAAAATAAATTCTCTGTAAAATAATTCCGGCTTAAATCACTGCAGAATGCACACTATTTTCCAGCTCTATACAAACAATAAAGTTAATTTGTTTACATGTAAAAGAGCCATAGCACTGATCATAATTGAACTGCGTGAGAGAGAATGAATCTGCCTAGAGAAAGAGTGTGAAAGTCTTAAGGAAGTGCTTCACAGATCATTGAAACGGCAGCTAGAAGAGAAATCACATTCTAAACTGCTGGAGAAAATAACGAGAAGAAGCTCTGCACTAAATGCAGCAATAACATGACGTCACCTCTCCTGTTTGAAAGCGTCACCGTCGCTCTGAGCTGAGCTCTTGTGTTTCTGCTGCTTCAGCACATTGTGGACTCGCACCTTATAACTCTCAAACTCAGACACCGTCGCTGCAAGATCAGCCTGCAATCAAAACAACACAAGAGAGACAGTGCATAAAAATTAATTATATATATATACAGTGGGGCAAAACAAGTATTTAGTCAGCCACCAATTGTGCAAGTTCTCCCACTTAAAAAGGTCTGTAATTTTCATCATAGGTATACCTCAGCTATGAGAGACAAAATGAGAAAAAAAATTCCAGAAAATCACATTGTAGGATTTTTAAAGAATTTATTGGTAAATTCCTCGGTAAAATAAGTATTTGGTCACCTACAAACAAGCAAGATTTCTGGCTCTCACAGACCTGTAACTTCTTCTTTAAGAGGCTCCTCTGTCCTCCACTGGTTACCTGTATTAATGGCATCTGTTTGAACTTGTTATCAGTATAAAAGACACCTGTCCACAACCTCAAACAGTCACACTCCAAACTCCACCATGGCCAAGACCAAAGAGCTGTCAAAGGACACCAGACACAAAATTGTAGGCCTGCACCAGGCTGGGAAGACTGAATCTGCAATAGGTAAGCAGCTTGGTGTGAAGAAATCAACTGTGGGAGCAATTATTAGAAAATGGAAGACATACAAGACCACTGATAATCTCCCTTGATCTGGGGCTCCACGCAAGATCTCACCCTGTGGGGTCAAAATGATCACAAGAACTGTGAGCAAAAATCCCAGAACCACACGGGGGGACCTAGTGAATGACCTGCAGAGAGCTGGGACCAAAGTAACAAAGGCTACATCAGTAACACACTGCGCTGCCAGGGACTCAAATCCTGCAGTGCCAGATGTGTCCCCCTGCTTAAGCCAGTACATGTCCAGGCCCGTCTGAAGTTTGCTAGAGAGCATTTGGATGATCCAGAAGAGGATTGGGAGAATGTCATATGGTCAGATGAAACCAAAATAGAACTTTTTGGTAGAAACTCATCTTGAGGAGAAAGAATGCTGAGTTGCATCCAAAGAACACCATACCTACTGTGAAGCATGGGGGTGGAAATATCATGCTTTGGGGCTGTTTTTCTGCAAAGGGACCAGGACGACTGATCTGTGTAAACGAAAGAATGAATGGGGCCATGTATCGTGAGATTTTGAGTGAAAACCTCCTTCCATCAGCAAGGGCATTGAAGATGAAATGTGGCTGGGTCTTTCAGCATGACAATGATCCCAAACACACTGCCCGGGCAACGAAGGAGTGGCTTCGTAAGAAGCATTTCAAGGTCCTGGAGTGGCCTAGCCAGTCTCCAGATCTCAACCCCATAGAAAATCTTTGGAGGGAGTTGAAAATCCGTGTTGCCCAGCGACATCCCCAAAACATTACTGCTCTATATGAGATCTGCATGGAGGAATGGGCCAAAATACCAGCAACAGTGTGTGACAACCTTGTGAAGACTTACAGAAAACGTTTGACCTCTGTCATTGCCACCAAAGGGTATATAACAAAGTATTGAGATTAAATTTTGTTATTGACCCAATACTTATTTTCCACCATAATTTGCAAATAAATTCTTTAAAAATCCTACAATGTGATTTTCTGGATTTTTTTTTCTCATTTTGTCTCTCATAGTTGAGGTATACCTATGATGAAAATTACAGGCCTCTCTCATCTTTTTAAGTGGGAGAACTTGCACAATTGGTGGCTGACTAAATACTTTTTTGCCCCACTGTATATATTAGGGTGGGTAAGCGATTACATTTTTTTATCTAATTAATTACATGATTTGGCCATTAATTAATCTAATTAATCGCAAATTAATCGCACATCAAATTTGGCTGAGAAATAACTCCCAAAAGATAATTTAAAGTCATTGTTGTGTAAAGCATCAAACAGACATTACAAAAAGTAGCTTCAGCAAGAAATATTTAGTTTGATAAAATTGATTACATATACTCTTTTGGACCATGAGGGTGAGTAAATGATGACACAATTGTCATTTTTGGGTGGGTGAATTATACCTTTAATAATTGATTTTATTAATTTTATTATTATTATTATGGAAATATGAAATATTTCTTTAATAAAATTATACTCTAAACTAAAACTGCCAGTAGGTGGTGGTAAATGTCTTAATGATTAAGTCATTGAGTCATTTATTCATTCATTTGATTCGTACAAATGGCTGATTCATTCAGGAGTGAAGTAAATGGTTCTTTATGAATGGTCCATTGAATCATTAGGCTTGAAGCGGATCATCACCATCAGCTCGATCGGTGTGTGACATCAAAGTACCGCGAGAGTGATTAGAGAGCAGATGGCTCCTTATGCTTTTGAATCGCTCTCGCGGTACTTTGATGTCATACACCGATCGATCTGTGCAGTGCCGCTTCAAATCCAATGCGCCTAATGATTCACCCAATTCGTTCAAAACGTGCATTAAGAAATGAAATGCTGCTGTGTGTTGCTCGGAGACGAACAGTTCTGCTTTGTCTTTATATTTCCGTTGGCAAAATTGAGCAAAACAGACAACATTGTGTCTAAAATAACACAATATTAACTTATTATTTAGTGAACTGTTGTATAAGATCAGTATCACATTTGCACTCGTGTGATATTGCACTTATTGCTCATGTGATATTGCTTAACTATATAAAAAAATTAAAAAGGGGCATTTTTGCCCCATATCTTGAATTTTAGGGACATTCTAACTACATTCTTTAGGCTCATCACACAGTGAGTTGTTGCCCTGCCTCATATTTGTCATCAATCAGCTATATGAAATGTCAGATGACCCACATAGGTCTAGGGTGGGGCAAGTGCGTTAAATGCGTTCATAATTTTAACGCGTTATTTTTCACTGTAATTAATTAATCTAATTAATGCATTAAATTACCAGCCCTAATATATATATATACACACACACACACACACACACACACTTTAATTCTAAAACAAATAAAATAATTAGAAGTCATTGTATACTGAATCAAGTGTAAATACATCAGAAAAGTAACTGTGTAAGCCTGCCTTTTTACAGTTACTCCCAATGACTTGTAAATCTAAGATTTTCACATAGTTGAGGTATACCTATGATGAAAATTACAGGCCTCTCTCATCTTTTTAAGTGGGAGAACTTGCACAATTGGTGGCTGACTAAATACTTTTTTGCCCCACTGTATATATTAGGGTGGGTAAGCGATTACATTTTTTTATCTAATTAATTACATGATTTGGCCATTAATTAATCTAATTAATCGCAAATTAATCGCACATCAAATTTGGCTGAGAAATAACTCCCAAAAGATAATTTAAAGTCATTGTTGTGTAAAGCATCAAACAGACATTACAAAAAGTAGCTTCAGCAAGAAATATTTAGTTTGATAAAATTGATTACATATACTCTTTTGGACCATGAGGGTGAGTAAATGATGACACAATTGTCATTTTTGGGTGGGTGAATTATACCTTTAATAATTGATTTTATTAATTTTATTATTATTATTATGGAAATATGAAATATTTCTTTAATAAAATTATACTCTAAACTAAAACTGCCAGTAGGTGGTGGTAAATGTCTTAATGATTAAGTCATTGAGTCATTTATTCATTCATTTGATTCGTACAAATGGCTGATTCATTCAGGAGTGAAGTAAATGGTTCTTTATGAATGGTCCATTGAATCATTAGGCTTGAAGCGGATCATCACCATCAGCTCGATCGGTGTGTGACATCAAAGTACCGCGAGAGTGATTAGAGAGCAGATGGCTCCTTATGCTTTTGAATCGCTCTCGCGGTACTTTGATGTCATACACCGATCGATCTGTGCAGTGCCGCTTCAAATCCAATGCGCCTAATGATTCACCCAATTCGTTCAAAACGTGCATTAAGAAATGAAATGCTGCTGTGTGTTGCTCGGAGACGAACAGTTCTGCTTTGTCTTTATATTTCCGTTGGCAAAATTGAGCAAAACAGACAACATTGTGCCTAAAATAACACAATATTAACTTATTATTTAGTGAACTGTTGTATAAGATCAGTATCACATTTGCACTCGTGTGATATTGCACTTATTGCTCATGTGATATTGCTTAACTATATAAAAAAATTAAAAAGGGGCATTTTTGCCCCATATCTTGAATTTTAGGGACATTCTAACTACATTCTTTAGGCTCATCACACAGTGAGTTGTTGCCCTGCCTCATATTTGTCATCAATCAGCTATATGAAATGTCAGATGACCCACATAGGTCTAGGGTGGGGCAAGTGCGTTAAATGCGTTCATAATTTTAACGCGTTATTTTTCACTGTAATTAATTAATCTAATTAATGCATTAAATTACCAGCCCTAATATATATATATACACACACACACACACACACACACACTTTAATTCTAAAACAAATAAAATAATTAGAAGTCATTGTATACTGAATCAAGTGTAAATACATCAGAAAAGTAACTGTGTAAGCCTGCCTTTTTACAGTTACTCCCAATGACTTGTAAATCTAAGATTTTCAAGAACTACTTCATTTACAATGCTTCTGGGAAACAGTCCGTAATTCTATGATGATTTGCACGGCCTTTTTTACAATCCACTTACGGTTGCGATGCTTTCGGGAAAAGTGGGACCATTCTGCCTAAGGTCCTTCATAAATCTATTCAGCTCTTTGAGATCTGTTAGAAAAGCCTGTGATAAGGAGCTGGTCAGTAGTTATTAGTTCTGAATTGGGTGAGTTAATGTCTTGTGATGTGAAGAGAAGAGAAGAGCCACAGTATCTCTGACTGCAGAGCACTGCTGGTTCATGCATCTCCACGGCACAGCACACCTAATAGGACTGAAGCAGCATGGAGGAAATGTGAAAATCAACTGAAGGGTGAAGGAAATGAATTGAAAGAAGGAAGAAAAAATAGAGTCCTGCAGGAAGATGCTGCAGCCTCTGATAGATGAATGATTCACTGTCTCCAAACTATATCTGACTGCCATGTTCTGACAACATATTTCAGCCGCACCTGAGGGGACAGATTGAAATTGAACATGCTCAGGAGAGACGGGAGGGCAAGCTGGTACAGGAAATACTAGTCATCACAGAGAAGCACTCAGATACCTGATTCGTCATCAGAGCTCATTTAAGCAGGCTACTACTGTAATTAATGATACAACGACTGACCATGATTGAAACTGTAATTTGCCACACAAGTCTTTAAATATGTGATAATGGCTTCGTGAAAAATTCATGCTTCTTTTTTGAGTCTCCATAGGATGAGTGGTAACATTAGTGGCTCTCAGCCACAATGACAGACTTCAGTTCCCAATCAGCAATACAAATGACTTGGACTCAAGCAGTGATGAGCAAATTACCAATCATCAGAAAGATGGAGAGTAAAGTTTTTATCTCTCCTTTTTCAAAACACAAGTTTTTCCATTCCTGTTGCTTCTCAAGAAAATGCCCTACATAGGGACTCAAAGTCACAAGGCAAAATTGTCAAAAAGGCAAAATATGAAATGTAACATGCTATTTAATAGCAGATTCCCATCATGACAACTTACCCCATATAGTCACAAAAGGTCAATGTGTGGTAGCAAACTCTTTCTTTTTTCTTTTTCCTTTTACAAAAAGCTCTCAAGATTTGTGTCCATACAAAAAATTGACTTTCCAAAATAAACTAAAAAGTGTGACAAACAGCCCCTTTATCACCCACACCACTTTCATGTCTTACACACCGTTTTTTCCCTGCCAAAACTGCACTCAAAACAAAGCTTACACTACTTGTTCTGTCAAAAAGGCAATACCTTTCACAAAGTAACCATCTTAATAATTATTCAAAGTCCTACCTTTCTGTAAACCAGCATGTTTGGTGAGTCGTCCGTCTCTCCATTGCTGTTTGGATGGAGGCTGTTGTTCTTCGCCATGGTTCAAAAACTCTGCAAAACAGCTACTCCAGTGGATATATGCACCTGATAGGGAGAAGCCTGGGAAACAGTCCGTAATTCTATGATGATTTGCACGGCCTTTTTTACAATCCACTTACGGTTGCGATGCTTTCGGGAAAAGTGGGACCATTCTGCCTAAGGTCCTTCATAAATCTATTCAGCTCTTTGAGATCTGTTAGAAAAGCCTGTGATAAGGAGCTGGTCAGTAGTTATTAGTTCTGAATTGGGTGAGTTAATGTCTTGTGATGTGAAGAGAAGAGCCACAGTATCTCTGACTGCAGAGCACTGCTGGTTCATGCATCTCCACGGCACAGCACACCTAATAGGACTGAAGCAGCATGGAGGAAATGTGAAAATCAACTGAAGGGTGAAGGAAATGAATTGAAAGAAGGAAGAAAAAATAGAGTCCTGCAGGAAGATGCTGCAGCCTCTGATAGATGAATGATTCACTGTCTCCAAACTATATCTGACTGCCATGTTCTGACAACATATTTCAGCCGCACCTGAGGGGACAGATTGAAATTGAACATGCTCAGGAGAGACGGGAGGGCAAGCTGGTACAGGAAATACTAGTCATCACAGAGAAGCACTCAGATACCTGATTCGTCATCAGAGCTCATTTAAGCAGGCTACTACTGTAATTAATGATACAACGACTGACCATGATTGAAACTGTAATTTGCCACACAAGTCTTTAAATATGTGATAATGGCTTCGTGAAAAATTCATGCTTCTTTTTTGAGTCTCCATAGGATGAGTGGTAACATTAGTGGCTCTCAGCCACAATGACAGACTTCAGTTCCCAATCAGCAATACAAATGACTTGGACTCAAGCAGTGATGAGCAAATTACCAATCATCAGAAAGATGGAGAGTAAAGTTTTTATCTCTCCTTTTTCAAAACACAAGTTTTTCCATTCCTGTTGCTTCTCAAGAAAATGCCCTACATAGGGACTCAAAGTCACAAGGCAAAATTGTCAAAAAGGCAAAATATGAAATGTAACATGCTATTTAATAGCAGATTCCCATCATGACAACTTACCCCATATAGTCTAATTTGTATTATTTAAAATATTAAACGATTGAACTACTATTTTATTAATATAAAAAATATTAACCCTAAGTATTTACATTTTGCAGACACTTCGGTTGTCCCAAATTGTATACATTGTATTCAATCACATTTGATCAGTCTTCTTGTTTTCCTGAAACCATTACCTTGGCATTGTTAGCTCCATGCTCTACTGTTTGAGCTACAGGAAAGCTATTATTATATTAAACAGTGGTAATCTGTTGACACATAGATGTGTGCACACACTGTCAGAGCTGTGTGAGATCACTGCTATATAATTTTGTTTTGTTTTGTTTTTTCCCCCCATATATAACATTCTAAAAGCTCTTTATTCCAAATATACTACAAGCTAGTCAGTGTATTCAGCAGGTGTAATGTATTCTAAGTTGCTTCAGAAGTATTGTAAGTACTACTACGTACAACAATAAAACAGTGCATTGACATAAAAAAGGACATTTACTTTTGGTACTTAAGTCCTTCTGTGCTTTTACTTAAGTAAAAATCTGTCTTTACAACTTTTACTTGTAATGGAGTAATGTTTGACCAGCAGTATCTGTACTTTCACTCAAGTAATGGAGTTGAGTACTTTTTCCGCCTCTGATAACAATGCATAGAGTTAATCAAAATATAAATGGTCAACCAACTTTACTGGACCACTTGAGATGAACTGTTTAGCGCCTCACACAGTTTTTCTTTAACATTGTCCAATGAGAGTAAAGCCCTTCAGAGGCCCCTTGCATATAATTTTCTCTTAACACTACTTGGCAACAAAGCCACTACAGTTCTTAAACATCTGTAAAACCCACAACACAATATTGCAGTGGGTGTTAAAATTAACCTTTGCCAATATTTTAATCATTCTTTGAGACCGATTTCCTTAAGGGTGCTCTTTGGAGCCAGTGTACTATAATCAATAATTTTCATTTCTATTCTCGGTGTTGGTAAAAGGATAACAGATAGGACATCTAACGTAAAGGTTAAAAGTCACCATTAACTACACTGCTCCCCCTTCCAAGTGTGAATTAACAATCTAATGCACACTGCAAAACTGACTTTAGGGCAAATTAAGAGAATCTAAAACAGATGTGGCAGAACATCTGCAGCTGTTCTTCATTGTTTAGCAATGCATAAACTTTCCGTTGCAGCATCTTTATTTTTTTGTATTCATTCTTAGGACGAGACAATGTTGCATTTACAGTTACCATCTATAATATAACTAATCTACATTATTGCAACAATAAAATATATTTGATTTCTCCCCAGAACAAAAAAAATCAAAATCCCCCTATGGATGTCTGTCAGGGGGATCTTTTAACTGGAAATTACCTACAGGGCATTTCCACTGAGATTACCTGAAGTTTTGATGCTTTTAGTCTACCTCTTAGCTTTGAGGTCATATGTTAGTGTAGCCTACTTCTAAAAGATGCCAAAAGATGGCAAATCAGACACGACAATACGTTAATTTGAAAATATATATATATATAAATAAATAAATGTACCTGTGCACCCATCCATTGAAGAGCATTTTACATCTTCAAATAAAAAAGTTTCAAAATTACCTGTTTCAAACTCAATCATTCCTGTACGCAAACAGCATACAATGCAACCGATGAGCAGCTCCGCCCTGTGACCCTGTTTGGGGCTGAGTCAGTAGTCCAATCAGTAAACGCAGAAGGCGGGACAAACCATAGTCTTTGTCCAATCAGTGGCCAGTCGTGCCATCAATCAAAGGTGACTGACATCGTCCCTAGTCCGAAAGGGACAGGCGAAGAGGAAAACAATACATACATTTTTAACACAACGGAACATCATGTAGAGAGAAGACAACAGCTGAAACCAGTGGTTATTCGTCAAATAACAATGTCATTTTGCAAACTTGTGGATATCAGGAAGCATGCGTTAAAAAAAGGAACTCAGTGGTTGAGTTTTAGCGGTTGGAGAAACGAGACAGAAGTTATTATTAGCTATAGTTTATTTGAATAGTTTATGCCTCTGGACTGGACCTGCATCGAACCTCATAACTTAAAAGTGCAACAGGTTGGAAGATGGTGTCTTGGATTATATCTAGGGTCATCGTGTGAGTATTTACTGAAAACTATTTAGCGTTTCTGAGCTTAAAGTAACGTTACATTAGTAAAACTGCTGACTGCGCATTTAGTTCATACGGACAACATCTATCCTGCACACTGTCTCTATATCTACAATGTTACAATACAAAACAATGTTATAAGTACATAAAACAAATTGTAGTTTATTTGTTGTTGGTCAGGGGGGGGGGATGCATAAAGTATGATGTTTTGTCCCCCAATATAATAATAACACTGTTACAGTTACTACATTTCTGCAGTATTCTTATTTTATATATTTTCACTTTCAACAAGGTTCCCACAGGCCTGGAAAATCTGGAATGTACCATTTAAAAGCTTAATTTCCAGGCCCAGAAAAGTAATAGAAATGAATACAATTTTAAAAGGTCATGTAAATGTTTACAGTCAATAGAAATGTATAGTTATGCTCAGAACTGAAGTATTTAGTAGGCTGGAAACTACTGTTTTTGTGAGTGCACAAAAACCTTATTCAGCCATCACAAATCATAGGAAAAGTAATGGAAAAATCTTGGAAATTCACTGGTAAGAAAGTTTAGGAACCTCTGAATCAACCATAATAAAAATTCACAAATTATGCAGAAGAAAAATAAAAACCGACATCAATTTTGCTGACGTAGTGGAGTAGAGCAGGAAATTCATCATGTTTTTGGCTGGAGACCTGCTTTATTCAAAGTCCCTGTCTGCCTGGGAGGAACTGCTGTTTTACTGCTAGACCGTAATGTTACAGTAGGTGTATCCCTTTCTTTGCGGAAAAGGTCAGCACAGCAAAGCACATTCTGTGCCTCATCTCACTAGGTGCTGTTTGCTGTGGCTTTGGTTATCTTTAGTGTACTGACAATATAAGAGATAAGGGTCTCTGGTTGTCACTGATAGAAATACATTTATATATATAGTAGGTTATAGTCAGTTTCAAAGTCTTTTGAAACTCTTTGTGTTCTTACTGTAAGTTAAAATTATGAATTATTCACCATCGGCAAACAAGGCCTAGCTGTTTTAGAGATGTGCAGTAACATCTCACACACACACAAACACACACTCATTCCCTAATTCTTTCCCTTCTTTTTTTACCCTCACGAGTTCTCCCAGAGAACAGCGTAATAGGAAATGCATGACTAAACCATTGTGACTCTAATGTGTTCTCTCAGCATTCGATGTTTAAACACTTTCTTCAGACTAGTAGTAAAAGCAAGACAGGCTGTGTTTGGAAATAGTGACTTGGTGATGCTGCAGTTGTTTAATTACAAACAGTTTTGTATGACATGTATGAGATGACCTCTGCTCTTGACTTCAGCACTTATTTTGCTTTATGGTAGAGATGTTTTAGAGTGGAGAAACGTTACACAATAAATGGAATCCATCCGGACAGGCTGTGTTTGGAAATAGTGACTTGGTGATGCTGCAGTTGTTTAATTACAAACAGTTTTACTGTTTTAAGTTAAGAGATGACCTCTGCTCTTGACTTCAGCACTTATTTTGCTTTATGGTAGAGATGTTTTAGAGTGGAGAAACGTTACACAATAAATGAAATCCATCCAACAGTTCCTCACCACACACACACACACACACCCATGATCACACATAACTTTAGACGGTATCAGGCAGTGATGTCGTTCCCATAGCGACTCGAAAATAAATGGATCAGGGAAACGCAAGCCAGTTACAGTGAAAGCGGTGAATTTACTGTGTGTATGTACTGAATTGAACACCTCTTTGGAAAAAAAACAACGGGATTTCAGTGTCACTCGTCACAATAAATAGAGCATTTTGAGTGATCAGTGTTCCAGTTTAACATTTGAGTAGGCCTGTAACCAAAGGCAAAGGCTGGATTTGCCATCTGGATGGATTATCATCAAATATAAGATTGTGCATAGGGATCCACCGAATATTCAAATTATGGTGGATTAGATAAGCTGATAATTGTTTTATTGTCATATAAAACATGGCTAATAATTTTCATGTAATGGCCGATAATTGATAAATGACAGAATAATACAACATTTTGTCTAAATGCATTTCAAATAAAATGCTTAAAACTAAGATCAGTCAATTTAAATGCTAAAAGTGAATTTAGTCATGTACAGTAGGAAAAAAGGATATTAACGTCAAGATTTGCTAAAAATTGCATTTAACAGTGTTACTGAGTTATTTAGTGTGTTTATATTAAATTAAATTATTAGTCTTTTTAAAGACTAAGTGTTAGATGAAGGCAAAGATAATCCAAATGCAACCAAAAGAAAAAAAAAAAAAAAAAAAAAATCTATAATATTGTCCGATAACCTATATAGATATATTTGTATATCTTAAGTTTTTATATCAGTGTATCTAAATTTTGATTGGTTGGGCATTGAACTGTTCGCCAACCTTTATTTGTTTTCTTGCTTCTAACAGGTGCATGATATTTTTTAATATAAATCATGTCTTATGTGTACTGTATGTATGTGTGTGTTTTATCACAGTCTTTTGTTTGGAACGCTGTATCCTGCATACTACTCCTTTAAAGCCGTCAAATCCAAGAATGTCAAAGAATATGTGAGTACTCAATTCATAAATGCACGTGCATATCTTTATCCATGTTCTACTGATTCTTCACATCTATTTGAGTTTAGAGAGTGTTAATAGCCAGAATAGATGGAGAGCTCCTACTAAACTGTCTGTATATCCTGGTTACTCTTTGTATCTGACGGAGGCTGTCAGTAACTAAACCCTGAGCTGTTGAGCAATTTAATACTGTTCTTCCACCATGTGTGCCCTTTTTGTGGTTTGTGTACTTCCTTTTCTTTCCTTACAAAAAATACTGTGACTGTACCGTGGTACAGTGATGTGATACCATTGTACTTTGATGTATATCATATAGTGAATGAATAAAATTCATATATTATAGTACGTGCATGGTAAGTTTTTGTAAGTAGCACTTCTATACCTCTAACAGGCATTTTGTGTTTGCGTTTGTGGTTTGACAGGTGCGATGGATGATGTACTGGATTGTGTTTGCTCTTTACACAGTGGTGGAGACCATCACAGACCTTTCTTTGGCTTGGTAAATATACACACACAGTCTGGAAAGAGGCAAATTAATAATTGTTAATGGATTGCATGGAGTAATTTTGCATCAAGTGGTTTTATTAACATTTTGCTATTCTTCTCCATTGTATGACTTTTCACTGTCTAGCCTTTGTGGTAAATGAAAAGGGCTTTTATCTGTTGCTGCAGATGTTGAGCTCCATTTGTTTTCCTCAGGCCAGTTAGAGGAACCAGTCCGTTAGGTTCAGTTTCAGTTCGGTTCAATTCCACTGCGTAGTTTTGTGACATTTAAAAAAAAAAAAAAAGATCAGCTCTGCTTGTTTTACTGGCTCTGATTTTCCTAAATTAGATCAATTTTATTTGCATGGATAGTTCTATGCAGTGTACTAGTACTGAAAAAAGTGGCATTGCAATTTTTAAAAATGATGATGTTAATTAACTCCTTTATTCTGTAATGGGGGGAAAAAATCTTATAAATCAAATCCAGATGAGATTTTTTTTTAAAGAAAAATTACTCTCCTAGTTAAATATAATTAATTAAATATAAATAATAATGAAATAAATAACAATATATATAAAAAATAAAATAAATATATAAAAAATGTATTCAAATTGTTTGGTAAATTATTGACGTTGAATTTGACTTTGAATATCGATCCACCAAGCCTGAGGTCCAAGAGACTATAATCATAGAGAATGCATAAATACAATTTATTTTAGTCTTCCGTCATCCCTCTGTTTTCACATTGATGTGATTGTTTCAGGTTTCCAGTTTACTACGAACTGAAAATGGCTTTCGTCTTTTGGTTGCTGTCTCCCTACACCAGAGGAGCCAGTGTCCTCTACAGGAAGTTCCTACACCCTATGCTGGCATCCAAGGAGAGGGTAATGACCTAAACACATCATCAGTTTCCCTGGGAATAGGCGTTCACTTACAGTGAACACATAGCCATACTGAAATGTATTATGGAATCGAGAGGATTACATAATCAATGATTACATAAATGACGTTAAGAGGTAAACAGACGGATTGGGTTAGTTGGATGTGTCGATTACATGATCATTATGAACTAACAATAAACTGCATTGTTTGTTTAACTGCACCTGTATATTTTGTTCCCGGCCCTCTGTAATTATTTGTTTTCAAACAACTCCTAGTTGGAGGTTAAAGGTGAATTTCAATGGTAGATTTATTGACTGTTTCACATTCTGTTTTTCAGGAGATTGATGATTATATCGTTCAGGCCAGAGAGAGGAGTTACGAGACCATGGTGAATTTCGGACGTCAGGGTCTCACGATCGCGGCTGCTGCTGCTGTCTCCGCTGCTGTGAAGGTATGGACACGGACACATGGGCTCATTTGTACACTAATGCACTGTTTATACTAGTCATTTGAGCTAACCTAGCTAACTAAGATGATTTGGTCAGCTTTCTTTCCACGTAAGCAGAAACATTGTTTTGCATTGATACATTACTTCTTTTTGTGATTCATTGTTTACTCTCATTTCTGTTATGCTGTTATAAACTTAAAATAAAAAGGATTTATATGAAAGGATATACCAGGTATAATCTTAACTTTTGTTAGTTAAAGGCTCACAAAGGCTTGATAAAAAATACAGTAATAACCGTAAGAGCAGCCATTACTCTAGGCTTCAGTGTCACTAGATATATGATCCTTCAGAAATCATTTTTTGGAAACTTGTATCATTCTGCTAATACACACACACACACACAAAGAAAACCTTAAAAATATACAGCATGTTAAGGACATGCTGACACAGACACGAAAATGCGCTGCAAAAATGACATGTGCTCTTCACTTTGGCCTCTCCTGTTCTCTTGACTGCTTTTTTCAAATCAAATTTGCTGTCTGGCCATGTCTGGTTCCTAAAAAAGATCTAAATCACTAGTGCTCTTCTGTTTTTGATAAGCCTCTTCAGTTTTTGCTAAGGTCTACTGTTCTTATCTTGATTCTTATCTAGAAACAAGAATATAGACATGAACCACTTACGGTTTCTTTAGAAAATGTAAAAATCTAGTTCAAATCTTCCTGTTTCCTTTCTCTTTCTGTCTTCATGCTAAACTAATCACCAGCAGTAGCTGCTGCACCTAGCCCAGGTAACTTGCTTTCTTTTTCAATCTGCTTTAACCTGTCGCCAGCACATCATTAACTGGGAAGTTAAATAAAAGATGTCTTTGTGTATTATAAAGGTAGCCACAGCTTCAAAGGTTTTTGGTTCTTGAATTCCGTTTACTCAGTGCACCATGTTAGCTGACCACATGACTCATGTCACAGGGACAGGGTGCTATCAGTGAACGTCTGAGGAGTTTCAGTATTCCAGACTTGACGCAGTTACCCTCTGAACAATCAGTGTTCTCAAACCCCAGCCGACGGGCCCTCCAGCCTGCTAACCCTAGCGCTGCTGATTCTGGTGAGTACTGTACATGCACTGAAGGAATAGCTCACCCAAAAATACAAATTCTGGAAATTTACTTTCAAGATCTAGATGAGTTTGTTTCTACAGTAGCATTACATCACTTGCTCTCCAGTGGATTCTCTGCAGGGAATGAGTCCAAACAGCTTATAAAAACATTATAATAATCAAGTAATCCACACAGTCCAGTCCATCAATTTACATCTTGTGAATTGAAAAGCTGTGTGTTTGTAAGAAACTAATCTATCATAAAGACCTTTTAACTTTAAACTGCCCAAAATACGCATCCAAAGTCCATATTAATGCTTCCTCCAGTAAGAAAGTCCATCCTCTGTTGTCCTCTCACATTTATATCCACCAGTATATTTGTTTTTGCTTGTAAACATTGCATGATCTATGCATATGTCTCTCCTGATTAAGACATGATGACTTTTTCACTGGAGAAAGCATTATTATGGATTATTATTATTATGGATAGAGGGCTCAGATGCAACAAAGTTAAAAATGTCTTAATGATGGATTAACAGACAGTTTATGGGTTACTTGCGTAACATGTGGATTATTTTAATATTTTATCAACTGCTCTCATTCTGATGGCACCCATTCTGCAGTGATGTGAAGCAAGTGATGTAATGCTAAATTTCTCCAAATATGTTCAGATGAAAAAAAATCTTGGATGGCCTGGGGTGAGTAAATTTGAGCAAATTTTATTTTTAGGGTGTAAATATTTTTGGGTGAACTTTTCATTTAATGACATCATAGCTGATTACATAATGATAAATGATTATGTAATTATGAAAAATTATAACACACTGATTTATCTAAATTAAACTAAAGAAACAAATGAACTGTAACAAGATTCAAAATGTCCTTTTTATTGCTAGGGCAAATGAACCCTAGCGGAGCACATTGTCATCAGAAAATAAGTATTATGTCTCCCTCTAGTGGTAGTATGGAAAGTATTGAAAAGCAATCCTGGTGGAAAGTTCAGCTGGTCACTCAATACATGTAACCAAAAAACAAAATGAAAACCATTAGTAAAAAAACAAAAATGAAAATATGACTTTCTTTCAAGGACAAAAGAAACCTGAACTTACAATGAAAAGAGACCGATGATGAATAAGCTCCATGCAACTTTTTCCACTATATTCCAATAATTTTCATTGCGCTTGTGCATCCTTTATGAGGCTTGAAAGCTTCAGAATCCATTTGTGATTGTATGGAAAATATATTTTTTGGTCTGTTCCACAAATTCACAATATGGGTTTGGAGCGACATGAGGGTGAGTAAATGATGACAGATTTTTTTTGGGGGGGTAAACTAATCCTTCAAGGTTCAGTTCCTCTTGTTTGAGATCTTTATTGCTTCCTCTGTGCATCTGCTCCAACAGAGCCATATAAACAAGCAGGGGAGGGGCATGAGGAGGAAACAGATGGAGTATTCTCCGATGACGAGGCGTCAGTGCAGAAGGGTCTGCGCAGATCTCAGAGTGTGAAACTCGCCCGTGCCAAAGCAGCACGCAAAGAGGTACATTTGCACATGCAAACATTTTATGTTCAATTGTATCATAATGTAAAGCAGAATATAAAATACAAACACTTTCCCTGGTGGTCTCAGACTTTCAGACCCCACTGTAGTACTTCCTGAAAATTAACTGTGAATTGATGTTGTATTGTTTTTAAAGCCTCGCTATGGCTCTCTGAAGCTGAAACCCAGAAGGCGGCAGTTGATTACATCATCCACTTTTGACCATCCTTGATTGTCCAATACAAACCCACATGGGATCAGCATCAAAACGGCAGTCTAATCCTCGGTTTAAAACTGTTTAATCCTAAACTTCGGATTAATGCTAATGCTCTTTCAAAGCAGCACTAAACACAAAACTACAAACAGACTTACAGCATGAACAATGACTTTTACATTTATTCATTTAGTAGAGGCTTTTTTCCAAAGTGATTTACAGATGTAAAATACTACAGTACAAGTGACAATGATGCAGAATGAAGAATAGAGAATTTTGCATGCAGCATTATTTGTTCAGAAAAAAAAACAAAGCCTAATATGAGTACAGGAAGACTAAGAATGTACTAATAATGTCATTTAAAAGTGGATCTGAGTGCATCTGATCTGTAATTTGATATGAACCTGCCTTTGTAGAGACATCTCTTATTACGCATAGCGTGGACACAGTAGCACAGGTATATCCCTGATGGCCTCGCTCTCCCTCTACAGGGGCAGGAGTCAAAGTCAAAGGTTTCTGTAGTGTGCTCCCTTCAGCCTGTTTTCCCTGTAATGAAATGGAGCAGGAAAAAAAGTGCATGTTAGCGGGGTTTTGTGTATGCATAGGTGTTTCAGCTTGTTAATGTTTACATTTCTATAGTTCACACAGAATTAAAGTTCTTTCATCATTTATTCACCCATATGTCATTCCAAACCCACATTCTTTTTTCTTTTTTTTTTCAATGGAATGCAAAAGGCATATTTTTGAAGAATATTCTGTACGCTCTTTTCCATATAATTTAAAGTGAAATGGGATTTGGCCTGTCAAGCAAGCTCCAAAATGACCGATAAAGTATCATAAAAGCGGTTTATTTCACTATATACATCGCTCAAAATGCAATAAAAAAACATTGAAGCCATTTTTCTCAAGTTCAATATTATTGCATTTTGTCTTTAGTGAAGTTAACGGTTATCTTCTCTGAAATTCTAAAATGTACTACTGAAAGTTCGGAAATTGCATGTTAACACCATTGGTTCATTTCGGAACTATCATGTAAGGGAAGATTTACAATAAAATGTAATGTTCCAAATAATTTGCACAGGTTTGGAATGACATGAAGAGTAAATTATTTTTTCCCTACATTTTTGGGTGAACTATGCTTTTAACTTTTAAATCTCATGAAATTCTGTAACTCTAATCTTAAGTTGTTTTTAAGTAACAGTATTTTTAAAAGTGGTTTCAAAATACATTTCTTAAGTTTGAATGCCTTGGGATTGTATTTTTAAAAACATTTTGTGCAATCCATTTTAGAGTGATGTATGTTCATGTTGGTTTTAGTCTGTCATTCTAACGTTTTTCAGCCTTCTCTAATTTAAATTACAGCATGCACTAATTAGCATATCATTTGACCAAAACACTCCAGCTTTATCTTTGCAAAGCATGACAGGAGAGTGAATCTGACTAGATGACAGAAGGCTGTTTGTACTGTACTTGTGCAAACAATGGGATGATTTGGTTTGCTAGTTTGTTTTGTGTGATAGAGGAAATCTGTTGATTAGGGATATGTATGCAGATGTGTGACCAACAGCGGCGTTGAATGTGTTAGGATCTGGATCTAAACCAGTAAAAAGGTTAAAACAAACCAGTAAAACAAAGTTTATTTTCTTTGACCCTCGAACAGGTCATGGAAAACCTCAGAATATCAGGGAATTTTGAAAGGCCTGGAAAAGTCATAAATGTGGAAAAAAAAATGTTAGGGGCAGGTGGAAAGTTCTTTAAAGAAAATGTATTTTTCTTGGTTTCTATGCTTTAAGCTATTTAATGGGCCAGGTATTGCTCTTTATGAGTGCTGTAAAGTCAGCGTGAAACACCAGTCTGTGTTGAGAGTCTCTGGTGAAAACTAATAAAACACTAAATATGTTTTTGTAAACAAGTGCAATCTATTAAATCCAACTTCTAGATCTTTACCTGTGTGATGTACCAAAACGTCTGCTTTAATTATCATCCTGTACTTATGAACAAATGGAAGGGAAACGCTCATTGAAATTCACTAAACAAAATGTACAGGAACGTTGTGTGTGTATATATACAGATTATGACATAATTTAGCAGTACATACACCAATTAGTCATAAGTCATAAGCTCCTCTAGGTCTGTTTGTTAATCAAATAAATGCTTTATGTATTGCCACGTTAATTTCTTAATAGCACCTAGTTCATGTTGTCCGTCATACTGCAGTTTCTCCACTGACCACTAGAAGCAGTCACGTTTTGTTTTTCAAAGTCACAGCATATTTTTTGTTTTAACCAAAGTAGGGAACACAGCTACAAATAGATAGTTTAGGAAACATCTGCAAAGGTGCATATTTTAAAAGGTTTAACCCTAACAAACCCATACATTTTTTTTACAATGGCAGATTCTTATTACTTCAGGTTCAGCATGCAAAACAGAACTGGGGAAATGAAGGATTCGCATCACTTTTAGATTAACAGTGAGATATTGAGTGAGTGCATCTGAAAGCTGCCTTTAGTGTGTGTGTGTGTGTGTGTGTGTGTGTGTGTGTGTGTGCATACAAGCTGCCACGTGTTGTGCTGCTAGTTTTGTCTTGAACTGCAAACAACACCCTGTTTTAATGCCAATTATATTTATTTTAACTTGTTCGACAATGAAAATCCGGAAATATTTTTCAATAAGACTTGACAGTGATGGCCGTGTTCATGTTCACTGATAAATACAAAGACTGAGGTAGGTGTGTGTGTGTGTGTGTGTGTGTGTGTGGTCCAACAGCAGTTGTTTCATTGAGGTGTCCAAGTCTTTCAGCACTTTAGTGTGGAGACGTCCTGTGTCTCGGACGCTATCAGAGAAAAGAGAGGAAGGGAAGAGGAAAAGGATGAGAGAATAAGAGAGAATGAAAGAGAAATAGGTTCATCTGTCAGGAGGTCAAGTCCTCCTGGAATATGAGTGTGTTTGTGGAGACATCAGTGAGAGAGTGAAACTATCTGTTGTTCCACAACCATGTATATCTAAAACATTTTTATTTTCTTGGACAACTAAACAAGCTCTATAGACAGCCTCTGTTGCATACAGAAACTGCATTTAAAAAAATGTACTTAAATGTGTAGTTCGTTGTTTTTATTCATTTTTTCATACAAACGTGTGTATTATTTGAACTGTAAAGTAATATAAAATTATATTTTTATTAGTGAGATATTCTGTTATAGTAGGACAAACGTATTATTGGTAACTAAAACTAATAAAAACATTTTTGCTATTTGAAATAAATCTGAATTACTAACTGGAAATAAACCAGAACTAAAAGTGAACTATAAAACTAACTAACTAAATAAAGACAAAATCACCATATTAATAAAAATTAAAGAAAACTGAAAATATACAAATTAATCTAAAAATCAATAATAAAAGGTATACAAAGGTAATTAAAAATATGAAAAACTATAATAGTATATAAATAAACAAATAATAATGAACATGCTTCGATTTAATCAGTTGTACATTTAATTGATTGTGATTTAATCACACTAGTTACACGTTAGCAAGTATAATGTTTAAAGTGTTGCTTGCAGTGGCGGCTCGTGGGTTTTAAAATAGAGGAGGCACACTAATTGTACAGGTGCATCTCAATAAATTAGAATGTCGTGAAAAAGTTCATTTATTTCAGTAATTCAACTCAAATTGTGAAACTCGTGTATTAAATAAATTCTATGCACACAGACTGAAGTAGTTTAAGTCTTTGGTTCTTTTAATTTAGTTGAAGTCCACAGTCAACGCAGCCATCTACCAGGAAATTTTAGAGCACTTCATGCTTCTTTCTGCTGACAAGCTTTATGGAGATGCTGATTTCATTTTCCAGCAGGATTTGGCATCTGCCCACACTGCCAAAAGCACCAAAAGCTGGTTCAACTGATAAATACAAAGACTGAGGTAGGTGTGTGTGTGTGTGTGTGTGTGTGGTCCAACAGCAGTTGTTTCATTGAGGTGTCCAAGTCTTTCAGCACTTTAGTGTGGAGACGTCCTGTGTCTCGGACGCTATCAGAGAAAAGAGAGGAAGGGAAGAGGAAAAGGATGAGAGAATAAGAGAGAATGAAAGAGAAATAGGTTCATCTGTCAGGAGGTCAAGTCCTCCTGGAATATGAGTGTGTTTGTGGAGACATCAGTGAGAGAGTGAAACTATCTGTTGTTCCACAACCATGTATATCTAAAACATTTTTCTTTTCTTGGACAACTAAACAAGCTCTATAGACAGCCTCTGTTGCATACAGAAACTGCATTTAAAAAAATGTACTTAAATGTGTAGTTCGTTGTTTTTATTCATTTTTTCATACAAACGTGTGTATTATTTGAACTGTAAAGTAATATAAAATTGTATTTTTATTAGTGAGATATTCTGTTATAGTAGGACAAACTTATTTTTGGTAACTAAAACTAATAAAAACATTTTTGATATTTGAAATAAATCTGAATTACTAACTGGAAATAAACCAGAACTAAAAGTGAACTATAAAACTAACTAACTAAATAAAGACAAAATCACCATATTAATACAAATTTAAGAAAACTGAAAATATACAAATTAATCTAAAAATCAATAATAAAAGGTATACAAAGGTAATTAAAAATATGAAAAACTATAATGGTGTATATAAATAAACAAATAATAATGAACATGCTTCGATTTAATCAGTTGTACATTTAATTGATTGTGATTTAATCACACTAGTTACACGTTAGCAAGTATAATGTTTAAAGTGTTGCTTGCAGTGGTGGCTCGTGGGTTTTAAAATAGAGGAGGCACACTAATTGTACAGGTGCATCTCAATAAATTAGAATGTCGTGAAAAAGTTCATTTATTTCAGTAATTCAACTCAAATTGTGAAACTTGTGTATTAAATAAATTCAATGCACACAGA
>NW_015505233.1:2911516-2911875 GCF_001515645.1 Sinocyclocheilus grahami | reverse complement strand
CAGTCGCTGATTCAGAAGCGCCAGATTGTCATAGCAAAGTCAGAATTGACCCATTATTTTTTTTTTAGAAATAGCCTTTGTGCACAGCCAGCCTTGTACTCTTCTAGGTTCAAAAAACTGTCGTCCATAAAATACGTTGCACAAAGTCGAACATCTAAGTTGTGCTGTTCTGTTGTAAATAAATCTTAACCAATGATTCCTAATTGCATCTACTTCCGGAAGGCCAAATAAAGTGCTTTTGCTTTCGCACTGAAACACAGCGTCTCCCTGACATGGCTGCATCAACACGACTGCTGTTCCTGAAACCACGCCTTCTTTCTTTGCGTGCACATTTGGGTGGCATTATGCTAATATTTACA
>NW_015505233.1:2911265-2911491 GCF_001515645.1 Sinocyclocheilus grahami | reverse complement strand
TGTGGGGGCGTGTTAGAATGAGCCGTTTTAGGTAGGAGTGGTTGACTCTTAACTTTTATAAAGAATATCTCTTTGGATTTGAGACTTTAGTCTTTGCAACTTTACAGATTTTCTTTATGCACCAAGAGCTTGTAACACTCCAAAGAGAAAGGAAAACTTGGAATCGCATCATATGACCTTTTTAAATCATCCTCCTCCCATTTTCACCTCAAAATTATGGGGAAGC
>NW_015505233.1:2905660-2909693 GCF_001515645.1 Sinocyclocheilus grahami | reverse complement strand
CGACATAGCTTAACTTGGATTGAACCCGGAACATGCCTTGAAGGTCCATTAGACATTTGCAATGATCTCTATCAATTTGTTATTTCATTGTTACATTGTGTGTTATTGTAGAGCTTAAACTGCAGTGGAGGTAATACTGTGTATTTATGTAATTGTGCAGTTTGATTTCATGAGCGCTGGTGTGTAGAAGTGACCTAACTGATGAGCAGGTAAAGTTTGTTTAATCCCAAAACAATAGCATTTGTGTCTTTAAAGTGTAATGGGGTCAGGACGATTTTTTTGTTTTTGAATTATTATTTGATTGCATTATAAAATCTGTATTGCTAAGGAAATAAATCAGAATTATTTCAAAATAAACCATGTGATTATGATGTATTCAAAGTACGTCTGATATCACCTTGAAGGATATGACTGTACATAATTCCTCATATGGGTGTTTACCAAATAAATGTAAAATTTATTTGAAAGATTAATTGTAAATACTTTCATTATGTAAAAGAAAGACAGCTAAGTCATAGAAAGAGACATGAAACTATCACAACTATGAAGGAAATCGGTTGTGGGAACAGTTTAGAGATCATTTCACAACAATGTTTAACCATTGAATGTCATGAATGTTTAATCAGAATCAAATATTCCTAAAACGGCAATATACACTGCAATACTGCATATTGTTTTTCATTTCATTAAAAGGGTGGCCGAAATAGTCATTCTTTTTTCTATTTCTTTCTTTCATTCATTCATTGTCCTTGTTTTGACCTTGTGGTTTCTCCAGCATTCCTTGAGTCTCATTCCTTTCCTTAGTCTCTCTTTGAATTTTTAACCCCCATCTCACCCACTCTTCCTTTCTTTCTCTCTCTCCCGCTGGGTCAGACTGCTCTCTGCCCTCATCTCTCCTCAGCCTGTCCCCAATAATCCTGCCCTCAATACCCGAAGCCCCAGACCCTTCTGCCCCGGCCCAGACCTCCAGCACCCAGCCACTATCGGGTTCCTCTCGCTGCCTTTTCAGGATCTGACACCTCTTGCCCCCTTTGCAATTCCCAACTATCTCTCTAGGGCGCCAGCGCCACTCCACCTGGAGTGGGTTAGCAATGTAAGAGACAGGCAGAAAGTGTGAAGACAAGACCACAAAGGAAAAAGACTGAAAAAAATAACTTTCTAAGTATGGTGCCTTTAAAATTATTGACCGTAGTGGAGGATTTTTCATAGTAAATATGGCATATGCATTGGCATATGGACTGAAATTCAAATGAACTTTGAATGTTGGCTTTATAAAGCCTTGTTCAAAGTTTTAACAATTAGAAAGCCAGATAAGCCTATATGAGTCTTCATCTTTACTAAGATTATTGGGAGATATAGATGGACAACTGATACTGTAGGACTTTTTTGTAATTAGTCTGCTATACATTTATGAAGATCTCATTGATTTACATTACAAACTATCACAGTTTCATCTTACTTTTTGTCCATATAAATATGAAATTTGCTAATTTTCTTCTCATTTTGGGCCTCTGAATAAAAGGTATTTTTCTTCCTCGAGTATGAGCTCCAAAATATATGCAAACTTTTTATTTATTTATTTATCCATTCATTCATATATTTATGTATTCATTTATTTATTTTATGATTTTGTCTAAAGCTTCAGCAAAGGATATTTTGCGATTTGAGTATGAACTCCAAAACTTATGCAAACTTAAAAAAAAAATGTTTGTATATCTATCAGTCTGTCTGTCTGTCTATTCGTTCATTCATTCATGCATTCATTTATTCATGCAATTATTTATTTATTTATTTTATGATTTTGTCTAAAGCTTCAGCAATGGATGTTTTGCAATTTGAGTATGAACTCCAAAACATGCAAACTTAAAAAAAAAAAAAAAGTGTATTCGTTCATTCAGTAACGATTTTGTCTTAAAGCTTCAGCAATGGATGTTTTGAAATTTGTGACTGTTAATTTTTATTTGCTCAGTATCCAAATCTGATCATTTTTGTTGCAGACAACAGCATAAAAATCGGAAAAGCACTAGTTAATGCTATTACTTTGGATACTTATTTTGATGTAGTTATCTTGTAACAAGCCATCACACGATGAATGGTTAAAAATAAAATCTGATTTTATCTTTCAAACTGAAAGAAAAAATAAGATTTAGTTTCATTTCAAAGCAAATTTAAAAGTGTAAGGTTCATGTTGTTTTCCTGTTCAGACAAACTAAACTGGTTTGAATCAAATAGACAAAAACATCTCATCAAGGCCCTACTGTAGCTTTCACATAAAAGAACATTTTCATTTTCAGTGTCAAAAAGGTCAAATGAAATTCTCTGTGGTTCAAAGATGTAAAACAATAAAACATGAGAACTTTCAAGGGAGCAAATGCTATTGTCACCACACATTCATATATTCATCCAGAACTAGAGAAGTATTGTGTTTGAATAGGTGCCTGACATATCACTGGGGTGGCGTCCCATGGACGAGTTCATTTTTCAGAAATAATGTGTCCTGGGACATATTTGGAAGAGAACACTACCATCAAGGATATTCTTGGAGCCTTGAAAGGCACATGCATATGTATATTTAGTGTATGTGTGGGTTTTGGTGGCTCCTGTCTCCTAAACCTTGGTGATCAGAAGTGACTGAGAAAGTCAAGCTGCATTTTTGACAAAGAATCGTGTCTATTGCAGTACTATAAATGTGTTTATGAGTGCAATAACACCAACACATGCGTATGAACACATCTTTAGCTCCCTTTACACCAGCAACCGTTAATTCCTGTGCGTAGGTTTATTCACAACATAATTAAACCCTATGTGAAAGGATATGCATATAACAAGCTTGGTGCCCTGGAAGCAACGAGGTCAGTCTTTTGCAGCAGCACTAATGAGAATTCAATTAAACAAAATGCGCTTCCGTCATCACAATGACCTAATGAGCGGCATGGTACGGTGGGAAAACCCAGCACCTGTGTGATCACGCAAGTGACATTACGCTGAACTCCGTGCGCTAATGTGAACCCACCAAACGGTGCCCCGCGATGAAAGAGAGTGGGGAGAAAGAACAAGCTTAATTACCAGAAAATGCAATCAGTGCTAGAGTTCATTCGCAGACAATAGACGGGGCATGGACCTCATTGGGGTTACCCGAAAGGGCCCAGTGGACAATTGGGTCATTGACATCAGATTGCTTGACAAGTCCCCGCAGGGCAGAGGAGAGTTCAAAAACCAGAGCAAAATCGAGAAGTTTGTCGCTGAATCTGTCGGAAAGGGCCTGTCAGGAGTGATTAGCGTGCCCTCCAAGCGCCCATATGATCAAAAGGTCCTGTCCCTAACACACAAACACATACACTGGCCCCCGCCGCTGCAGGTTTAATCTGAATTTGCATGGCTCTGTGTCTCAGCCTTCCTCAGGCATGATATAATTACGGCGATGAGAGCTGCCCCATTGGCTCGGTACTGTCTAGAGTTGTTTTGCGAGTTTGGAGAGTTGTGTCAGTCATAGAGCTGGTGAAGATGGTCTGCTAACAGTGATTTAGTGCTGTTATCAATCTGTCAGTTTTCTTTGGCACTCTTTCTTTTTGTCTCTCATGCCATTGCATGAGCTCTGTAATGTAAGGTGACAGGAGCAACTGTTGAGCTGAACTTGCAGTTGAACTTGCCAAGCAGGGTGTGTATGTGGGTATTGTCGGAGACAAAGTTCTTAGGACTAAGTTTCAGATTTTGGTAACACTTTATTTTAAGGTTTCCTTGTTACACATGTTACATGTACTTACTATTATAATAACAATAAATTATGCATAATTACATACATTTAACCCTAAACCAAACCCTAATCCTAAACCTAACCATATAGTAAGTGTGTGTAGTTAATTCATATTACTCAGTACTTAAATGTATAATTACACTGTAACAAAGACACCTTAAAATAAAGTGTAATCCAGATTTTTTACTTAAGGCATCTTTAGATCACTGGTGCTGTTGCTGCATTTACATTTTGTGTAAATTAGTTAAAGCATCAGAGAGACCCTTGAACTTTGTGTCA
>NW_015505233.1:2890807-2902914 GCF_001515645.1 Sinocyclocheilus grahami | reverse complement strand
AAAAAAAAAAAAAAGTGTATTCGTTCATTCAGTAACGATTTTGTCTTAAAGCTTCAGCAATGGATGTTTTGAAATTTGTGACTGTTAATTTTTATTTGCTCAGTATCCAAATCTGATCATTTTTGTTGCAGACAACAGCATAAAAATCGGAAAAGCACTAGTTAATGCTATTACTTTGGATACTTATTTTGATGTAGTTATCTTGTAACAAGCCATCACACGATGAATGGTTAAAAATAAAATCTGATTTTATCTTTCAAACTGAAAGAAAAAATAAGATTTAGTTTCATTTCAAAGCAAATTTAAAAGTGTAAGGTTCATGTTGTTTTCCTGTTCAGACAAACTAAACTGGTTTGAATCAAATAGACAAAAACATCTCATCAAGGCCCTACTGTAGCTTTCACATAAAAGAACATTTTCATTTTCAGTGTCAAAAAGGTCAAATGAAATTCTCTGTGGTTCAAAGATGTAAAACAATAAAACATGAGAACTTTCAAGGGAGCAAATGCTATTGTCACCACACATTCATATATTCATCCAGAACTAGAGAAGTATTGTGTTTGAATAGGTGCCTGACATATCACTGGGGTGGCGTCCCATGGACGAGTTCATTTTTCAGAAATAATGTGTCCTGGGACATATTTGGAAGAGAACACTACCATCAAGGATATTCTTGGAGCCTTGAAAGGCACATTATGTATATTTAGTGTACGTGTGGGTTTTGGTGGCTCCTGTCTCCTAAACCTTGGTGATCAGAAGTGACTGAGAAAGTCAAGCTGCATTTTTGACAAAGAATCGTGTCTATTGCAGTACTATAAATGTGTTTATGAGTGCAATAACACCAACACATGCGTATGAACACATCTTTAGCTCCCTTTACACCAGCAACCGTTAATTCCTGTGCGTAGGTTTATTCACAACATAATTAAACCCTATGTGAAAGGATATGCATATAACAAGCTTGGTGCCCTGGAAGCAACGAGGTCAGTCTTTTGCAGCAGCACTAATGAGAATTCAATTAAACAAAATGCGCTTCCGTCATCACAATGACCTAATGAGCGGCATGGTACGGTGGGAAAACCCAGCACCTGTGTGATCACGCAAGTGACATTACGCTGAACTCCGTGCGCTAATGTGAACCCACCAAACGGTGCCCCGCGATGAAAGAGAGTGGGGAGAAAGAACAAGCTTAATTACCAGAAAATGCAATCAGTGCTAGAGTTCATTCGCAGACAATAGACGGGGCATGGACCTCATTGGGGTTACCCGAAAGGGCCCAGTGGACAATTGGGTCATTGACATCAGATTGCTTGACAAGTCCCCGCAGGGCAGAGGAGAGTTCAAAAACCAGAGCAAAATCGAGAAGTTTGTCGCTGAATCTGTCGGAAAGGGCCTGTCAGGAGTGATTAGCGTGCCCTCCAAGCGCCCATATGATCAAAAGGTCCTGTCCCTAACACACATACACTGGCCCCCGCCGCTGCAGGTTTAATCTGAATTTGCATGGCTCTGTGTCTCAGCCTTCCTCAGGCATGATATAATTACGGCGATGAGAGCTGCCCCATTGGCTCGGTACTGTCTAGAGTTGTTTTGCGAGCTGAGTTTGGAGAGTTGTGTCAGTCATAGAGCTGGTGAAGATGGTCTGCTAACAGTGATTTAGTGCTGTTATCAATCTGTCAGTTTTCTTTGGCACTCTTTCTTTTTGTCTCTCATGCCATTGCATGAGCTCTGTAATGTAAGGTGACAGGAGCAACTGTTGAGCTGAACTTGCAGTTGAACTTGCCAAGCAGGGTGTGTATGTGGGTATTGTCGGAGACAAAGTTCTTAGGACTAAGTTTCAGATTTTGGTAACACTTTATTTTAAGGTTTCCTTGTTACACATGTTACATGTACTTACTATTATAATAACAATAAATTATGCATAATTACATACATTTAACCCTAAACCAAACCCTAATCCTAAACCTAACCATATAGTAAGTGTGTGTAGTTAATTCATATTACTCAGTACTTAAATGTATAATTACACTGTAACAAAGACACCTTAAAATAAAGTGTAATCCAGATTTTTTACTTAAGGCATCTTTAGATCACTGGTGCTGTTGCTGCATTTACATTTTGTGTAAATTAGTTAAAGCATCAGAGAGACCCTTGAACTTTGTGTCATTGTCAGTCAGAATGCATCTTGTTTCTTTTTGGCTGTGCATAAAATTTTATTTAAAAATGTCAACGCATGATACATTGTTTTCCTTACACACCTGAATGTCATGTGGAAATGTGTTTTTCACCCGAAAGAACAAAAATGAGAGATTATTATTTGCTTAAACAACAAATACGATTTTTAATATTGTAACATTAATAACAATTAAGTGCATTTTCCCTACCAGATTCTTATTACTGAAATACAATGATGAAAATCACCCTGTCCAGACACAATTATGAATCAATGCATGAATCTTAGTTTCAGTAATATTCTAAAAGTTTATAAATAAATAAATAAAAATTATCATTTTATTTAGCAAGAATACATTTTATTTATTAAATGTTTCAGTAAAGATAGTTGTAATGTTACAAAAGGTTTATATTTTAAATACATTCTGTTCTTTTGAACTTTCTATTCATCAAAGAAAAATGTAGCATGGTTTTCACAAAAATATTAAGCATCACAACTGTTTTCAACATCAATAATAATAAGAAATGTTTCTTGATCAGCAAATCAGCACATTAGAATGATTTCTGAAGGATCATGTGACACTGAAGACTGGAGTAATAGCTGCTAGAATTCAGCTTTGCCATCACAATAATTACATTTGATTAAATTTATTTAAATAGAAAATCTTTATTTTAAATTGCAATATATATATTTTTTTTACAATATAATTGTCTTACTGCATTATTTAAATCAATGAAAGACTTGGTGAGCATACTGTAAGAGATGTTTCTTTCTAAAACATAAAAAAAATAATCCTATGGACTCAAAACAGCTGGACGGTTGTGTATACAGTTGTATCTTTACAAATTACATAATGCAAAATTATTCATGCATTGCATTAATGAAAATTAGTTTTTATTTTTGTTTATTATTATTTTTCACATTAAAGTGGGCTACTAAGAACTAGGGGTTTAAATGTGCTTAACTTATGAATATTTGAATCATGTCAAAACACATCAATCACTTGGCCAAAGTCCTTAGAGAAGATCTGCAGCATAATTTAATTCAAATGTATTTGTTTAAACGAGAAAACACATTCTGTTAGCTTCTGACAATTATTGTTTTTCACACTGGTCCAGTACATTTGGCCTGTTTGTCTTCTAGGGTATTTTCTCACCCCTTCAGGCATAATTTGACCATTAAGCAGCGACAAAGCCACTATTATCCAGCACCTTGAGTGACTCCATCCATAAACAACTGACGTCAAAAGGCCAGACAGTGAGATTACAGTAAGAGCGTTTTTGGTTTGGGACTGAGGGCCCATGTACATAGGGTACATACTGATCTCTCACTGAAAGACCTGTCCCCTTTCATCACTGTCTGTTAAATCTATTGTGGCAGATCAGGGAAGAGTGCAGCCATTCCAACAGGGCACAATTGACCTTGTGTGGCCTTCCCCAGCAGCTGTCACATTGCCACACTGTAATGGAGGCAATTAGCCGCACTGTGTCTGTTACTATCACAGTCAAATCTATCGCACATATCCATGCAAACACACAGGTACAGCAGACAGGTCTAATGGATGTGTGAAATTCACACTATCAGAGTAACCACAGGTGTAGTTCATCACGGTAACTGTGGACATGATCCACTAGCATTTGACAGGCAGAAAATGTCCAAATTCTTTGACTTAATTGTGAACAATCTATTTATTGTTTTATGATTTGAAAGAAACCTCTTTATGTGAAAATCATGCTAGTGCTATGTTTTTATCTAGTACAATGGTGTCATGCATTAAAGGAATAGTTTACCCAAAAAAATGCACTTACCCTCAGGCCATTCAAGACATAGATGAGTTTGTTTCTTCATCAAAACAGATTTGCAGAAATTTAACATTACATCACTTGCTCAACCAATGGATCCACTGTAGTGAATGGGTGCCGTCAGAATGAGAGTCCAAACAGCTGCTTAGAGTATCACAATAATCCACAGGTAATCCATCTATTAATGCCTTGTGAAGTGAACAAGAGTATATATATATATATATATAAGTATTTTAACTTTAAACTGTTCCTTCTGGCCAAAATAATGTCTATCATCCAAAATAATGTTTCCTCCAGTAAAAAAAGTCCATCCTCCGTCATTCTCTCACATCAAAATCCACCAAAATATTTGTTTAGAACGGTTTTGGGATGTTTTCACCTGTGATCGGTGCTTGATGTGCATATTTCACTCCTGATTCAGACAAGATGAATTTTTCAATTGTGGATAGAGGACTCGTATTTTAGCAGGTTTGTTAAAAAAATGCAAAAAAAAAAAATTAAAGTTCCCCTATTATGAATTTTTGAAAATTACCTTTCATGCAGTGTGTAACACAGCTCTAAATGAATGAAAACATTCTGCAAAGTTTTAAATCTGAAAGTGCACCGTGTATAAAGTTATTGCCTCTCAAAAGAAAGAGTCAGTTCTGAATCATCGAAACGAGTCATTTTTAAAACGAGTCCCAAGTCGTTTCATGTTGACGTCAACATGAAACATTAGCATTGGTCTGAATTAAAATGCAAATTCATTCTTTGCCATCAGGTGCTGCTTTTGTAGCGGTAAAATAGCGGTTTCCCCGCTAGCGCTGTACAAAAAGCAGCTCTGCGCTCACAAACGCTGCTTTATCAGGCATTACAGGCATGATGAAATGGAAATGAGACCAATCAGACCAATCAACGCAGATTAGCATCATGCAAAGGAGGGGTTTGGAAAAATTCATCGTTTAGCTAATCGTTTGGGAGTCGTTGAGCAAGTAAGGTAAAAAATAAATGCATATTATAAGACAATGAAAGTGTTTTTGACCTTGCATGCATGTCAACCTGTTGTTGGGGACTCCCAAAACCAAAATATGAACCTTTCATTACCCGTAATAGGGGCACTTTCATTTTTAATAAACCTGCTGAAATACGAGTCCTCTGTCCATAATAATTCATCTTGTCTGAATCAGGAGTGAAATAGGCACAGATCAAGCACCGATCATATGGATTTTTAATGGATTTGTTTCTTACAAACACACAGCTTTTCACTTCATTTATGGTTTGGTGTTATGTGGATTACTTGTGGATTATTGTGATTGTGTTATCAGATGTTTGGACTCTCATTCTGACAGCACCCATTTACTGTAGCGGATCCATTGGTGAGCCAATAATGTACAAACCTGCTGAAATACGAGTCCTCTGTCCATAATAATTCATCTTGTCTGAATCAGGAGTGAAATATGCACAGATCAAGCACCGATCACATGGATTTTTAATGGATTTGTTTCTTACAAACACACAGCTTTTCACTTCATTTATGGTTTGGTGTTATGTGGATTACTTGTGGATTATTGTGATTGTGTTATCAGATGTTTGGACTCTCATTCTGACAGCACCCATTTACTGTAGCGGATCCATTGGTGAGCCAATAATGTAATGCTGAATTTCTCCAAATCTGTTTTGCTTAAGAAACAAACTCATCTATATCTTGGATGGCTTCAGGGTCAGTTCATTTTCAGCTATTTTTTCATTTTTTGGTGAACTGTTCCTTTAAGTCTGGCTTAAGTGGCCAAACACTTTTTGGACACTTTCAGATTATGTAAATATAAATGCAAATATAGTTGATCAACTACAGGAAAAGAGGGGATTTAAGGACAACTGCAAGTTAAAGTTCTTGGCCAGGAATGAAGGAAATTCCTCTCATACTTTCAAGCATGGGTGTGGCATGTGTCATAGGGTATTGTGGTTTGCTATTCACAAATGACTGTGCAATACTTTCAAAACACAAACACTCACACCTTAACACATCTCAACTCGAAAGCTCTAGCTCACGGTCGCTCATTGCAGAATTCAGCTCTGAATGGTGGTTAGTCAGTTGAAACATGTTGAAACATTCTTCTCTAAGTCTGTACAATGACACAGTTCCTCAATATAAAACCCTCTTGACATCAAAGAGGAGTCCAGGGCTGAATCACTCCATTATTTAACAGGTTGCCATTCACACAATTTCCTAATTAATTAAACAGCTTCCAGACAGTTTAACTTTCCTAAGCATCCATCATTCAAATGTTTGGGGGGGTTATGTTTTAAAAGGAAGTCTCCTATACTCAATTAGGTAACATTTACTGGTTCAATAATACAGTAAAAACAGTAATATTGTGAAAGATTTATTAAATAACTGTTTTCTATTTTATAAATATAATATATTTGTGTAGTGCCAAAGCTGAATTTTCATTACTCCAGTATTCTGTGTCACATGATCCTTCAAAAATCATTCTGATATGCATATTTTACTGTTCAAGAAACATTTTTGTATTGTTATGATCAATGTTGAAATCAGTTGTGGCTTAATTCTTTTGTGGGAACTGTGATACATTATTTCAGGATTGTTTGTTGAATACAAAGTTCAAAAGAAAATCATTTACTTGAAATAGATAATAGAAAAATGATTTTTTTAAGAAAAAAGCCTTTACTGTCATTTTTGATTAATTGAATGCATTCTTGCTGAAGAAAAATATTAATTTCTTTTAAAAAAAAAAAACTACATGATGGTTGGTTGTACTACATGATTAATTTATTATTTATTTTCTAAATTTATTGTAATGACAGCAACGAACACAATTTCAATTTTCTATCTGAAATTTGAAACTGACCCTATTATCATGTTATCAAAGGGTAAATAAGGTTGAAATCTTCCTGTTTCTCTTTTTAATAATGTGGTGTATGGTTTACAGCTGGAAGGCAGAATTCTTTGGGACTTTCCATGTTCTGTCAAAGGCAGTTCAAACAAAGCTGAAGTTAATCTCAGAGCACAACTGTGCTAAGAAATGCAATAATTCTGCTGTTTAAATGTATTAATAAACATTCACAACACCTTAGTCTGATTAGATGTCATACTGAATTTAACACTGATGAAAACGAAACTATGAGGCATAGACTTACAGTCTTTACAGTCCTAGATCACATTCATTTCACAACTCAAAACTGTTTTATGGAATTTTTGTCCATAGAAAGTTTTCTTTGAAAAGATATTTCAGCTGAACATGTTATTGTATTGTATTATTAAACAACAATACAATCCACTAAACGCATTGTACTTCTATCACTCACAGCCTTGTTTTCATTCCTGTCAACAATTAAATATGGCGATATATTGAAGCTAAATCATCAAAAGGTCAGAATGATTATTATTTTGTATCCGGGATTTTCTTGTAATTCATTTGTGAAGTTGTGAAAAACACACAAAAAAATTTAATCAGAAAATTAAAAAATTGATACTGAATATACATTTTAGCTGTTAACAATGTGAATATATTTGTCGCGATATTGAATGACGGCAGTTTCTTGGAGCTCACGCTGTTTCCTAAAGTCACAATTATGTTTCTCATTGTCATATGTGAAGATTAGTACCATGTAAAAGACTTAAAAAGTTCATTCAGGAAAAGAAAAAGAACTTCATTCTATATGACCCGATTCTCAAAGAGGCGAGGAGGCCTCAGACAGTTATAATAAAGTTGACCCTGTCCTTGTTTTCTATTGTACTCTAGCGGGTCAGTGGGCCACATAATCTCTGCCTTTGATTTAGGCTTTGAGCTCAACGTAGCAAGGCTAGACTGAAGTTTAGCAGTTGGAGACTTGCTCGCTTTCATTCTTTCTCTCTCTCTCTCTGTCCTTTTGTGCAGACATAAGCCTATAGGATGGAGCAAGTGTAATCCTGTGTTCTTAAGTCCAGCACATGGCCGTGCTCCTAATGAGAGTGACCGCACACTCACCCCCAGCAGCAAAAACACACTGAGCTCAAGTATTCAAAGGGAACCTGTTTTTACCATTACGCTTGGTGACTGTAGTGATTTTAATGTGCTTTCTCTGGTCATAGATTTGCAAGACTTGTATTATATTTTAAATGACAATTGCTTTAGCAATACTGGTTACATTTAAGGTTAAGGCAAAAACTTTTTTTTTTTTAATGCACTGGTCAATTTTGAGATTTTGGGCTATTTGCCTTTTTATAACATTTCAGACTAATACATATTTCTCAAAATTATTTATTTTTTTTCTCATGCACTGAGACAGAAATCTCTACTTTTGTAGTAATTATCAGGGTTATTACTAAAACTGAAAAGAAAAAATGTTTTGTTACTTAAAGTAAACTTTAACTGAAAACTTTAAATTTTATTTAACTTATTTTATTTCAGCTAGTTGCTATGCCAATATTTCTCGTTTTTAACTTGATGTACTAAAATAACTAAAACCAAAACTGAAATAAAAAAATTAGAATTAAATATATAGACATATTAAAAAAGAATGAATGACGAAAAGAAAGAAGAATGAAGAAAAATGACAAAAACACACAACAAAATTAAAATTTTTAAAAGGAAAATATAATATAAATATAAAAATTATTTCAAAATCTCAATGATTCTAAAATAAGTCTTGACAGTTTTATTCCTATCTGTATTAAGGTCTTATAGAGGGGTGTGTTCATATATATATATATATATATCAGTTCCCAGATTTATTTAACATTTTATCTAAAAATAAGGTGTTTTTTTTCTGGCTGTTGACATTATTTTATGATGGAGTGATAAAAAGAAACATCCAAACGTCCCCTTTGTAAAAACTTTTGACTCTAATATGTCAAAAATAAATAAACAAATTTTGAACTTGGCTTGCATTGGGTAAGTAATTAGATAAACATTACATAAAACTACAAAAATATTTGCAATTCTTAGTGTGATCAATCTGCCGGGGAAGTATGGTTTAAGTATTGGTTCATTTTTAAACCTTGGTTTTTCACCTGGGTTGTCTTGCCTTAAATTTGTCAATTTGAAGAAAGATGACATAAGTGTATCTTAAAGGGCCAGTTCACCCAGAAATGAAAATTCTGTCAACATTTACTCACCCTCATGTCATTCTGAACCTATTTAGTTGTTGTTGTTTGCATTTGTGTTGCACAGTATAAAGAAAGTTTTGGAACAACATGAGGGTGAGTGTAAATGATACCAGAATTTTCATTTTGGGGGTGAACTATCCTTTTAAGTGATCCTGAGAGTATCATCCCTAGACTTTTCACATCTCTTTCCCATTCCATCTCGAGAACTGGATGAACTTCAAATGTGTTTTAATTAGACCTGCAGATGGAGAAACTGAGAGACAGACAGACAGAGGCAGAGACAGCAAGACTGCTTTAATCAACAGGCCTTCAGGCAGTGCGTGTCTGTTTCACCCAAGTAGAGGAAAAATCCCCTCTGATCTCACTCCCATCACTCCCTTGTTCTCTCACAGCACCTCTATTCTACCTTTCTCTCCCGTCACTCTTTCTTTCACCACCAAGCCATGAATCTTTTTAAATTTACCACATAATTTTACTGAATGAATGTTTCCCTGCCTTTAAAACAGCATGTCATGCTCATTCAGTCTGAGTGCATGGACTCAGATTTTCAAAAACAAACTATAATTTGTGTCTTTTTTTTAATTTAGCAGCAGGATTAGTGTAGGTATGTTTTCCTAAAACACTGTCAGAAATTCATCAGTCCAATCTAGTGTATTTTCTTAGCCATTTAGAAGTGAACTGAGAATGTTCCTAAATTTAAATGTATATAGTTGAAACATACAATTTGAATTTGAATATAAGGAAGTGGAATTAAAAGGAAATACAATTATTTTAAAACTTTTTTATTACTATTTACTAAATTAATTTTTTATTGTAAATCTATTACATTTAAGTTTAATTAGTAAATTCCACTTAATGTACTTCTGGTTGTCTTAGTAAAAAAAAAAATGTCAGAGCTATTATTATTATTATTATTGTGTTTTATGACATTGCTAAAGTGTGTGTGTGTGTGTATACATGTGCTCAGAAGTCTTAGATTTCAGTTAGATTTAACATATGCCAACTTTTTGACCCTCGCCTGGTCCCTCATTCAACTTTCCTGGTCTTTCCTTCCTTTCCGTTCTCTCTGTCATTCACTCCTGTTATTCATCTCCTGTCTCCTTCCTTCTTTTCCTTTAAACTTCAGTCTCTAACACACTCTCTCTCTCTCATATGGGCTTTTTCCCAATGTAAATAATTCCTCAATGTCTCTGCAGAGTTGACAGGTTGAGAGACGTGTGTATGAGGTGCTGAACTCTTGCTTAACGCATAGCGAGTCAGATCCAACAGAGGTCAAAGGAGGCTCAGTGCAGATTCAATTTAGATTACCACCACAGGCAGCTATTGTTTTAACTTGAAATAGAATCCGAGTCGTCTGCTGGGGAAAAAAAGAGACAGAAGTTCAAGGCTATATATCTGTTGTGACAGAAAGTAATTGGTGGTTTCACAAGTGTTTAATATAAGCAATACTGATAAAGTACTTCTTCTGATTGCCAAGTATTTGGATATTATTGCGACTTCCTATTTCACAGTGAAGGTGAAAATGTAATCAATTGATTCACTGATGTTTTCACAAGCGTTTTAAAGGCTCATAATCATCTTGCAACCACCTAGAACACGTTGCTAAGTAGACGTAGAACACTAGTTGCTAAGGTGTTCTGAGTGTTATTGCACATTTCTATGCAGTTGATGTTCTGAGTGTTGTTAGCACATTTCTGTGCAGTTGCTCCGGTGTTCTGAATGTTTTTGCACATTTCTATGCAGTTGCTAAGGTGTTCCGGGGGTTTTGCACATTTCTGTCCAGTTGATCAGGTGTTCCGAGTTGTTTTGCACATTTCTGTCCAGTTGCTCAGGTGTTTCGAGTGTTTTTTGCACATTTCTGTGCAGTTTCTGAGGCGTTCTAAGTGTGTTCGCTCATTTCTATGCAGTTGCTAAGGAGTTCTGAGTGTTTGAGTGGTTTCTATGTGGTTGCTTTAGCAGATATAATTCCTATGAAGTTTATTTTAACTAATTTAACTGTTTAGCTTTACACTACTGGTCTAAGGCGTGCCATTTTAACTTATATTTTTCTTTATCAGTGAGTCCTTCCTTTGTAGCTACTATATGCTTTCTGACCACCTGCTACTAGGTGAATAGACCCATTTGAGACCACCAGGGTAACCTGCAGTCAATACGGTTGCCCTTCTACACCCGGTATACGGCTCCTCAACACAACACTAGTGCGTGAGTGCAACAGTGCGGAACAGAACATCTGAGATTTGAGAGGACATTCTTTCGCCTTTTCTTTCTTTATATATCTCACTCCAAATGCCCTTCTCCCCCACCTCTCCTTTTTTCATTCTTTCTTTCTCTCTGTGGCACGTTTTCACTCAGTCTCTCAGTGTGGCATCTGACCTATCACACACTTCAGTGCCCCGTTCGGTTTGTGCTCAAAGCGAAGCTGACATGCCATTCAACATGTTCACATTCTATACATATTAATGCACACTCATGCACTGATGCTAACACACTAACACACACATAATGGCATAGGGGCCTGCTGTCTGTGTCTGCGTGTGGTACTGGGATTAAATCACGTTTGAGGATAAACGTTCCCACATCTGACCTGTGTGTGCTCTGCTAAATTACCTCATTTCTTTGCATGCTTCTCTCATGCCAAAAATCTGCAAAGGCAAAGCCTGCGAGTGTCTGTTTGTGTGCATATATGTTGCATCCTGGGGCAATTCTATATCTTTCAGCACCAGGTAATTAGTCTGAACTAACATGCTCCCCTGTTGTGTAATGCTAGAGAGACAAGAGGTATGTGTGTTTGTTATGTCCAATAAGTGTATGTTTAAATCAAAGATCAAAGTCAATTTATTTGCTGATTGTGCAACAGTACAGTAGAGCTTCACAGTTGGCATTCAGATGTGTTAAAGATTTAGATTTAGGTATAATTTAAGAATAGAGCTAAACAGTAAAAAAAAAAAAATTAGACTATAAGGCAATGTAAAATTACAAAGTTGTTTGTAAAATAAAAAAAATATATATATATAAATGTGTGTGTGTGTGTGTGTGTGTGTGTGTG